>NC_091182.1:11486148-11696148 GCF_040958095.1 Procambarus clarkii | reverse complement strand
TTCCAGGAACCACATCAGACGAACGTTAACCATACGTTCAAAGAGTTTGCAGACACAACTTGTGAGAGTAATAGGGCGAAAGTCCTTAGGGGAAGTACCCAGACCCCCCGGTTTGCGAACCGGGAGGACAACGGCATCGAGCCAGTCCGCAGGGACTGACGACGACTCCCAGATCCGATTATACAGACTCAGTAAATACTGAGACGTGCTCGGAGGGAGATGGCGAAGCATCTCATAATGAATACCATCGGAGCCCGCCGCCGTAGAACCGCAGAGGGCCAGGGCAGAGCGAAGTTCAGAGAGAGAGAAGGGATCATTATAGGGAAGCTGAAGATGAGTGCAGAAATCTAAAGGACGAGACTCAAGGACAGGTTTACGAAGAAGGAAAGATTGGGGAAGATGAAGACCAGAGCTAACTGAAGAAAAGTGGGAACCCAGTTCGGAAACGACCTGCAACGGGTCCGCCACAAGAGTATCATGGAGGCGAAGGACCGGTGAAACATCGGGAACGAACTTACCCGCTATCTTGTGGATACGTTTCCAGATCTGGGCCAGAGGGGTTTCGGACGTAATTGTTGAGACATAAGATGCCCAACATTCACGTTTAGCCGTACGGATGGCCCTACGGGCCACCGCACTCGCTTTCCGAAAGAAAAGAAAAGAATCGGTCGTCTGCCTATGGCGGTGCCTCTTCCAGGCTGCACGCTTACAGCGGACAGCCCGAGCACAGTCCGCATTCCACCAGGGAACGCACTTCCGTGGACCCCGAGAGGAAGAGCGAGGAATAGAGCGGAGGGCAGCGTTGAAGACAGTGTCATGAAAAAGGAGGAGAGCGCGAGAGAGAGGCAGAAGGGAGAGGTCAGAGAGAGCAGCACTGAGGGTAAATAGGGTCCAGTCTGCCTTAGCAAACTGCCACCTAGGGAAAGAGAGGGAAGGGCGAAAAGAGAAAAAGGAAACAAGGATGGAGAAATGATCACTTCCATGGAGGTCATCAAGAACCTGCCACGTGAAATCTAAGTAAAGAGAAGAAGAGCAGAGAGAAAGATCAAGACAAGAAAGGGTGCGAGTCCGAGAGTCCAAATGAGTGGGCTCACCAGAATTCAGAAGAGACAGGGAAGAAGAGAGGAGAAACGACTCGAGGAGGCGACACCGGGTATTCGTCAGAGCGTCATCCCAAAGAGAATGACGACAATTGAAGTCACCCAGCAGGAGCACAGGCTCCGGCAAGGAGTCTAGGAGGTGTCTCAAATCAGGAAGAGAAAGCGGGACACTCGGGGGGAGATAAATGGAACAAACTGTGTACCATTTCCCCATAAAGATACGAGCAGCAGAACAATGGAGAGGCGAAGGAAAAAGTAAAGGAACAAAGGGAACATCAGTACGAATCAAGAGAGCATTAGAATTAGAAGCCCCCAGCAACAGCTGGAAGGAAGGAGAGAAAGGAATAGCCACGAAAACGACCAGGACGAGCACCAAGCATCGGCTCCTGGAGACAGACACAAAGGGGCGAAAACCGCGAAATCAGAAGTTGGAGTTCGAGGAAATTGGCGTAATAACCTCGAACGTTCCATTGAAGAATGGACAACGACGAGAAGAGAAAGGACAAAAACAGAGAACAAGGAAGAAACAAAGGCGAAAGAGCAACAGAGCACGTTAAAGAATATCAGGGTCGGGATCAGGGTCAGCAAAGTCAGGGTTAGGGGGCATGGGTAAACTGAGCAAAGACGGAAGGGAAGGAAACGGGAGAACAGATCAGAGGTGGGCAGGCGGGGTCAGGAGAAGGAGGAGGAGGAGGAAGAGGAGGAGGCAACGGAGAGGAGCAGGCAAGGACAGCAGCAGGAAGAGGAGGGGTAGAAAGAGGGGAGCGTACCTCAGCAAGGACAGCAACTGAGAGGGAAGCGGGGGCTAAAGAAACCTCTATAGCAGGAACAGGGGGCGCAACCACCGAAATGGGAGGGGAAGGAGCGAGAGAGGCAGAAGTAGGGGCCGAGGAAGAAAGCGAAACCTTCTTACCCGCTGGGGAGGAGGAAGGAGAGGAGCCAGGTTTACGCTTCTGACGTAAAGAGACAGGCGTTCCAGCAACCACGTACTGGGCAACGGATTCTAGCGTCTCAACAGAAGCTGAACGAGAACACACATGACGGCCGTTTGGAGAGCGATGGACATCAGTCCGCACCGACAGGCGGCGGGGAGAGTCAAAAGACGGAGGGGAAGGATGGGAAGGAGGAACAGAGGGAGACGAGGAAGAAGACACAGGAGACACGACAGACCGGGTAGAAGGAAGGGGAACCCCAGACAGAGGACCAGGAGGAGGATCCTTCGGGAGAGAACCCAAAGGAACAGAGGAGGGGGCAGTGGGCGCATCAGGGTCCAAGGCCCGGAAATGGTTGTGAGTCTGAGGAAGGCGGGATGGACGAGGAGAGGAAGAGCGCAACACGCGAGCATAAGAGATATTAGCATAAGGGTAGAGCCGGTGAACCTGGCGTCTCGCCTCCGGAAAAGAAACGCTCCCGTGCTTCAAGTTGAGGACGGCTGCCTCAAGCTTGTAATGGACACACGCACGGGAGAAGGCAGGATGGGCCTCACCGCAGTTGAGGCAACGAGCCTGGGGAGAAGTGCACTCCGACTTAGAGTGACCTTCGCCACCACACAAAGGACAGAGAGAGACAGTCCCGGAGCAGCGGAGGGCACCATGCCCAAACCTCCAGCACTTGTTGTAGAGCCGAGGAGAAGGAATGTACTCCTGGACAGAGCACCTGGCACCAGCAAGAATGACAGAGGGTGGAAGGGTCCTACCATCAAAGGTAATCTTCACAACCCGGAATGGTTGACGGCGACTACCACGAGGGGGACGAGTAAACGTGTCCACCTGGAGAATAGAATGGCCCTGGGCAGCAAGGATATGACGAATATCGTCGTGGCAGTCGCGCAGGTCCCGAACACCGGTCGCAACATGGGGCGGGAGCAAAATAGTGCCAACACTGGCATTCAACTGAGCGTTCTTCGAGACCCGAACGGGGTCTCGCCAAGGCAGGATAAGGCAGCCAAGCGGGAAGCAGCATCTTGAGAAGGAGCAGCAACGACACGTGTACCGAGACGAGTGGGGTTGAAAGTAATGGAGGCATCCACGGAATCAACGAGATGTCGATGGAGGGAGAAATCGTCAGGAGGCGCAGAATCAAGAGGGAGGAGATCAAAATATTTGGCCCACGAAGCGGGACCAAACAAGGCTTGATAGGTAGCAGAACTGGAAGGAATCGAGCGAGGGCGGCCGTGACGAGGACGGCGGTGAGAACCCCCAGAGAGAGAGGGGTTAAAAGGCGCAGTAGTTACAACTAGAGAAGGAACCGCGCCAGGGGAAGAGGTAGTCACCACCGGGGGCTTGGGGCTCGACCCAACCACAGAGGAGGGAGGGGAGCCAGGGGAAGGAGTCATAGAGGCGAAAGGAGGAGCAAGGTCGGGGCCCAATGCAGCGGAGGATACAGAGCCCGGTCTTCCAATACGGACCGACTCGGGGGCTTGGTCGCCCACCCCACGAGCCTGAGAAGGTAAATCAGAAGCAGCCGAAACAGGGGTTATCATCATTACGAAAAGAAGAATTCATTCACGAATGTGCCCCCACACCCACCATGGAGCCACAATTAGAGGCAGGACACCCAACAAGAAGCTATCGCCGATCTTGCCGGGGCCTCCTTGGGGTGCGTCGTGAGTATACGCCCCACAAACGCCACCTTAAGAAACCGACAGTCCGTCGAGATCGGGTTCAGTGACGAAAGGGGGATTGACAATAAAAGGTTCCCCTCGCTCTCGAAGTCGGGTACTACAGTTCTACGGGTGCAAGAGTATGCCTCCTCAAGCACCCGGGCGTCAAAATAGAAGAAGTCCAAGGGAAGAACCAGAACGAGAAAAAGGTCGGCAGGAAACGGCAAGCAGATAGGAGAAGAGGGGGGAGAAAAACGAAACAGAAGGAAAAGGAAAAGATGCCCAGCAGAACTGGAGAGGACGGCAGCAGGAGCACAAGGCTAGAAAAGGACAGAGGACTGTCCCAAGGAGCATCACACTCTGGCAGCCGCCCACTAAGCCCCCACACGGCGACAACGAGCTGAGCGGGGAGGGGGCCCCACACACTAAATATTATTGTCAACAGTGAATTAAAAAAAAAAGTCCATTCGGTGATGTCAACCAACAATCTTACACTAAACATGGAAATGACCTACATTTAATTTGGTAGTAAATCATCAAATCAGACTCGACTTCAGATAGACAATGTCAACATTACCAATAAAAATTAGTAAAGTTCCTTGGCCTATCCATAGTCAACAGACTGAACTTCGGCACCAGCACCCACATACAACACATTGCCAAAAAGAGTTTAAAAAACGGTCGGTATACTTTCTAAAATCGGATATTATGTTCCTCACTCTGCTCTCCTCATTATACTATGCCCTAATCTATCCCTATCTTATTAATTGTATCTGTGCATGGGGTTCAACCACTCCAAATTACCTCAAGCCTTGACGTGTATGAGAGCAAAGTCTTTGTTCTACTTCCCTGTCTTATTATATCAAGTGAATAAGTATGTAAAGTCTTGTTCCACCTGTCAGACAAAAAGGTGCCCCAAAGGTACAGGCCCCACTCCAAGAGTTTCTTGAAATTTGAATCTCTGGATAGGGTAGGTGCGGACTTAATTGATTTACACAGTAATTACTCAGGCAATAGGTATGCTCTTGTGTTAGTGGACCATTTGTCCAGGTATGCAATCTTGGCAGCACTTCCCCATAAGGACCCTTAGACACTAGCTGACGCATTTTTATGTAGATTCGTAACTCTTTGGACCTAAAAATTTTAGTGTCTGACCGGGGACAAGAGTTTGTGAATAAGATTTTTCAAGAATGTCTGATCTTAGAAACCACACTCCATACCACCCTCAGGCGAACGGCATGGTAGAACGAACCAACTGTACACTAAAATACAGGCTTGCTATTCTGGCAAAGAGAAACCCAGCCTCATGGGATGAACAGTTACCTTATGTACAGTTTTCACTGAACAGTGGTGCATCAGTCGATTAATACTCAGCCACTCTTACTGTTCACTGGCCATTCATGTAACTTTGCATCAGGCTTGCAATGTTAACTTCGGCGAGGATTATACTTCAGAATTTCTCATAAAAATTAAAAATGCCTGGAGAGTAGCCGCTGAGGCGTCCAGTCAAGCGCATATGCAGTATGCTCACTATTATGATAGGCAGGTGCGACCATTGGTACTAAAAGAAGGCAGTTTAGTAATGAGACTGAACGAAAGGGCCCCCGCAAATCAAAGTAAAAAATTAACAGCCAAATGGCAGGGTCAGTATAGAATTATTAGAAAATTAGGCCCAGTAAATTTTATAATTAAAGGCATCTTCGATGACCAGACACACAACAATTCATATTAAACAAAAGGGGGCATTTGATAGTATTTTAAAAGTTGTTCAATGTCAACCAATATTTTTTGACTAGTTTTATATGAAAAAGGCTGCAATTGTTCCAAGTTTCAATACTGCAGCCCAAATAGAAAGGGAGATTTTTAATTTTTATTTTTCAACGAATTTTACATTTTCAAGTTTAAATTTACAACCACACCTGCCAGATATAATCATTCTGTGAAACGTTTCTGACACATTAGCATATAATAAAGGATCTCAAGTTGGGGATTTTCCAAAAATCTTTAATTTTCCTAATACAAATAGTCAAAGTTCCCCCCCAAAAATTATGCAAATATATCATGTTTATTGCTATTTATAATATATACAAATGACGTTAGGAAAAAATGCTTTCTCAGGATTTTATAGAAACTTTACATATAAGGTGCAAGTTTCCTGTAAACTGAATAAAAAATGAGAGATATTTGAACGTTTGTGTTACTTGAAAATAAGAAAAAATAAAGTCTAAGGTGTTGCCATCTGTGACTTGAGGTTGACATCAACCAATTTCCTCCAAAATTGGCACATTACAGATAGGCTTACATGCAGTCAGGTGTACAAGTTCATGCAAATCACCCGATAAACCAGAGAAAATTACAAATATTAAAATCTACATTTTTTTAAATAAAACTAATAATATTTTTTAATACATGCTATTGTGATAGCTGAGAGACATGATTTCACTTGACACTTGTATTTGATAATCGTTTTTGACCATTTTGGATTAATAGACTTTTTTTCTCCCTTCCTATTTATGCTACGATGCTGAGACTTGGACCAGATGAAACTTTTCATATACAACTCGTCAAAAAACGTTGATTAACCCTTAAACTGCGCATGGCATATATATACGCCATGAGTAACATGTCCCACCGTGCGCATGGCGTATATATACGCCAAAGGGTGCCAGGCACGATTCAAACGTCCCGCGGTGTAAAGGGGTCACCCATACCGTAGCCAGGGGCGATTGTAAACAGACGCCATTTTGAAAAAAAATCCAGAGCAGGCCTCCTTTGTTTCACAGGCCTTAGTTAGTGGCCAGACACCATGGCGAGCTCATCACGACCCAGCGTGCGACCTCGCCCAGCGCTCCGCGCAGTCCTTGACCGAAGACGAAATTGCAGATGAATTGTTCAAGGACGTTGATGAATCTGATATTGACGACTCAGATATAGATGAAGATTATACCCAGCCAGAAGAAATCGAAACAACGGATAGTGAGGGTGAACATGTGGGTGCCACGAGGGTGAGGATGCCTCTCGAGGCTGCTACTCAACACCACTCAACACCACCTCGCGCCCAAGCACGTCGTTCATCTATACCACTGCACGTTTATGATACGATTGACGAGTCTGAAACAAGTGAATCTTTCTCAGGCTTTAGTGATGAAGAGTCGGAGAATAGTTTTACCCCGGCTGCTAGTGCCAGTACAAGTTTCGCCACATCAGCTGCCCGCCCAGCCAAGCTCCGCCGCATGGGACAATATGGCGACAATGAGGAACAAATTCCCTCATGTTCCACATCTTCCTCATCTACCGTTCCTGCCCCTACTGTTACAATGCCTGCTTCAGCTCCTGGTCCCCGGATTCCTTGCCGTGGTGCAGCTAATGGCTCTCGGAAGGCAGCAGGTTTGTATGTGTGTAGTGATGGGGAAGATTTTGTTCCACAAATTCCCGACTTTGATAACAGAGATGTGGGAATTACTGATCTTTTCCCTGATACTGGTGACGAAATGTGTGAAATGGACTTCTTTACTGCATATTTCGATGAGCCGCTAATGAAACACATTGTTCACGAAACGAACAGACTTGCGGCTGATCTCATCGAAGGTGAGGAAGTTTCAGAATTTTCGCGACTACAGCGTTCGAAAGAGACAACTGTTGATGAGATGTATGTGTTTTTAGCAATTTGCATGTTGATGAAACATTGTGTGAAACACGTAATTTCAGATTATTGGAACAAAGACAACTCTGTTCCAACACCATTATTCGGGAAATATATGTCCCGAGACAGATTTCTGTTGATCCTACGGTGCATTCATTTTGCAAATAATGCTGACGAGACACAGGATGATAGGCTTTGGAGGGTGAGGCACGTGCTAAATGACCTGATTGGAAAGTTCCGAGATTACTACGTACCAGCTCAGAAGCTGGTTATTGATGAATCCCTGGTGCTTTTCAAAGGACGTGCTGCCTTCAAGCAATATATTCCCTCAAAACGTCACCGATTTGGACTGAAATTCTTTGTGCTCTGTGACTGTGAATCAGGAATGGTGTTACACATGATACTTTATTCAGCCACAAATATAGATATTCCTGCTAATGACGAACATGGCTTCTCAGGTAGTGTGGTGAAGTCACTGCTTGCACCATATCTGAACAAGGGCCACATATTGTACACATAACTATTATACCAGTCCCTTGCTAACGAAATTCTTGCTGGATAATAAGACTGGAGTGTGTGGAACAGTAAAGCCAAAACGAAAGGAAATGCCTGTGTTTGATACTGCTATGCAAGTAGGTGACTGCGAGGTAAGAAAAAGTGGTGCAATGCTTTCAGTGCGGTGGAAAGACAGACGTGAAGTGAACATGTTGACCATCATTCACCCTGGTACAATGGTAGACAGGGGCAAGGTGAACAGAACAACAAAGCAAATAATATACAAGCCAGATTGTGTGATGGACTACAACATCAACATGCGTTTAGTTGATAAATGTGACATGATGGTGGGTGCTGTAGAGTGTGTACGTAAAACAGTGAAGTGGACAAAGAAAATGATTTTTCACCTTATTGATGTAACAATGCTGAACAGTTACAATATGTTTCTTGTGAAGACAGGTAGAAAACCATATTTCCGTTCGTTCAGTTTCCAAGTTGTGAAACAGTTGCTAGGTAAATTTGGCAAGGACACACCTGGCATACAAAGACCCATTCGAGACCCAATACTGAACCATGCTCCTGCACCCAGGCTCGCTTACAGGGAGGCCTTTCTGATACATCAAATCTAGAAATTACCACCAACTGGAGCTCGTGCAGCAGGCCAGCGTCGGTGTGTTGTGTGTTCCAGTACCAAATTGAGGCCACAGAAACGTAAATTGGTGTTGACATGGTGCGAAGCGTATGCCGTCCCTCTGTGCCATATCGACTGTTTCGCACAGTATCACAGTCTCCTGGAGTACTAAATGTGTAATTCTTTGGTAAATAAATGTACATATCAAGTTTATTTTTGTGTTTATATTGAAAAAACCCCAAATACATTGAATATTTCCTGTAAATTATACCATTATGGTGGGCATACTTGTGACACTAATATGTGAGCGCCTAGTGAGTTTATACCATTTTTATTATAATACGTCTATTGCTAATAATTGGAACAATACTAGCGAAAAAAAATTGAGTAAAATGACCCAAGAATACTGTAAATAATTCCGCGAAAATAAATTCGCGGCAACTCGGGCCGCGTGAGCGGCCGTGAGTGACAGCTGGCTGACGCAGCACCCTTGAGCGCTCACGTTCTGTGACGTCATCGGCCAACTTCTCGGCTCAATTGTGTCATTGGTATGTATAATAGAATTTTTTTATTATTTTTCCCGTGCTCAGGAGACTCAAATTAACATGTTTAGAAGACGAAAAAAAAATTGAATTTTTTTCTTGCGCACAGGGGTGTAAATGTCCATATGACCCCTGAGCAGTGTAAGGGTTAAAATCGAAACAGTTTTCATTTATTGCATATTTGGATCGAAAACCATTCAAATTCTCCCTAAAGTCATACACTGCCGGGGAGGAATTTGGAATTGCTTTCAGTAAGTAAGTAATTATCAAAAGAAGGCACCAAACCGGGAAGTCTATGTAGCAAAATCAAATACGCAAAATAATCAGAGGGCGCTAAATATCACCAAGGATGCCAATACGAGAACAAAAACGCATAAGGCGAACGATATCAAAAGTATCCGAGTCACCAAGAATTCTATCGAGGGACAGGTGACCGCGAGGGGCGGTCGGAAAGCAAGACACACGCTCGTCCTGGAAGTCAGGACATTCAAGAAGGACATGCACGACCGTAAGTGGGACAATGCAACTAGGACAATAAGGAGCAGGGCGGCGCTCCATCAAGTGACCATGGGTTAAGCGAGTATGGCCAATACGCAACCTCGCCAGAGCTGTTTCCCACCGCCGGTTACGGTGGAAGGAGGACGGCCATGAGGAAACACAACATTTAAGAGTACGTAGCTTGTTACCAGTAACAGACAACCAAGAAGCCTGCCAATGGGTAAGGACTGAGGAATGGATAACCGGGTAAAAGTCGGAATACGGAATGCCTTTACGAGAGATGGGACAAGAGCGGACAGCTTCCTTAGCGGCAGCATCCGCACGCTCATTTAAAGACACACCAATATGGCTGGGAACCCAACAAAACTCGACCGACTTAAATTTACTGTGAACGAGAAACAGCCAATGCTGGATCTCGACAACTACTGGATGAACCGGATTAAAGGACCCGAGAGCCATGAGGGAACTATGAGAGTCAACAACAACCACAAAGGAAGACTGACAACGAGAAAGCAGGAGACGAAGAGCATAGAGAATAGCATAAAGTTCCGCTGTAAAGATGCTAGTCTCCGGAGGCAAGCGACACATAAGTGCGATCAGGAAAAACAACAGAGTAGCCAACACCGTCCGCTGACTTAGACCCATCGGTGAAGACAGAAACGGAGCGGGAGTGAGAAGAAAAGTGCTCGAGGAAAAGGCGTTTTAGAATCGTAGGAGGGGTAAAAGCTTTAGTGATACGGGTCAAGGAAGTACAAAACCGCGGAAGAGGGACCCTCCACGGGGGCAAAGAAGGAACAACACGAGGAGAAACATCAGAAATACGAACCGAGAGAGAATCCTGTAGGCGAGATAACCGGACAGAAAGAGGGAGGTGGTGAAGAGGAACAGGAACCGCAGGAGGGGTAAAAGTTAAAGCACGACAGAGGCGAGAGGAAGGATGTTGCAAGGACCGCGCAAGATAGCGAAGACAGTAGCGATCACGGCGGTCCTGGAGAGACAGGAAGCCAGTGTCAACATACAAGCTAAGGATGGGAGTCGAACGAAAGGCACCAGAACTGAGGCGCAACCCAGTATGGTGCAAAGCATTAAGACGGCGAAGAGTAGAAGGAGAAGCAGACGAGTAAGCAGGGCATCCATAATCGAGCTTAGACAGGACGAGAGAGGAATGTAAAGCAAGGAGAGTGCGCCTATCTGCCCCCCAAGAAGTATGGGACAAGACCCGAAGGAGGGTAAGGGCCTTAGAGCACTCAACACGGAGGTAAGAGATATGGGGAGACCAAGACAAACGAGTGTCAAGGAATAACCCCAAAAGCTTCGCGGAATCTTTGTATTCAAGGGGATGACCATAAAGTGACAAAGAGGGACGAAGAACAACCCGTTTCCGCGTAAAAGTCATGGCACAAGTCTTAGAAGTAGAGAACTTGAAGCCATGACCTGTGGCCCAAGACGACACGGCATCAATTGCAAGTTGAAGCCGGCGTTGAAGGAGAAGCGAATCATCACCCTGACAACAAAGGGTAAGATCATCGACATAGAGAGCGGAGATGACACCAGAAGGAAGAGAGGAAAGAAGACCATTAAGGGCAACCAGAAAAAGAGTAGTGCTCAGAACACTACCCTGGGGCACACCTTCGTATTGCTGAAAAGAGGGAGAGAGAGCGGTACCAAGGCGCACCCGAAAGGAACGACGAGAGAGGAAGCTGCGGAGAAAGAGAGGGAGATGACCACGAAGGCCAAAAGAATGAAGTTGAGATAGGATATGATAACACCAAGTGGTGTCGTAAGCCTTTTCTAGGTCAAAAAGGACGGCAACAACGGAGGTCTTCGCAGCAAAAGCAGTACGAATATAGACCTCCAAGTTCACCAGGACATCTGTCGTGCTGCGGCACTTGCGGAAACCAAATTGAGAAGGGGAGAGGAGGTGATGGTGTTCCAGGAACCACATCAGACGAACGTTAACCATACGTTCAAAGAGTTTGCAGACCCAACTTGTGAGAGCAATAGGGCGAAAGTCCTTAGGGGAAGTACCCAGAGACCCCGGTTTGCGAAGAGGGAGGACAACGGCATCGAGCCAGTCCTCAGGGACTGACGACGACTCCCAGATCCGATTATACAGACTCAGTAAATACTGAGACATGCTCGGAGGGAGATACCGAAGCATCTCATAATGAATACCATCGGAGCCCGCCGCCGTAGAACCGCAGAGGGCCAGGGCAGAACGAAGTTCAGAGAGAGAGAAGGGATCATTATAGGGAAGCTGAAGATGAGTGCAGAAATCTAAAGGACGAGACTCAAGGACAGGTTTACGAAGAAGGAAAGATTGGGGAAGATGAAGACCAGAGCTAACAGAAGAAAAGTGGGAACCCAGTTCGGAAGCGACCTGCAACGGGTCCGCCACAAGAGTATCATGGAGGTGAAGGACCGGGGAAACATCGGGAACGAACTTACCCGCTATCTTGCGGATACGCTTCCAGATCTGGGCCAGAGGGGTCTCGGACGTAATTGTTGAGACATAAGATGCCCAACATTCACGTTTAGCCGTACGAATGGCCCTACGGGCCACCGCACTCGCTTTCCGAAAGAAAAGAAAAGAATCGGTCGTCTGCCTACGGCGGTGCCTCTTCCAGGCAGCACGCTTACAGCGGACAGCCCGAGCACAGTCCGCATTCCACCAGGGAACGCACTTCCATGGACCCCGAGAGGAAGAGCGAGGAATAGAGCGGAGGGCAGCATTGAAGACAGTGTCATGAAAAAGGAGGAGAGCGCGAGAGCGAGGCAGAAGGGAGAGGTCAGAGAGAGCAGCACTGAGGGTAAATAGCGTCCAGTCTGCCTTAGCAAACTGCCACCTAGGGAAAGAGAGGGAAGGGCGAAAAGAGAAAAAGGAAACAAGGATGGGGAAATGATCACTTCCATGGAGGTCATCAAGAACCTGCCACGTGAAATCTAAGTAAAGAGAAGAAGAGCAGAGAGAAAGATCAAGACAAGAAAGGGTGCGAGTCCGAGAGTCCAAATGAGTGGGCTCACCAGAATTCAGAAGAGACAGGGAAGAAGAGAGGAGAAACGGCTCAAGGAGGCGACCCCCGGGTATTCGTCAGAACGTCACCCCAAAGAGAATGACGACAATTGAAGTCACCCAGCAGGAGCACAGGCTCCGGCAAGGAGTCTAGGTGGTGTTTCAAATCAGGAAGAGAGAGCGGGACACTCGGGGGGAGATAAATTGAACAAACTGTGTACCATTTCCCCACAAAGATACGAGCAGCAGAACAATGGAGAGGCGAAGGAAAAAGTACTGGAACAAAGGGAACATCAGCCCGAATCAAGACAGCAGAAGAATTAGAAGCCCCAGCAATGGCCGGGGGGGGGGGGGAAGAGAGAAAGGAATATCCACGAAAACGACCAGGACGAGCACCAAGCATTGGCTCCTGGAGACAGACACAAAGGGGCGAAAACCGCGAAATCAGAAGTTGGAGTTCGAGGAAATTGGCGTAATAACCTCGAACGTTTCATTGAAGAATGGACAACGACGAGAAGAGAATGGACAAAAACAGAGAACAAGGAAGAAACAAAGGCGAAAGAGCAACAGAGCACGTTAAAGAATATCAGGGTCGGGATCAGGGTCAGCAAAGTCAGGGTTAGGGGGCATGGGTAAACTGAGCAAAGACGGAGGGAAGGAAACGGGAGAACAGATCAGAGGTGGGCGGGCAGGGTCCGGAGGAGGAAGAGGAGGAGACAACGGAGAGGAGCAGTGAAGGACAGCAGCAGGAAGAGGGGGAGTAGAAAGAGGGGAGCGCATCCCAGCAAGAGCAGCAACCGAAAGGGAAGCAGGGGCCAAAGAAACCTCCATAGCAGGAACAGGGGGCGCAAGCACTGAAACGGGAGGGGAAGGAGCAACAGAGCCAGGAGGAGGAGCTGAGGAAGAAAGCGAAGCCTTCTTACCCGCCGGGGAAGAGGAAGGAGAGGAGCCAGGCTTACGCTTCTGACTTAAAGAGACCGGTGTCCCAGCAACTACGTACCGGGCAACGGATTCCAGTGTCTCAACAGGAGAAGCCGAACGAGAGCACACACGACGGCCGTTAGGAGAGCGATGGACATCCGCCCGCACCGACGGGCGGTGGGGAGAGCCGATAGATGGAGGAAGAGGATGGGAAGGAGGATCGGAGGGGGACGAGGAAGAAGACACAGAAGACACGACAGACCGGGTAGAAGGAAGGGGAACCCCAGACAGAGGACCAGGAGGAGGATCCTTCGGGAGAGAACCCAAAGGAACAGAGGAGGGGGCAGTGGGCGCATCAGGGTCCAAGGCCCGGAAACGGTTGTGAGTCTGAGGAAGGCGGGAAGGACGAGGAGAGGAAGAGCGCAACACGCGAGCATAAGAGATATTAGCATAAGGCGGGAGCCGGCGAACCTAGCGCCTCGCCTCAGGAAAAGATAAACGCTCCCGGTGCTTCAGGTTGAGGACGGCTGCCTCAAGCTTGTAATGGACACACGCACGGGAGAAGGTAGGATGGGCCTCACCGCAGTTGAGGCAACGAGCCTGGGGAGAAGTGCACCCCGACTTAGAGTGACCTTCGCCACCACACAAAGGACAGACAGAGACAGTCCCGGAGCAGTAGAGGGCACCATGCCCAAACCTCCAGCACTTGTTGCAGAGCCGAGGAGAAGGAATGTACTCCTGGACAGAGCACCTGGCACCAGCAAGAATGACAGAGGGTGGAAGGGTCCTACCATCAAAGGTAATCTTCACAACCCGGAGGGGTTGACGACGACTACCACGAGGGGGACGAGTAAACGTGTCCACCTGGAGAATAGAATGGCCCTGGGCAGCGAGGATATGTCGAATATCGTCGTGGCAGTCGCGCAGGTCCCGAACACCGGTCGCAACATGGGGCGGGAGCAAAATAGTGCCAACACTGGCATTCAACTGAGCGTTCTTCGAGACCTGAACGGGGGTCTCGCCAAGGCAGGATAAGGCAACCAAGCGGGAAGCAGCATCCTGAGAAGGAGCAGCAACAACACATGTACCGAGACGAGTGGGGTTGAAAGTAATGGAGGCATCCACGTCATCAATGAGATGTCGATGGAGGGAGAAATCGTCAAGAGGCGCAGAATCAAGAGGGAGGAGATCAAAATATTTGGCCCACGAAGCGGGACCAAACAAGGCTTGATAGGTAGCAGAACTGGAAGGAATCGAGCGAGGGCGGCCGTGACGAGGACGGCGGTGAGAACCCCCAGAGAGAGGGGGGTTAAAAGGCGCAGTAGTTACAACTAGAGAAGGAGCCGCGCCAGGGGACGAGGTAGTCACCACTGGGGGCTTGGGGCTCGACCCAACCACAGAGGAGGGAGGGGAGCCAGGGGAAGGAGTCAGAGAGGCCAAAGGAGGAGCAAGGTCGGGGCCCAATGCAGCGGAGGCTACAGAGCCCGGTCTTCCAATACGGACCGACTCGGGGGCTTGGTCGCCCACCCCACGAGCCTGAGAAGGTATGCCAGAAGCAGCCGAAACAGGGGTTATCATCTTGACGAAAATAAGAATTCATTCACGAATGTGCCCCCACACCCATCATGGAGCCACAATTAGAGGCAGGACACCCAACAAGAAGCTATCGCCGATCTTGTCGCGGCCTCCTAGGGGTGCGTCGTGAGTATACGCCCCACAAACGCCACCTTAAGAAACCGACAGTCCGTCGAGATCGGGTTCAGTGACGAAAGGGGGATTGACAATAAAAGGTTCCCCTCGCTCTCGACGTCCGGTACTACAGTTCTATGGGTGCAAGAGTATGCCTCCTCAAGCACCCGGGCGTCAAAATAGAAGAAGTCCAAGGGAAGAACCAGAACGAGCAAAAGGTCGGCAGGAAACGGCAAGCAGATAGGAGAAGAGGGGGGGCGAAAAACGAAACAGAAGGAAAAGGAAAAGATGCCCAGCAGAATTGGAGAGGACGGCAGCAGGAGCACAAGGCTAGAAAAGGACAGAGGACTGTCCCAAGGAGCATCACACTCCGGCAGCCGCCCACGAAGCCCCCACACGGCGACAACGAGCTGAGCGGGGAGGGGGTTGCTTTCAGTAATTCCCTTTCCTGACCCCGTTGAGGTGGATGACCCTCTTTCAACCCTCATTTGCAGTCAGGTTAAACCTTGTCACCCTATGACAAGGTCACGTGCAAACCTGGCAGGTTCTAATAAACTTATTGTATGGTTTAGTCAATTATTTTAGAACTAGTTTAATTTTTAGAAGGCATTGAATAAAGATGCTCGTGTGTTTGTATTTTGGGAGGAGTATGTAACCTCCCTGAAATTGGGAGCTGTGCATTTCCAACCCCTGTGAGATCCATGCTTCCACCAGTCCTGTAGTTGTGTCTTTCCACTGCATGCCTAACTGTACCCAGCCTCCTCGTCCCATAGAGCCAACCACACGTTGAATAACCGAGATCAGTGGAACGGTGTTTATGCTGTTCCTTCTGGCAGGGGGTGCCAGATGGTCTGGACCCCGGACAGAGGGGAGGGGGGGAATAACGCTACAACTCCCCACCCCTCCCTCTCAGAGGTGATGTCAAAAGTCACCTGGTTGATGCCTCACCAATATACGGTTGTTTGCAGTATGCTCTCATTAGGAGAGCTGGTTCTAGACGTCAACGAGTAATTATGATGGGCCGTCGCCATACTGATGTCATTGGAGCATGCCCAACCTAGCTGTATCAACAAAGGCCGATGTATAGTCGACGAGGAGTGTAAGCCAGCGGCCAGAATATGCAAGGTTCTTCTCTGGTTCTCGAGGAAGCCACGTCTGCTGAAGGAACAAGATGAGTAAGTGATCACAGAGGAACGGCACGATCCCTGTAGAGGGTGCTTAACCCGCCAATAAAGGGACACATTGCACGTCTTTAGGGCTAAAGTTAAGTGTTTGATGGGAAAACGAAGATCTGCTGTGTTGTGATCACTGTACATCTTTTGCATTGCTCTGTTTCTAATTACTTTCTTAATTTGTGATGGACTGGTATGTGAATGTCTACATTTCTTTTAGTTACAAGTTTTGCAGCTTCGTCTGCAACTTTTTCATATTATTCCCATATGACTTGGCACCCAGTTCATAAGTACCCAACGACTTTGACGTTTGAGTCTTTGCATTAATGATATGACATTTGTGATCAAGAGGATGTTATCACGTAATCACGGATGTGATCACGTGTGATCAGGTGGATGTTCTTGGTGCAAGGGTTCAATGGCAGTTCTCGAATCAGTATGCATGATAACTTGTCGGTGTACAGCAAGAGCATGTTCCAAATCCTTTTGAATGGCTAGCATCTCTAAAGTTGAATACCCATTTCAAAGTAACTATTTACAGAGTTTCCTGCCTTAACTGCAGGTCTGGTTTCTTGTCCCTGCTGGTCTACTGATCGATCTGTGAAGTATGTGAAGCTGTTAAATGGCAAATCTGATCCTATATAAATCTGTGCAATATTATGTATTAGATGAAGATTAGTCTGGTTCTTTTTTTCCTTCAAGAGCCATAATCTTAAAGTCTGCTGGCAGAGATTCCCAAGGGGCTTGCATAACAGTCTGCATGTATTTCATAGACACCCCTCTCAGTGGCTATTATATCGAAGGTATTGGTGTTGTATATCGCACAATGGGGTCCACCTGTGGCTATTGGAAGCTCTTCTGTCCCGAGTTAGTGCTCCAGTGATTATATTTTTAAGTGAACTTATTATAGGTCTAGTCAATATCTTGGTTAGCATGCACACAACAATCCCTTTTACCCTTTCAATTGACGTTAGATTGTTTTCTAGTTTTAGGTTCAGTATTTTAGTCCATCTGGGAACCCCTGTTATGACTCGCATTGCATCATTTTGAATAACCTCAACGTTTGCCCACTGACCAGAAGAAAGTGAGTAGGGCAGGCACTGCATAATCAACTAGGGAACGAGTTGTGTGTAAGTAAAACATTCTTAACACTGTCCCACTCCTAGATGGGGCCCTGTGATTGCTTTCATTATATTCAGTCGTGATTTTGCTTTCTCCTTCAGATATTGAATTTGTTTGTTGAATGTCATTTTAGAATCTATGAACACTGAGATTGATATTGTGTAACCCACTGAAGGTTAATGTCTTAAATGCGTAGGTGCCTGTCTGGAGTGTTGGCACCTAGTCTCATTGCCTTAGACTTCTGAACAGATATTTTTAGCCCTAAAACGCTGCATTCAGATGTTACTTAATCTAATGCCCCTTGTGCTTTACTTAGAAGTGAAAGCCTGTAATGACTAATTCTACATTATCAGCATTGCTTAGCAATTTAACCCTTTATGCAAATATCATGGTAACGAGGTTTTTCATAAGGATGTTAAAAAGACTAGGACTGAGGATTACTCCTTGTGAAGTCCCCAATTCTTATGCAAATGGTAATCCGAAACTTGTCCTTGGAACGTTACTCTGGCATACCTGTGAGTTAGGTAATCTTTGATCCATCCTAGCATATTTCCCTTTACACCTTTTTTAACTAAGTGTGTAAAATTGCTTGCGGGGTTGCAAGTTAGAATGCGTTTTCTAGATCAAGGAAGATCACTATAGCCGGACCAGAGTTAACTGTTCCTAGTAATGTTGCTATGCAGTTGGCAGGACTTACTACTATAGTGAAGCCACATGTGTTTATGCAGGTCTCCTGTCTTCCACAGTAGCATATTTAAGACCATCTGTTCTGCAGCTTTATTAATGCATGATGTTAACCATTGTGTGGCTCCGGGCTATTTAGCATTTGTCGCCCACAGGCGCATACGAAAATAAAAATCTGCTAAACCTGTTAATTTGTGTTCTCTGATCACGGGGAAAAATAATAAAATCGTAAGTGGCATATATTGCCTGCTATAGGGTAGGGAAGTCTGGCAAAAAACAGGCACTGACTCAGCATGCGTCCCAGATGGTCTGTAGCTCGCCAGCTGTCAGGCAGGAGTGGCCACAGAGATAATTACCTAATTATTTCAATGTCTCTGATTTTTCGTAGTTTTTTTTTTGTTGTATTATTCAATAGTGTGCAGTGTGATATATTTATATAATAAAATGAGTGAATCATTGCTGTACTCAAAAATATGGTGAGCATATTGTTGATTCAATTATGTTCATCAGGCAATGAACATATACTTTGTCGGTTATTACACTATATACACAGGTTATATATAAGCATCTGTACATTTTGTTCACCGTAAAGAACCACTAAATTGCTATTAGGCGTCAAAAAGCAACGAGCAGTGACCGCCACACACAAGCCAGCCACTCACTCCCTCAACACCTCACTCGCCCACATTCTCCTCCCACAATACTGTTTTAGCTTTTATTCACTATATACAGACGTTATATATAAGTATCTACATGTTTTGTTCGCCATAACTGTTCAACTAAGCTGGTATAATGCCTAAAGAGCATAGTAGCCACCCCGACCAACATGACAAATCATGCAGATGTTGCCACACCCATCACCAAAATGGCTTCTCCCCCACACTCCTTTTGCTTTTATTACACTGTATATACACGTTATATACAAGTATTTACATTCGTGTTCACCATACGAACCTCTAAGTTGGTATGCTGAGTGGCAGTGGCAGCCCGCCACTGGCTGCCACTCCCTCCCTCGCCACCATTCTCCTCCCACCATACTGTTTTTGCTTTTATATACAGACCTTATATACAAGTATCTGCATGCTTTGTTTAACATAGCGAACAACTAAGCTGGTATAGTGAGTACAGACAGTAAAAGGTGGTCACACAGTCAGCAGACAATGCTACCTCCCTCCTCACCAAGATTACTCCTCCCACTACAGAGCTAATTATCACAACAACCCTGCTATCAGAATCCTGGTCATTTTTATCACAGTCAGGGGTCTTCTGTAATAATATCACTAAATAATAGCATGAACATGTATATTATGGCATTTTTAGACGATGCTGTGGTCACAAGCAGAACAGCAGTGCTGAGAGCTTATGCTGAGTGCATCAGGCTTGGTAGCTCACTCAGTACTGAGGCCCCTCACACCTGGGAATTTGGCCCACGATTTTTTTTAAATTGCGTCTGTTTACAAGAGCCCTGATGAGGGTGTGGTGAACCGTTTAAATCTTGCGTAGTACTCCAATACATCATATGATGTGCAGCGCAAGTTACTGCAAGTCACTGAACACACATGATGTGTTGCGCAGTTAAAGGGTTCATGAAATGGGTCTGTAATTGCCAGATTCTTTCGTCTTAGGAATTTTTATTTTTTTTATTTTTATATTTACATGCAAAGCATGCCAATAAGTACAATAAAACAAAGACAACGTAACAAGTAATGCACATACATCCCGGCCTGAAGGGCCGACAACACAACAAAAAGTATAACAAACAAGCCATTAAACAAACACAAGATACAAAATACAGTTCATTAGGGCAAATATCAACCCAAAAGAGAAAAATGAACAAGAAACCCTAAAACCACAAATAAGAACATATGTAGCATAAAATATGTACAAAGATTAAAGCAATTTCAAGGACAAAGAAATAATCACACACACACAAGGCAATAAGAACAAAAAACAACCACACAGGGAACTGAAAACACAGAAAAAAAAGCACAAAAAACATGCAAACGACCAAAAGGCCGTAAGGAAACAAGTGCATAAAATAACTGATCACCACACGAAACACACCACTACAGCAGCACAATAGCACAACCAGCACACAAGACGCACAAAGCTGCTAGTATAGACCCACACCCAACCACACAGCCAATCACACACAATCACACAAAAGTCAAACAGGAGGATATTTCGCAGGGTACGAATACTGCGGATACCACCGCTTAAAAGCCTCCCATACCAAATACTCCAGTTCCGCAGGGGCACGGCCCTCATGAACTCGCGGGTGCTCCATATACTCGGGGATCACCACATCTGGCGGAAGCGGGCGCCACCGACTCAACACGGAAGGCAGGAGCATCGCCGCCGCGGAAGCAGGTGATACTGGAACAATGGACGGAGGCCACCCATTAGGCCCCACACGAGGGCACGCACTTCGTTCTACGCCGGGCATCGCACTGAGCCCCGCGGAGAGTGGCACCGCTGGCGCCTCAGGGCCTCTGCCAACCGGAACAGGAGCAGAGTCCCTCCATTGCACATCTTTCGCCAACACAACGACGAGGTCGCGGTCACCAGGGGCAACCGCCCACTGAGGAGAGCCACCAGAAGGGGGGCACAGTGTCCAACACAGAAGGCACCATCGGAGGCAGCACATCGTCGCCCACAGCATCATTATCATGGCATCACGCTCCTCCGCCCACGTCCGGTGAGGTGGCGCATCCCGAGCCGAACGATGGCACATAGAATCAGGCCATTGATCTTTGGAACTGTCACCTCTGACAAGTGGTGCCCCAGAAGAAACATCGGCAGGCGGACCCAAAGCCGGGGCAACACGACCACGCAGAACAGCAGCCTCAACGACGCGGGGCAAAAAACAAGTACCATCCAAGGAAACCAGATGCAGAGAAGGAAGAGAGACAGCAGGCAGAAGGGTAGACTCCAGCACACGTGAGGCATCCAGCGAGGGCAACAGAACCGGCAGAGGAGAAGAGGCACGTGTCGACGAGGAAACTACCAGAGGTGATGAGGCAGAGGGTGTGGGCCGAGTCACACACACCACCACCCCGACAGCCCCAGGAAGCACACGTTCGTCTGCAGGAGATGCAGGCACCACCCCTACAGTATCATCCAAGGCCACCACATTAGAAACTGAATGCGGATGCACCTCCGCATCCACCAAACGACGAAGGTCCAAAGCAGATGCCCCTATGTCCCCAGAGCTTACCGATGTGGCAGACAGACCATGGCCAAACAGATCAGGGCCAGACGGAGCGACAGCTGAAACCGCCGCAGGAACCACACCAGGTACCTCTTCATCCCCCGAGTCCTCCTCCACAGGGAGCGGTGGTAAATTCTCTTCCCGAAACAAGTTTACAGGAGCCACCGGGGCCGCAGAGCACCCAGCAGCCTGATGTCCCAACAGGCCACACCGGAAACAGGTACGAGGTTGCCGGGCATAATACACCTGGACGTAGTATCCCATAAGCCGGACAGAAGATGGTACATCCGACCGCAGAAGCATTCCCAAAGTACGAACGTTCGTTCGCCTTCCTGCATACCTCCGAGGAGAGCGTGTTCACCCACACGCTTACAACAGCACCAATCATCTTGAAGTAACGCTGGAGGAGGTCTTCGGGAAACTCCAGGGGCGCCCCATGGACACTGACATAAGTCAGGGCACCACTACAGTCCGAAATTGCCACAGAGCCAGCACCACCCGGCAACGTACGCCCCTCGTAACGACGGAAGAAGTCATGGTACTCCTCCTCCCTCATGAACTTGAGAACAACCTGGTGGGCTGTTACAAGCTCCACACCGTAGATAGCCATCACCGGGATACGAAGCATGTCACACACAACCGTCTCGGTTTCCAGATAACACGCAAAACAAGAGGAAGATGGCCACCCATGTTAAAATTGCCATGTCAACTCGCAGCCAGGCAGCAACAGCTGGGAAGGCAGATTCGCCCACATCACCTGACGACCAGAGTGGCAAACAACACCAACAACCAGGGTGGGTCAGTAAAACGTCCTCACTCCACGGCTGCCAGGGCGCAACTCATTCGTCTTAGGAATCGGAATGATATCTGCTTTCTTTCAAGAGAGCAGCAGTTTGCCTTGCTGCCAAGAAGCGTTGATAACACACAATATCCCTTATTCTACAGCAGGAACTCCGTGTGTTATCATTGAGTATGTAGTGTTCTCAACACCTAATAGTGTCCTTACCGCCTTTTTTTGACACCGATTAGTTCTTGTTTGGTTTAGTGACAGTCACATTCGTCATTTGTAGCTATGTTCTCATGAATGGCTGTCAACCCCTCGTTTTAATTGTAAGTGCTGCCTTCTGACCATTACAGAAAACCGATATGAAACCGCTCTTTCTGCAAATTGGAGAGCAAGTCTCTCAGCCTCCTGCAATGGTTTAATACATACCTGTGGTAAGGTAAGGTAATTATCAAAAGAAGGCACCAAACCGGGAAGGCTATGTAGCACCATCAAAGTGCGAAATACTCAGAGGGCACTAAATATCACCAAGAATGCCAATACGAGAACAAAAACGCACAAGGCGAACAATATAAAATGTATCCGATTCACCTAGAATTCTATCAAGGGACAAGCGACCACGAGGGCTGATTGGAAAGCAAGACACACTCGTCCTGGAAGTCAGGACATTCAACAAGATGCACAACTGTAAGAGGAACAATGCAATTTGGACAATAAGGAGCAAGGCGGCGCTCCACGGGGACACACTATGTTTGAGAGTACGCAGCTTGTTACCAACTACAGACGACCAACAACCCAGCCAACGGGCAAGGATGGAGGAATGAATAACAGGATTAAAGACCGAATAAGGAAGACCTTTACGGGAGATGGGACAAGAACAGATAGCTTCCTTAGCTGCAGCATCTGCACGCTCATTCATACACACACCAATATGGCTGGGAACCCAGCAAAACTCTACTGATTTAAATTTACTAGAAATAAGAAACAGCCAATGTTGAATCTCTATGACCACCGGATGGACAGGATTAAAGGGCCCTAGAGCCATGAGGGCACTACGAGAGTTAACTACAACCACAAAGGAGGAATGACTGAGAAAGCAAGAGACGGAGAGCAGAGAGAATAGCAAAGTTCTGCTGTGAAGATGCTAGCCTCCGAAGGGAGGCGACACATAAGTGCGGTCAGGAAAAACAACAGTAGCCCACACCGTCTGCAGACTTAGACCCATCAGTGAAAATGGAAATAGAGTGGGAGTGCAAGAAAAGTGCTCAAGGAAGAGGCTTTTCAGGATCGTAGGAGGGGTAAAGGCTTTAGTAATACATGTCAAGGACGTACAAAACTTGGCAAGGGGGACTCTACAAGGAGGCAAGGAAGGAACAATGAGAAACATTAGAAATATGAGCAGAAAGAGAATCCTGTAAGCTAGATAACCGAACAGAAAGAGGGAAACGATGAAGAGGAACAGGAGCTACAGGAGGGGTAAAGGTCAAAGCACGACAGATGCGAGAGGAAGGTTGTTGTAAGGAGAGTGCAAGACAACGATGACAGTAGCGATCACGGCAGTCCTGAAGAGAGGAAGCCAGTGTCAACATACAAACTGAGGGTGGGAGTCGAACAAAAGGCACCAGAGCTAAGACGCAACCCAGTATGGTGCAAAGAATCAAGACGGCAAGGAGTAGAAGAAGCAGAAGAGTATGCAGGGCAACCATAATCGAGTTTAGACAGGACGAGAGAGGAGTGCAAATAGAGGAGTGCGCGCCTATCAGCTCCCCAAAAAGTATGGGACAAAACCTTAAGTAGGTCAAGGGCCTTTTAGTAGGTTAAGCATTCAACTCTGAGGTAAGAGATATTGGCCGACCAAGACAAACGAGTGTCAAAGACTAACCCCAAAAGCTTAGCGGAATCCCTGTACACAAGGGGATGACTATAAAGCGACAAAGTGGGACGAAGAACTACATGCTTCCGAGTAAAAGTCATAGCAAAAGTCTTGGACGTAGAGAGCTTTAAGCCATGACGGGGGCCCAAGACGACATGGCATCAATCGCAAGTTGAAGCCGCCATTGAATGAGAGGCGAATCATCACCCTGACACCAGGGTAAGATCGTCAACATAGAGAGCGGAGAAGACGCCAGAAGGAAGAGAGGAAAAAAGACCGTTGAGGGCAACTAGAAAAAGTAGTGCTCAGAACACTACCCTGGGGTACATCCTCATACTGCCGAAAAGGGGCAGAGGGAGTGGTACCAAGCCGGACACGAAAGGAACGACGAGAGAGGAAAAACTGGAGGAAGAGAGGGAGATTCCCACAGAGGCCAAAAGAATGAAGTTGAGACAGAATAAGATACCGCCAGGTAGTGTCGTAAGCCTTTTCCAGGTAAAAAAGGACGGCAACAATGGAGGTCTTTGCAGCAAAATTAGTACGAATATAGACCAAGATCACCAAGACATCTGTCGTGCTGCGACACTTGCGAAAACGAAATTTAGAGTGGGAGGTGGTGGTGATGGTTTTCTAAGTACCACATCAAACTAACGTTATCCATACGTTCAAAGAACTTCCAGGCAACTCGTGAGGGCAATAGGGCGGAAGTCTTTGGGGGATGACCCTAGAGACTCTGGTTTCTGAGCAGGGAGGACAACAGCATCAAGCCACTCTTCAGGGACTGACGACAACTCCCAGACCCGATTGTAAAGGCTCAGTAAATACCGAGGCGTGCACGGAGGGAGATGGCAAAGCATTTCATAATGAATGTCATCGGAGCCCGCCGCCGTAGAACCGCAAAGGGTTAGGGCCGACTGAAGCTCAGAGAGGGAAAAGATCATTATAGGGAAGATGAAGATAAGTACAGAAATTTAGAGGACGATATTCAAGAATAAGCTTATGAAGGAAGGAAGGATTGGGGAAGATGAGAACCAGAACCAACGAATGAAAAATGGGAACCCAGTTCGGTCGCAACCTGCAACGGGTCTGCCACAAGATCACCATGGAGGCTAAGGACTGGCGAGACATCGGGAACTAACTTACCCGCAAACTTGCGGATACGCTTCCAGACCAGAGGTAGAGGAGTTTCGGACGTAACGATGGAGACATGAGACATCCAGCAAGCACATTTAGCTGCACAGATGGTCCTAAAGGGCACGGCACTCACCTTCTGAAACAAAAAGACTCGACCATCTGCCGGCGGCGATGTCTCTTCAAGGCTGCACGCTTACAGCAGACAGCCCGAGCACAGTCCACATTCCACCAGGGAACGCACTTCCGCGTTCCCCGAGAGGAAGAGTGAAGAATAGAGCAAAGGGCAGCGTCAAAGACAGTGTCATGAAAAAGAAGTAGGGCGCGAGGGAGAGGCAGAACAGAGGTCGGAAATAGTAGCACGTAAAGTAAAGAGGCGTCAGTCAGCCTCGGCAAACCGCCACCTAGGGAAGGAGAGGGGAGGGCGAAAAGAGAGAAAAGTAACAAGGATAGGAAAATGATCACTGCCATGAAGGTCATCAAGGACCTGCCACCCGAAATCTAAGGAAAGGGATGACGAGCACAGAAAGATCGAGACAGGAAAGGGAGTGAGTCGAAGAGTCCAAATAAGTGGGCGCACCAGAATTAATTAAGGACAGGAAAGAAGAGGATGAAAGGTTCAAGGAGGCGACCCCGGGTGATGGTTAGCACATCACCCCAAAGGGTATGACAATTGAAATCACCCAGCAGGAGCACAGGCTCCGGTAAGGAGTCTAGGTGGTGTTTAGGATCGAGAAGAGAAAGTGGGACACCTAGGGGGGGGGAGTGGGGGTGGAAGGGAGATAAATGGAACAAACCGTGCACCATCTACGCACAAAGACACGGGCAGTAGAACAGTGGAGAGCTGAGAAAAAAGGTAAGGGGACAAGGGGAACATCGGAATGAATCAAGAGAGCAGAAGAATTATGGGCCCTACCCAGCAAACAATTTTAGGTTGCCACAACATATCTGGAAAGTATTTGAAAGTATTGGAAACGTTTGTTTTATCGTATCAGATACGATATTGTGTGTGGACTTAAATAGGTTTCCAAAACTTATAACCAAGACATATGTATCTAACACTAATTTGAGATGTTGTGGCAACTTTACACTCCTAACATGAGTCATTCATAATCCATTCATATACCAATATGAATCTCTTATGAAAGGTTTGAGCCAATAATCTGAACCCTTTTCACATCTTTGTGTTTAAAGTTAAATTTCTTGAAATTAAATTATATTTTATATTATATTATTTTTATTATATTTTATATTATATTATTATTTTCAATTTAAATATTAAAACCAATTTAAGGGTAAAAAAAATCTAATAATTTATATTTCTTTTATTATTTACTAACAATTATAATTATTTACTAACGGAGAGAGGGGAGGCTGTACGGCGGAGAGTGGCGGCTGTGGCGGACAGTGGCGGCGGTGGCGGATAGTGGCGGCGGGCGGACAGTGGCGGCGGGCGGACAGTGGCGGCGGCGGGCGGACAGTGGCGGCGGGCGGACAGTGGCGGCGGTGGCGGATAGTGGCGGCGGGCGGACAGTGGTGGCGGCGGCGGGCGGACAGTGGCGGCGGCAGGCGGACAGTGGCGGCGGGCGGACAGTGGCGGCGGTGGCGGATAGTGGCGGCGGGCGGACAGTGGCGGCGGTGGCGGATAGTGGCGGCGGGCGGACAGTGGCGGCGGGAGGACAGTGGCGGCGGGCGGACAGTGGCGGCTGTGGCGGATAGTGGCGGTGGGCGGACCGTGGCAGCTTTGGCGGCGGTGGTGGACAGTGGCGGCGGCGGGCGGACAGTGGCGGCGGCGGGCGGACAGTGGAGGCGGCGGGCGGACAGTGGTGGCGGCGGGCGGACAGTGGTGGCGGCGGGCAGACAGTGGTGGCGGCGGGTGGACAGTGGTGGCGGTGGCAGACAGTGGTGGCGGTGGCGGACAGTGGTGGCGGTGGCGGATAGTGGCGGCGGGCGGACAGTGGCGGCGGGCGGACAGTGGCGGCGGTGGCGGATAGTGGCGGCGGGCGGACAGCGGCGTCGGGCGGACAGTGGCGGCGGTGGCGGATAGTGGCGGCAGGTGGACAGCGGCGTCGGGCGGACAGTGGCGGCGGTGGCGGATAGTGGCGGCGGGCGGACAGTGGCGGCGGGCGGACAGGGCGGCGGCGGGCGGACAGGGCGGCGGCGGGCGGACAGTGGCGGCGGGCGGACAGTGGCGGCGGGCGGACAGTGGCGGCGGGCGGACAGTGGCGGCGGGAGGACAGTGGCGGCGGTGGCGGATAGTGGCGGCGGGCGGACAGTGGCGGCGGGCGGACAGTGGCGGCTGTGGCGGATAGTGGCGGCGGGCGGACAGTGGCGGCGGGCGGACAGTTGCGGCGGGCGGACAGGGCGGCGGCGGGCGGACAGTGGCGGCGGGCGGACAGTGGCGGCGGGAGGACAGTGGCGGCGGTGGCGGATAGTGGCGGCGGGCGGACAGTGGCGGCGGGCGGACAGTGGCGGCTGTGGCGGATAGTGGCGGCGGGCGGACCGTGGCGGCTTAGGCGGCGGTGGTGGACAGTGGCGGCGGGCGGACAGTGGAGGCGGCGGGCGGACAGTGGCGGCGGCGGGCGGACAGTGGCGGCGGCGGCGGGTGGACAGTGGAGGCGGCGGGCGGACAGTGGTGGCGGCGGGCGGACAGTGGTGGCGGCGGGCGGACAGTGGTGGCGGCGGGCGGACAGTGGTGGCGGCGGGCGGACAGTGGTGGCGGCGGGCGGACAGTGGTGGCGGCGGGCGGACAGTGGTGGCGGTGGCAGACAGTGGTGGCGGTGGCGGACAGTGGCGGCGGTGGCGGACAGTGACGGCGGTGGCAGACAGTGGTGGCGGTGGCAGACAGTGGTGGCGGTGGCGGATAGTGGCAGCAGGCGGACAGTGGCGGCGGGCGGACAGTGGCGGCGGTGGCGGATAGTGGCGGCGGGCGGACAGTGGCGTCGGGCGGACAGTGGCGGCGGTGGCGGATAGTGGCGGCGGGCGGACAGTGGCGGCGGGCGGACAGTGGCGGCGGTGGCGGCGGGCGGACAGGGCGGCGGCGGGCGGACAGTGGCGGCTGTGGCGGATAGTGGCGGCGGGCGGACCATGGCGGCTTTGGCGGCGGTGGTGGACAGTGGCGGCGGGCGGACAGTGGCGGCAGCAGGCGGACAGTGGCGGCGGCAGGCGGACAGTGGCGGCGGCGGGCGGACAGTGGCGGCGGCGGGCGGACAGTGGCGGCGGCGGGCGGACAGTGGCGGCGGCGGGCGGACAGTGGCGGCGGCGGGCGGACAGTGGTGGTGGCGGCGGGCGGACAGTGGTGGCGGCGGGCGGACAGTGGTGGCGGTGGCAGACAGTGGCGGCGGTGGCGGACAGTGGCGGCGGTGGCGGACAGTGACGGCGGTGGCGGACAGTGACGGCGGTGGCGGACAGTGGCGGCGGTGGCGGACAGTGGCGGCGGTGGCGGACAGTGGCGGCGGTGGCGGACACTGGCGGCTGTGTCTGGCGGTGGTGGCGGGCGGTAGCGGGCGGTAGCGGGTGGCAGCGTCTGTGATGAGTGGTGACGGCTGGCGGTGGTAGGTGGTGGCGGTGGTGGGTGGTGGCGGCGGTGGTGGTGGGTGGTGGTGGCGGCGGCGGCTGGTGGTGGTGGGTGGTGGCGGCGGTGGTGGTGGTGGGTGGTAGTGGCGGCGGTGGTGGGTGGTTGGTGGCGGCGGTGGTGGTGGGTGGTGGTGGCGGCGGCGGCGGCTGGTGGTGGTGGGTGGTGGCGGCGGTGGTGGTGGTGGGTGGTGGCGGCGGTGGTGGTGGTGGGTGGTGGTGGCGGCGGCGGCTGGTGGTGGTGGGTGGTGGCGGCGGGTGGTGGGTGGCGGCGGCGGCTGGTGGTGGTGGGTGGTGGCGGCGGGTGGTGGGTGGTGGCGGCTGTGGTGGGTGGTGGCGGGCGGTGGCGGGCGGTGGCGGGCGGTGGCGGGCGGCGGCGGCTGTGGTGGGTGGTGACGATCGGCGGTGGGGGGGGCTGGTGGCGGCTGGCGGTGGCGGCTTGCGGTGGCGACTGTGGCAACGGGCGGTGACGGCTGATAGCGGGCGGTGGTGGCGGCTGGTGGCAGGTGGTGGTGGCAGGTGGTGGTGGCGGTGGTGGCGGCTGGTGGTGGCGGCTGGTGGTGGTGGCAGCTGGTGGTGGTGATTGCGGCTGGTGGTGGTGGCAGCTGGTGGCGGTGATTGCGGCTGGTGGTGGTGGTGGTGGTGGCGGCTGGTGGTGGTGGCAGCTGGTGGCAGCTGGTGGCGGCTGGTGGTGGTGGTGGTGGTGGTGGTGGTGGTGGTGGTGGTGGTGGTGGTGATGGCGGCTGGTGGCGGGCGGTGGCGGGCGGTGGCGGCTTGTGGCGGCTGGTGGTGGCGGCGGTGGTGGGTGGTGGTGGTGGTGGTGGTGGTGGTGGGTGGTGGTGGCGGCTGTGGTGGGTGGTGGCGGTGGTGTCGGCGGCGGCTGTGGTGGGTGGTGGCGGCGGCGGCGGTGATGGGTGGTGGCGGCGGCGGCGGTGATGGGTGGTGGCGGCGGCGGTGGTGGTGGGTGGTGGTGGCGGTGGTGGTGGGTGGTGGTGGCGGCGGTGGTGGTGGTGGGTGGTGGTGGCGGCGGCGGCGGCTGGTGGTGGTGGGTGGTGGTGGTGGGTGGTGGCGGCGGGTGGCGGTGGTGGGTGGCGGTGGCTGGTGGCGGGTGGCGGCTGGTGGTGGGTGGTGGCGGCGGGTGGTGAGTGGCGGTGGTGGGTGGCGGCTGGTGGTGGCGGGTGGCGGCTGGTGGTGGGTGGCGGGTGGCGGCGGGTGGTGGGTGGTGGCGGCGGGTGGTGAGTGGCGGTGGTGGGTGGCGGTGGCGGGTGGCGGCTGGTGGTGGGTGGTGGCGGGTGGCGGTTGGTGGTGGCGGGTGGCGGCTGGTGGTGGGTGGTGGTGGGTGGTGGCGGGTGGCGGCTGGTGGTGGGTGGTGGCGGGTGGCGGCTGGTGGTGGGTGGCGGGTGGCGGCGGGTGGCGGCGGGTGGTGGGTGGTGGGTGGTGGCAGGTGGCAGTGGGTGGTGGCGGGTGGTGGGTGGTGGCGGGTGGCGGCTGGTGGTGGGTGGCGGCTGGTGGTGGGTGGTGGTGGGTGGTGGCGGGTGGCGGCTGGTGGTGGGTGGCGGCGGGTGGCGGCTGGTGGCGGCGGGTGGCGGCGGGTGGCGGCTGGTGGTGGGTGGCGGGTGGCGGGTGGCGGTGGGTGGTGGCGGGTGGCGGCTGGTGGTGGGCGGCGGGTGGCGGCGGGTGGCGGCTGGTGGTGGGTGGTGGTGGTGGTGGGTGGTGGTGGTGGGTGGTGGTGGTGGGTGGTGGCGGCGGGTGGCGGTGGTGGGTGGCGGTGGCTGGTGGCGGGTGGCGGCTGGTGGTGGGTGGTGGCGGCGGGTGGTGAGTGGCGGTGGTGGGTGGCTGGTGGCGGCTGGTGGTGGGTGGTGGCGGCGGGTGGTGAGTGGCGGTGGTGGGTGGCGGTGGCGGGTGGTGGCGGGTGGTGGCGGGTGGCGGCTGGTGGTGGCGGGTGGTGGCGGGTGGCGGCTGGTGGTGGGTGGTGGCGGGTGGCGGCTGGTGGTGGGTGGCGGCGGGTGGTGGGTGTTGGCGGCGGGTGGTGAGTGGCGGTGGTGAGTGGCGGTGGTGGGTGGCGGTGGCTGGTGGCGGGTAGCGGCTGGTGGTGGCGGGTGGCGGCTGGTGGTGGGTGGTGGCGGGTGGCGGCTGGTGGTGGGTGGTGGCGGGTGGCGGCTGGTGGTGGGTGGTGGTGGGTGGTGGCGGGTGGCGGCTGGTGGTGGGTGGTGGCGGCTGGTGGCGGGTGGCGGCTGGTGGTGGGTGGCGGGTGGCGGCGGGTGGCGGCTGGTGGTGGGTGGCGGCTGGTGGTGGGTGGTGGCAGGTGGCGGCTGGTGGTGGTGGGTGGTGGCGGGTGGCGGCTGGTGGTGGGTGGCGGCTGGTGGTGGGTGGTGGCGGGTGGCGGCTGGTGGTGGGTGGCGGCTGGTGGTGGGTGGTGGCGGGTGGCGGCTGGTGGTGGGCGGCGGGTGGTGGCTGGTGGTGGGTGGCGGCGGGTGGCGGCTGGTGGTGGGTGGCGGGTGGCGGCAGGTGGCGGCGGGTGGCGGCTGGTGGCGGCCAGCTGGGACACACCCTTCACCACTGAAGGTCTGAGAACAACTAACCATGTCTCTCTCACCCACCAGCCCAGTGTTGCCAGCTCGCGCTCTCAAAATGTTTCCTTCAAAGATTGTATATTATCTTTGAACAACAAGTTTGATTATCAAGGAAATAATGCATATATTATTGTCACATTAATACTGTGCAATATCTTATTACATTCCTGCTAAATAATTATAATTTGAAACAGGACAAAAAATCCAACATATATATAAAAACCAACATTAGAGATCACGAGGCCTAGGCCTCGCCTGTGACCACACATCCTGCCTCCCTGGCCTGCTATACCCTCTCACACCTCACACTCTTAACTCTCTCATAATCACTCTCACTCTCTTACTCTGTCACTCTTACTCTCTGTCACTCTTACTCTCTGTCACTCTTACACTCTGTCACTCTTACACTCTGTCACTCTTACTCTCTGTCACTCTTACTCTGTCACTCTTACTCTCTGTCACTCTTACTCTCTGTCACTCTTACTCTCTGTCACTCTTACTCTCTGTCACTCTTACTCTCTGTCACTCTTACTCTCTGTCACTCTTACTCTCTGTCACTCTTACTCTCTGTCACTCTTACTCTCTGTCACTCTTACTCTCTGTCACTCTTACTCTCTGTCACTCTTACTCTCTGTCACTCTTACTCTCTGTCACTCTTACTCTCTGTCACTCTTACTCTCTGTCACTCTTACTCTCTGTCACTCTTACTCTCTGTCACTCTTACTCTCTGTCACTCTTACTCTCTGTCACTCTTACTCTCTGTCACTCTTACTCTCTGTCACTCTTACTCTCTGTCACTCTTACTCTCTGTCACTCTTACTCTCTGTCACTCTTACTCTCTGTCACTCTTACTCTCTGTCACTCTTACTCTCTGTCACTCTTACTCTCTGTCACTCTTACTCTCTGTCACTCTTACTCTCTGTCACTCTTACTCTCTGTCACTCTTACTCTGTCATTCTTACTCACTCTCAGTCACCCTTACTCATTCATACTCACTCTCTCACTCTTACTCTCAATTACTCTTACTCCCAATCACTCTTACTCCCAATCACTCCTACTCCCAATCACTCCTACTCCCAATCACTCCTACTCTCAATCACTCCTACTCTCATTCTTACTCTTACTCCCAATCACTCTTACTCTCAATCACTCTTATTCTCATTCTTACTCTTACTCTCACTCTTACTCTTACTCCCAATCACTCTTACTCCCAATCACTCTTACTCTCAATCACTCTTACTCTCAATCACTCTTACTCTCATTCTTACTCTTACTCACTCTTACTCTTACTCACTCTTACTCTCAATCACTCTTATTCTCATTCTTACTCCTACTCCCAATCACTCTTACTTCCAATCACTCTTACTCTCAATCACTCTTACTCCCAATCACTCTTACTCTCAATCACTCTTACTCTCAATCACTCTTACTCTCAATCACTCTTACTCTCATTCTTACTCTTACTCACTCTTACTCTCAATCACTCTTATTCTCATTCTTACTCCTACTCCCAATCACTCTTACTCCCAATCACTCTTACTCTCAATCACTCTTACTCCCAATCACTCTTACTCTCAATCACTCTTACTCTCAATCACTTTTACTCTCAATCACTCTTACGCACTATTACTCACTCTTTCTCTCAGTCATCCTTACTCACTCTCATACTCACTCTTACTCTCTGTCACTCTTACTCTCTATCACTCTTACTCTGTCATTCTTACTCTGTCACTCTTACTCACTCTCAGTCACCCTTACCCATTCATACTCACTCTCTCACTCTTACTCTCATACTCTTACTCTCAATTACTCTTACTCTCAATCACTCTTACTCCCAATCACTCCTACTCCCAATCACTCCTACTCTCAATCACTCCTACTCTCAATCACTCCTACTCTCATTCTTACTCTTACTCCCAATCACTCTTACTCTCAATCACTCTTATTCTCATTCTTACTCTCACTCTCACTCTTACTCTTACTCCTAATCACTCTTACTCCCAATCACTCTTACTCTCAATCACTCTTACTCTCAATCACTCTTACTCTCATTCTTACTCTTACTCACTCTTACTCTCAATCACTCTTATTCTCATTCTTACTCCTACTCTCACTCTAACTCCTACTCCCAATCACTCTTACTCCCAATCACTCTTACTCTCAATCACTCTTACTCTCAATCACTCTTACTCTCAATCACTCTTACTCTCAATCACTCTCAATCACTCTCAATCACTCTTACTCTCACTCTAACTCTCAATCACTCTTACTCTCATACTCACCCTTTCAATCACTTTACTCTCACTCTTACTCATTCTGTCACCCTTACTCTCACTCTTACTCACTCTGTCACTCTTACTTATACTCACTCTTACTCACACTTACACACTCTCTGGCACTCTCACTCACCTTCAGTCACTCTTACTCACTCTTACCCACTCTCGCTCACTCTTACTCACTCTAGTTAATAAGAACACGCCAATATAAGACAACAACACGTTTTCAGATTCTTTCTCACCACTTTCCAGCAACTTTTATAATTTATATAAATTATCTTAGGGAATAATACATAAATTATATATTTAAACATGATATTAGTGTTTAGTGGAATGCATTAGGAGTCAAATTGTGTTAAAAAGAGCGATTTTTAGAAAATTTGGAAAACTACTTTTTTCTGTTCATATTATAACTAAATGGATTTTAAAGGTTTCACTCAGCCAATATATATCATTCACAATTTATTAATGAATTTTACAAAAAAACACCATAAATTTTATAATTAAACATGTAAAAACTATTTGTTTTACATTTGGAAAAAAATAATTGTAGAAAAACAATTTATAATTAAACCTTTGTGTTTGGATTTTTTGAGTAAAAGTTTCTCAAAGGCTCTCCTGCACCATTCTTAATGCAAATCATTCCCACACCTATGGGAAGAGATAGGCGAACGTTGTGTAGATGATTTGTGTTTGCTGGGTAGCAACAGCTGGGGGGGGGAAGGGGGGGGAGAAAATAATAGCCACGAAAGCGACCAGGACGAGCACCAAGCATCGGCTCCTGGAGACAGAAACAAAGGGGCGAAAACTGAAATTAGAAGTTGGAGGTCAAGGAAATTAGCGTAATATCCACAGATGTTCCATTGAAGAATAGACATCGGCAAAGAGAGAGAGGAGGGTAACAAGAGAGCAAAGAAGAAACAAAGTTGAAAAAGGAACACAGCACATTAGAGCAGCACAGGGTCAGCGAAGTCAGGGTTAGGGGGCATGGGTAAACTGAGTAAAGGAGGGGGGGGGAAAGAAGCGGGAAGAAAGACCAGAGGTGGACGAGCAGGGTCTGGAGGAGGAGGGGCAGAAAGAGGGGCGCGCACCTCAGCAAAGGCAGGAACCGAGATGGAACCGGGGGCTAAAGAAACCCCCACAGTAGGAACAGGGGGCGCTACCACCGAAGCGGGAGGGGAAGGAACGATAGAATCAGAGATAAGGGGCGACGAAGAAAGCGAAGCCTTCTTACCTACCAGGGAGGAGGAAGGAGAGGAGCCAGGTTTCCGCTTCTGACTCAAAGAGAGTAGGCATCCCAGCAGCAATGTACTGGGCAACAGACTCCAGCGTCTCGATAGAAGAAGAGCAAGAGTGAACAACCCGACCACCAGGAGAGCGATGGACATCGGCCCACACAGTCAGGCGATGTGGAGAGCCAAGAGACGGAGGAGAATGACGGTAAGGCGGACCGGAGGGAGAGGAGAAAGACACAGGAGACATGATAGACTGGGTAGAAAGAGGGGGAGCCCTAGACGGAGAACCAAGAAGGGGACCCTCCGGGACAGAATGGAGGGAAACAGGGGAGGTAGTGGTGGGCGTGTCCGGGTCTAAGGATTGGAAACGGTTGTGAGACTGAAGAAGGTGGGAAGGATGAGGAGAGGAAGAGCGCACCACGCGAGCATAGGAGACGCCAGCGAATGAAGGGAAACGAACTTGGCGCCGAGCCTCACGAAAAGACAAACAGTCCCCGGTGCTTCAAGTTGAGGACTGCCGCCTCAAGTTTGTAACGTATACACGTGCGGGAGAAGGTTGGCTGAGCCTTGCCGCAATTGAGGCAGCGGGCCTAGGGAGAAGTGCACTCCAACAGAGTGACCCTCGCCTCCACACATGGGACAGAGGCAGGACTAGAGCATTTGAGGGCACCATGCCCAAACCTCCAGCACTTGTTGCAGAGCCAAGGAGATGGAATATACTCGTGAACAGAGCATCTAGCACCAGCAAGAATGACAGAGGGCGGAAGGGTCCTTCTATCAAAGGTAACCTTCACAATCAGAAGGGGCAGACGGCGATGACCACGAGGGGGACGAGTAAACGTATCCTCCTGGGTATGCCCAGAATGAAGAGCGGAATCCACCTCGAAGCCCAGAATGACCCTGGGCTTCGAGGATATGCTTGATATCCTCGTGGCAGTCTCATAGATCCCTAACACCAGTCGCAACATGGTGCGGGAGGAGAACAGTGCCAACACTGGCATTCAACCGAGCGTTCTTTGTGACCCAAACAGGGGTCTCGCCAAGGCAGGATAAGGCGGCCAAGCGGGTGGCTGCATCCTGAGAAAGAGCAGCAATGACACGGGTACCAAGACGGGTGGGGTTAAAGGTAACAGAGGCATCTACTGAATCTACAAGATGCCTATTAATGGAAAAATCGTCAGGAGGAGCTAAATCCAAAGGATGGAGGTCAAAGTACTTAATCCACGTAGGAGGACAAAACAAAGCATGGTACGAATGAGTATGGGAAGGGAGCATACAAGAGCGGCCGTGGCAGGGACGGCGATGAGAACCTTCAGAGAGGTCAAAAGGCGCAGTTGTCACATTAAGAGATGGAGCCGTGCAAGGGGACGAGGCGGTCACCACAGCAGGCTTGGGGCTCGACCCAACCACAGAGGAGGGAGGGGAGCAGGGAGGAAGAGTCTGGTCTGGGCCTAAACCGGGCCCTGTAGCGGGGGCTACAGATCCCAGCCTTCCAGGACGGTCTGACTCATGGGCCTGGTCGCCCACCATATGAGCCTGGGTAAGAGCAGTCGTGTCGTCATCAATATAACAAACAAAATCAAAGGTTGGGACCTGGAACCCAGGGATATCACCTACCAGAACAACCAGGGAGGCCGAGCGCGAGCCAGTGGGGGAAGGGTGCGTCGTCCCCAGCGGTGCTCCCCCTTTTCAACAGGGGAGTCCTACTACATCGTTCATTCTCCCACACTGGTGCTAAGACCCCATTCCCCCCTATCGCCCCAGCCTGGACACCCAACTATCCACTCAGGGCGGCCTCTCACAGGCGACCCCTCCAGCAGGTGGTCCGATGGCTCACAAGGCCCCTACATGGTGCCCATCAGCACGTACACCACCCAAAGAGGGGGGCAGGAGAGGGGGCAAAGGCAACCCACACCATTCCCAGGGATGTGTACGTGAGCTCCTCACCATGGCAAGGAGGCACCAGAGGGGATACCTGTGGTAAGGCTGGTCGACCTGATATGGTTTTAATCTGACCCCATATCTCCCCAAAACTACTATGTTCATTTAGAGTTTAACACCACTCAAACCATCTTGCCTCCTTTACCTCTCTAGAAACTCGTCTTGCTTTAGATATCACCGTTCTTAGAGTTCTACCTTCTCGGGTGAGGGTTCTCTTCAGATGTTTTCTGAAGATGTTGACTCTGTGGTTTTGTTCTTTAACTTCATTACTATAGAACCAATAGTTGTTTCGTTTAGCGTTTCCTGGGATAACGATTGGAATAGCTTTGTTTGCAGCAGCTGAAATGGCTTCCTGCAGATTGGTCTCATGTATGTTCAAATCCTCAGATGGCGTGTATGTTGCATACTATTTTTCAAGGGCCTCCTGGTATATATTTCAGTTGACTTTATTAAATTCCACCTAGGTTGTGCAGTGGTGCAGGAGGTCGTTCTATGTTTAGTGTTGTGACAGTAGCATAAGTGGTCACTGGTGGTCACCGGGTCTACCTCCCACTTCGCCTGATGCTTGAGTGCGGTTGAGATTAATGTAAGATCATGGGACCCGCCCCCCCCCCCTTTAATGTGAGTGGGTTCCCCCAGTGTTGAGAAGTGTAATCTCTGGTACCTTTCGCAGAGCTGCAGCTAAATGGCGCCCATCTGCATTGGCTGATCAAGTCGCATCCAACTCTAGACAATGAGCATTAATATCCCCAGCAATAAATTACATTTTCATGCGTGGCCAAGGCAAGCACTGCCTTAGGCAAACCAGTGTGCCGGGGGGGGGCCCCCCTGGGCAAACCAGTGCGCCGGGGGCGCCCCCCCCCCCCGCTGGGCAAACCAGTGCGCAGGGGGCTCCCCCCCCCCAGGGCCAACCAGTGCGCTAGGGGTCCCCCCCCTGGGCAAACCAGTGCGGTGGGGGCTCCTCCCCCCCCTGGGCAAACCAGTGCGCTGGGGGCTCCTCCCCCCCCCCCTAGGCAAACCAGTGCGCTGGGGGCTCCTCCCCCCCCCCCTGGGCAAACCAGTGCGCTGGGGGCTCCCCCCCCCCCTGGGCAAGCCAGTGCGCTGGGGGTTCCCCCCCCCTGGGCAAACCAGTGCGCTGGGGGTTCCCCCCCCCCTGGGCAAACCAGTGCGCTGGGGGTTCCCCCCCCCCTGGGCAAACCAGTGCGCTGGGGGCTCCCCCCCCCCCCCTGGGCAAGCCAGTGCGCTGGGGGCCCCTCCCCCCCCCTGGGCAAACCAGTGCGCTGGGGGCTCCCTTCCCCTCTGGGCAAGCCAGTGTGCTGGGAGCTCCCCTCCCCCCCTTGGGTAAACCAGTGCGCTGGGGGCTCCCCATTTGCAAACCACTGTGCTGGGGGCTCCCCGCCCTGGGCAAATCAGTGTGCTGGGGGCTCCCCCCCCCCCCTTGGGTAAACCAGTGCGCTGGGGGCTCCCCATTTGCAAACCACTGTGCTGGGGGCTCCCCCCCCCCCTGGGCAAATCAGTGTGCTGGGGGCTCCCCCCCCCCTTGGGTAAACCAGTGCGCTGGGGGCTCCCCATTTGCAAACCACTATGCTGGGGGCTCCCCCCCCCCACCTGGGCAAATCAGTGTGCTGGGGGCTCCCCCCCCCCTGGGCAAACCAGTGCGCTGGGGGCTCCCCCCCCCCCCTGGGCAAACCAGTGCGCTGGGGGCTCCCCCCCCCCTGGGCAAACCAGTGCGCTGGGGGCTCCCCCCCCCCTGGGCAAACCAGTGCGCTGACCAATGCGCTGGGGGCTCCCCCCCCCTGGGCTAACCAGTGCGCTGGGGGCTAACCAGTGCGCTGGGGGCTCCCCCCCCCCCTGGGCAAACCAGTGCGCTGGGGGCACCCCTTCCCCCTGGGCAAACCAGTGCGCTGGGGGCACCCCCTCCCCCTGGGCAAACAAGTGCGCTGGGGGCTCTTCCCCACCCCCCCCCCCCCCCCCCCCCCCTGGGCAAACCAGTGTTCCTATGACAACCACTCGCAGGAATAACAAGTAAATGGCCGGTAATATTATACATTAATTTTATTGGCACCAACAAAACTGGTGTTAATTAAAACATTAAAAACCATGCTGTAGAACATCAACTAATCAACATGATAAATATATGAACAATACACACAAGGCTTTAAAAAACAATAGTTTTCAGTAGGCTACACATTAGACGACAGCATGAAATTACTACAAACTTATTATAACAAGCATTTGTGGCATTTCTTTTCAGCGAATTACTTTATTATTGGCTTGAAGTCAATGGTTTTCAGGATGGGATTTTCCATGCACATGACAAAGCCAGTTCAAATGCTGCTGCCCCATTGTGCTACGAAGTAGATTTTTTGTGTCTTGAAAAAGAACGTTCTACTGTACGGTTAGTCACTATCATGCACACGAACACAGTGCAATTTCAACATTCAGGAATATAGATTACAAAATATCCCAAATTATTTTTTCTGTTCCGTGCAGGGAGAGTCAAAATTTTCATCAAGAGCCACGTAGTCCTCGAGATGCTCACCGTTATTTAAAAGTTTATCATAATTCAGGTCTGTGATACATAAAACTTTTGTTCAAACTGTTTCTTTAATGCATCATAAGCAATGGTTTTAAATTTACTAAAGAAAAACAGATTTCAAATCTGAATAAGCTTCTGTACGTTTTATCCATTCAAAGATTAGAGTGACCAGAATTGGGAGGAAATATTCCACCTCTCATTTTCGGTTTTAATGAGAAGTGCCTCTTCCGCCGATCCATCATATCTATTAAGACGCACAATTCGTTTTCGTTCAAGTTTTTCAAACGTTCCACAGGCTCACAGCAATTAATATACTGGAGAGTAAATATTAGTTGACCCGTGTGCGAGATGTCTGGAGTGGAATCTATTCTTAGTCAATAGTACTTTGACTCATACTTCAAGAATTGTACAAAAAACCTGTTGTCCCAATAATTCAATAGATTCCTCATATTTGTAAATAAATATGGAAGATTTCCTTTTTGCAGGATTTCCATAAATTGAGATTTTCTTCCAAGAAAGGGTTAAATTCACTCAGCTTCTCTAGTATAGCTACATTGTTGACATGTTTTGCTCACCCAATACGATTTTCTCCACGAAATGGCAAACCTCTAAAGGCAAGAAAGAATTATAGTAACCACACGTGTCAACACTATGCCAATATTCCTGCTCTGAGCGATGTTGCTCAAGTAACAAATAATCTACATTTCCAGTTTCTTTATGCCTTATCAAATATGCTGCCAATGCACACTATGTTCTCCATTTTCATGATCTACAATAACATTGTGGTTCTGTTACTGGAAGCACAGCAATGTGGCAAAGGGAGATTATTTCTTGGACAATAGGCGACATTCAGAGCAGTACAAACGACCTTAGGATTGTGATAGAGTGGCCATTCCAGTTTTACATGCTCGCCATTCCACAGTTCACGTTTGAACACATTGATAAATACCTTGCCTTCAGATGAACAAACCCACAAGGGCCGTGACGAGGATTCGAACCTGCGTCCAAGAGTGTAATAAAGTAAGGGCGAAGTAAGCAAGTTCAATAGAACTTCGGTTTCAACTCTTGACCATGACGTAGCTCATTCGATTAAGGCAGCGTCTGGGATGCTTTTGGACGCAGGTTCGAATCCTCGTCACAGCCCTTGTGGGCTTGTTCATTTGATGCATCACGTTGTGATTTCCGTGTGTAACCTTGCATTCATATTCTCTACTCCAGCTGTTTTACACACTGTGCGAGTTAGAAAGGTTGCTATCATAATTCTGACATAAGGGCCCACTACGAATTCAGTAATCTATTGCTAGTGTCATTATGTTCCATAGCCCCGGATGTCTCTTGGATTGCCAACTCCTTTACTGTTACAGATATGGTTATTTCCTCTTGTAAAATGTCACCAGCAGCAGCAGCAACAACAGGCAATGATGATATGGCTGCTGAAACTGGATGACTGATAAACAGGAATGGATGTAGATGTGGATGCTATATCTGAAGGAATGGTATGAGAGGCTCTCGTTGCACCTGTGTTGAGAGCCATGGTGTTTATTTTGGAAGTTTTCCTATTTTCTTCTCCTCTGCAGCTCTTCCTCTTCTGTGCTCCACTCAGAACATAACGTTTAATTTCTGCTGAAAGGGTTATTCACTTGGAAATATATTTCTTAAATACGTAATCCAACATCAGGTTGTAGTGTTATATAAGTGTGCTTGCAACATGACCTTAATATTTAAACATCCTGCTTCCATAATGAACATGTCCTATGCTCGTGGGGCCCTCAGGCAAGTGCCCATCGGGCCCAGGCGGTAAGACGGCTCTGCTCTTCAGATACATATTTACACAATAGAAAAAAATCCGTAAGAAAATTACCAAGCCAATACTATTGTATTTAATTACGCATGTATTATAGAAAACCTGCTCTCAAAATATACTAACAATTATATACAGTCACATACACGGCAGGAGAGCTCTGGGAGACATGACCACTACTGTGACGGTGTTCCCCCCCTTATATTTCTCCCAAGCCTGCTGTAAGAGTCATGTCCACTTTACCCGAGCGTTCTCTACGTCGCAGTCATCAGTTTGATATATGTGGGAGAGTGTAGTGTTCTCGAGGTGGCGAGAAATTTGTAAGAGTATTTTGGCCTGTGGTATAGGCCCATTAGGAAGCCAATATGGCGCTGGCCCCTCCGTTTTGCCGCCAAAACTGTGTGACGTCAGTAGCGCCAGATTGGTCACCGACAGCAACGTGGCACAGGGAGCCAATGAAAACCTCTCTTGGCAAGTATGACGTCACGAAGGAAGGGGGTCCGGTCATCGTGCCGCTGTGGCACCACCTGTGGGGTCTTCCTTCGTTCATGTGTTGGACTAGAGAGGGAATTAAAAGAATATTGAGCAACAAGTGCTCCCGGGACAGGTGTTGAGCAGGTGAAGTCTTGGCAACAACGTATGCGACGGCTGATAGCTTCACAGTGATGACGTAGTGGCTGGGCCAATCCTCCGTGAGGGAATCAGTGTCACGACATGTCAAGGTGGACGGATGTGTGAAGGTTGATCCTGTCAATCTGACAGTAATACGCCACTCCCGTGGATCTTACGCGTCACCCGTAGTTTGCAAGTACGTCGAGATGTCTTCATTCATTCCATGTGTGGACCGAAGAGGGAATTAACGGAATATTGAGCATCAAGTGCTCCAGGGTCAGGTGCTGTGCAGGTGAAGTCTAGGCAGTATCGTCTGGGACGTCTGATAGCTTCACAGTGACGACGTAGTGGCTGGGCCAATCCACCAGGAAGCAGTGAAAGAAGATACTAATTGGGAATCCGTACGACTGCAGCTGAGACGTAGGTTGGCAGCCGTAGTTGGGAGAAGTTGACGGCCGGGAGATCGACTCCAACCCTACAAGACGTGGAGGAGGAGGAGCACGAACCCGCGGAGGACAGAACACAGAGACGACGCGTTTATTTTGGGACGTTGATTGGGTTCCTGGAGGACACGACAGTGTGTGTGTGGGGGCGTTCCCTACACGAGGCGGGAGCCTGGACCAGGAGCTACAACTCAACTCTCACTGGAGGATAGGTGGAAGTAGGTGACTCTAGTTTCCCTCCCAATTCCCCTTTAGTCAGCTATATTATTTAGCCAGAGTATTTTGTATGTCGTGAGCAAGGCTCACCAATGTCACGGTAGGACACAGTTGTGAGAAGTGGGGCTGGAGAAAGCTCTCACAGGATATTTGCGGTGTGTGGATACACCTGTGTTATTATTGAAGAGTTTGCTGTGTTAGTTGACGAATTCTTTCATGTGACATTTATGGTGTAACTTATGCCAGAGAATATATATATATATATATATATATATATATATATATATATATATATATATATATATATATATATATATATATATATATATATATATATATATATATAAAGTGAACCAGTTATTGGTGTTAGGCTATGTGCCCAGTATTGATATTATTACTATTATTGATATCTATGATTTATCTATATATATATACATGCTTGTGTGTTGAATAATCTCATGTGTGCAGTGATCAATTGAATATTCGCCTACGAAAGGAATTACTGAGAACTCCAGTATTATATCTTGTAGCATTCGTTATCATTATATGAAGTACAGTGTGTTACGCCATGATAGTGAATTATTATGTTCATTAATATAGAAATATGTGATTGAGCTCAAGATCAGTGCAGTGAATCATATGCGTTCTATTGCCATTATAGCAGTAATCGTGTTGTGTGTTAATACAGTGATAGTTGAGAATTTAAAGAAACAGGCGCCTCACGCCAGACAAACAGATAAACGAACATTCGCGCGGTGAGAATCGCTCAGCTGATTTTGGCATTTGACGCGAGGGGGAGAGCGTGTTGCCATATAGTGTGCCCAAATTATATGTGGAGAGAGAGAGCGACTCCTGCTTGTACTTGTTCGCCTGTGGATATATGAATATGATCTCTTGAGTTTTAAGTAAAATACAAAATTTCTTCTCGTTTGTATTACCCCTCCATAATTCTTGCTGCTACCTAACTATTACAAAGGTGAGAGTGATAGATACATACCTGCCTGATATCAGACCTATTGAGTGTTATCTTGCCGCTGTTACCACAATTCCACAATACCACTAACGTGTTACTGGACACAGGAAACACCAGTTGGCGACCTTGTGGTTAATAGTAGAGCCCTTGCCGGGGCGGGCACACAGTTGAAAGAGCAAACTGTGTCCCCACTCATCTCTAACTACTAAGGCCGGTTGGGGATCGACTGGGGTACTCTCCTGGCGTACAGTGGCTTTGCGAGGATGGAGTGAAGACCCGCAGGGCTATGGTGAGTAACGGTTATCGCTAATAGTGCGACCGTTGAGAGGACATCTTGTATACTGTTGCTCACGCCTCTTATGGTGAACCCCGACACTACCTACAAAATTCTAAGAATCGACAGGGAATAAAGATAAATTTTTAACACTGGTGGTATGTGAACAAGGGGACACAGGTGGAATCTGAGTTTCTATCTGACTACTATCTACTATCGTCAGTAGGATCACCACCAGACAAACTGACAATTATTGCTTTTGAGCTAGAGGGGTTGACTGATGCAGTCAAGGACGCAAAGGACGAGGCAGAACTACAAAACCACCTTAGAAGAGAAATGCCATCTGCCGAAAGGGTAGAATTAAAGCGCAAACTGAAACGCGCTAAGCACAAATTATTGCTCAAAACTAGAGCAGCTAACAAGTATGCCGTAGAACATGTTCCGTCTAGTGCAGATTCTAAACAATTTATTTTCAATGATTCATTGAGGAAGTTAAATCAATTTTGTTAGAAATTGTTAAAAATTGGTTAAAGTATGATTATAATTACATATGTAATAAATAATAATTATATGGTTATGCATTAAAAAGAACACTGATCACAAGGTAACTTAGCCTGCATCTCCTCCTCCCTCTCATGTGTGGTTTTTAAAACATTGCTGCAGTGTTGGACATTCTTGAATTATTCTAATATTCAGGGGTGGCGCGAGTTCATAGCTCCAACTCATAGCTGCTATGGCAAAGCATAATAGAGGCGAGTACGGAAACAAAATAACTAACATTTACCGAGAATAATAAATACAACACTGGTAGTACTAGCCTCATTTACCAAGTATTTATTAGCCGCTCTCGGCCATGATTCTCAGTTTTCACTACATTGCAGAGATACTGGTAGTGACAAATAGTAATAATCCCCAATAATTATGAGATGTTGAGCCAAAATTTAATTTAATTTAAATTCTCTTGGTCAAAATTCAGCAGATGACCTCTAACCGCCACTAGGCTACAGCACAAGTTTGATTATTATACCACATCAGTAATCAGCACACCTTAATATATGTAAATCAAAGCATATCCTGACAGTATTAGATTATAAAACCTGTTCTCTAAGGAGCTCCTTATCATAAGGGGATATTACGGGAGGGGGGGGGGGTATTAACAGTTAACTAGTATCACTGAGGCGAAGAGCTGCTCCTGGCCCAAGTTTCGCCACTGCTTCAGATGCTGTCTCCAATGACGTTACTCCCTCACCAGTTGTCCTCCGATGTTGGGTGCACCCTTCAATCCACTCCACTTTCTAATAGCCTCGGTGGGTATTCACTGGCTTCATATTCCAGCTTCCTCACATCCGAGCCCACCACTACTTGGCTTCCTCGTAAGTGTCACAGGTCACGTTCCCGGGGGTCCTTCCTGAACCCACTCGGGGCCCTTCCGGAACCCACTCGGGCTAAGCTGTTGTAAAAGCTCTTCGCTCTACTAGCCTAATCGCCATCCCCGTGTAGCTGTTGGGAAGTTGCTTCACACACTAACAAGCTACACTAGCGCCGAGAACCCCACAACCACTGTCACTACTTGTTGGCCAATATTTAACACTAACCATCTCTGCTGACCAATAGTTTCTCGACTCGACAGCGAACTCCTCATTAATCACTGCTTTGCCGCATCAGTGTAATGTTTCCTGTCACTGCAATTTTTTGACTGAAAATTGCAGTGACAGGAAACATTACACTGATGGAATTTTACATTACAATTTTTCAGTGAAAATTGTCACTGGCCACTTCCAAACCGGCATTTCGTGTGCACTGACCACTGACCGACTCCCTCACTTCTTCGGGACTGCGTTGAGGACCTGGAGGGTGACTACACTGCCCACAGTTACTCTTGGGGTTGTGGCTGATGTCCTTGGTCACTTCATTAAGCTGTGGAGCGACCCCTCACTAGGCCCTCCTGCACAGTCTCTTCCATCCCATATACCTCTTCAAAATGTCATCAGCCGCCCCTCACGTAAAGCAGAGGTCTATTGCTGTCTCTTTAAAGCTACACTTTACAGTACAAAAGGTAATCCAGCAAAAATCTTTGAGCACTCACGTGTACGTCGTTCCTCGTCCAAGTCTGAGATAACAGTTACATCGTCAGGATCTATGAGCTGTCTCGTAGTTCGGCTCGCCCAAAACAATCAGAAGGTACAGCCCTGCACCTTTCCTATTGATTAGAGGAAGGTGCAGGGCTGTAGCCAATCACGTCTCTCGTTGCATCCCGGGTATGCCAGTGTCACCGCCCTAGATGGGAACCAACACCCCTACAACTGTCACAGAAGCCAAATTTGGAGTACTAGGCAAATACCTTCCCTTGCGAATTCCTCAAAGCTGACGTTATAAACAAAATCGTGCAACTCGCACTTTCCCACAAACTTAAACATTCTCTGGGCCATCTAGCACATATGTAGGGTGGATATCAATGACTGTGGGGAAGGCCTGAATTAGACAAATCAAAATATTCTACATGGTGCAATTTCAGAAAAGGTTTCATGTATCATTTCATCTCTTGCCTGCGTGTGCTGCTAAAGACCTTGTTTTCATAACCATATCTTTACATTTAAGTCATTGAAGGCTGGTGCAATCCCCGTTTTTCTATTACTCCCTTTCATCTAAGCAAGTGGATCGTAGTTGGTCAAATTCTTGAACCATCTCACTGATTCTGATGTTGCAGTTGTTGTGTTGTGGTCACTGTATGTCTTTGGCATTCCCCTCTCAATTATTTGCTTAATCTGTGCTAAACTAGTATGTAAATGTCCAGATTTTTCTCTTTGTTGCAAGTTTAAGTATCCTACAATCTTAACTGTCGAGTGTTCACATTAATGCTATGACATTTGTAGTCAGATGGATGTTGCAATGTCTGTTCAACAAGAGCAGGTTCCAAAGCCTTTTGAATGGCTAGCATTTATGTAAGGTAGAACACCTGTTTGAGTCTCTCCAACTAGCTACAGAATTTACTGCCTTAACTGCAGCTCCGGATTCATGTCCTTGCTGGTCTACTGATCCGTCAGTGAAGTGAAGCCGTCAGGTAAGTTTGCTTCGTATTCATCTGTGCAATGAAACAACAGATCGGGATTAGGCCGATTCTTTTTTTCTTAAAGAGCAATGATCTTAAAGTCTGCTGGCAGATGGATTACCAAGGAGCCTACATAAAGAAGTCTGCATGTATTTCGTCGACAACCCACTCAGTGATTGTATTTGTGACCTCTTATGTATGATGTGTTTATTGCACAATGGGTCCACGTGCTGGAGTCTGAAGCTCTTCGGTTCCGAGTTGGTGCTCCAGTGATTATAATTTCAAGTGAACCGATTCTTTGTCTAATCATTATCTTGGTCAATGCATCAAGCCCATATACCGTTATTTCAACCGATGTTAGTTTAAATTCTAGTCTTAGGCTTAATATTTTCGTTCATCTAGGCGCTCCTGTTGTGTCTCACATTACATCCATTTGAACAACCTCAACCTGTGCCCATTGGCCCAACCCGTCCTCGACTAAAGTCCATTACATCCAGGGGTCGACCCCACAGATTCACTCCAAATTTTTTACATGCTGTTCATTCAAAACGGAAATTCTCAAAGATAAATTAATATAATATAATAGCAAATTGTGCATATATAGGCATAGGTTAGGTTAGGTGTTTAGGTTCTGTTGATTATTTGTATTTGTAGTACCTGGGTGAAGCATTTACAGCGTTGTGGTTCGAACAAAATTCGTCAGTGAAGCAGTTGTTCTGGAAGTGTTCGAATGAAATCTGTTGCGATTCATGTGTATTCCGTTTTTCATTTATAAACTGGGGGGTTTGGCAGGTGCATGGAATCACTTTTGGGTCTGTTTGGAGGATTGGAGGATCGGCCGATTGGCCAGTAGGAAGAATGATTAAGAAAAACGCTGCATAATCAACTAGGGAACGAACGACACATTTGTAAAACATTAATACTGTCCAGCTCCTAGACTGTGCCATGTGATTGCTCTTATTGTGGTGATAATGCTCAGTCGCCATGTACCATGTGATAATTGTTCAGTCGCAATTATGCCTTCTGATATTGAATTTACTGACAATGTCATTTTAGAATTAATCCCCCGAAGATACCAGAGTTGTGTAACCCACTGAAGGTTAATGTCGTGAATGCGTAGGTGCCTGTCTGGAGTGTTGTCACCTTGTTTCAATGCCTTAGGTTTCTTTGCAGACATGTTTAGCCCTAAAATGCTGCATTCGGCCGTTACTTTATCTAGTGCTACTTGTGTTTTATTCGAGAGTGAAGGACCTTTGGCGACTAATGCTGTATCAGCATAGCTTTCTAATTTAACTCCTGCGAATGCCATGGTAACTTTTTATCATTATTAACATATTTAAGTACAATTGCATTTGTGCAGCTATCTTAGACAATATGAAGGAAGAGTACAGTGTGTCAAAAAGCTAGCTACGTGATGGTTAAATCCCCATCACACAGGATGGTTAGTCATTTGGGGCCGTATGTGCAGTAGCCTGCACTGGCAAATTTTGGGTGCATTATTAAGATATCCTCAAGAACACGAGTGTGAATAAAGTTATTGCAAATCTCCAGGTACCTCATGCCAAAGGATCTGAATGGTCTAATAACTGGGCATTCGGTGATGTGTGCAAGATCATACCCCAGTTCCTACTCACAGTTTGCATCTGGAGTGCTCAGGATTGGGAGATCTGTCAGAGTTGCGTGGTGACCGCCGGCCAGGTCGGACGTTCCTGAGGTCTCTCCGCTCCTGGCTAGTGTTTACGTTGGGTGATCGCTTGTTTGCCCTGCTGGTGGTGGTGGTGGTTTGCCACTGACAGGGTGACGTTTGCTTAGCCATGGGGACGTCTCGCCCTCCAATGACGAGGACGCTGTCAGCTGGTCTGGCGTTTACGGTGCCGGTGGACCATCCATTGGTTGGTGTCGCCCTGGTGGACGTGCTGCATGTGGAGCTGTCGGACCTGGTGGGCATCCAGCTGCTTCAGGGCCACCGTGCTGTAGTCAAGTTCCGCCTCCAGGCTGCCTTTCAGGCGTTTCTCGAGCGGTGTGAGGGGCGTGTTTACCCTCTCCCTGATACTGCTGGCTCCGTTAAGGTAGTGAATCTCAGTGTCACCTTGACGTCTGTGACGGTGCATGGTGCCCCCTTCGAATGTCAGGACGACTTTTTAACGTCCTGTTTCGAACGGTTTGGGGCTGTGTTAAGTGTTCAATGGAATAAGGTCGTTGCCGGGCACTGTGTTGGTATGCTTGACGGCTCCCGCACCCTGACGATGTCGCTGAAGTGTAATGTACCGTCGTCGATGTCCGTGTTGGGTTACACGCTCCGCTGCCAGTACCGGGGTCAACCGCGCACCTGTTATCGGTGTGGTCACGAGGGTCATCTGGCTGCGGCGTGCGACGTGGGAGCAACTGGTCGGGTGCATGTTCTTCGTGCGGAGGATTTTCCGCCCCTGATGCGTTCGGACGGTGTGGGTGCTGTGCCTGAGGCGCCTGTCTGCTGCTCCGCCTGTTGCGGCGAGTTCTCTGGCCCGTGCGACACGTCGGGTGACTGCTGTGGCCCCTGGGGTTGTTGAGCCGGTGTGTGAGGGTGACGGGGCGTCGCCTGCGCTGCGTGTAGTGAAGGGTGTCCCGGTGGAGGTTCATGTCCCAACCCCGCCTGTGGATGTGGTAACGGGTCCCGGGGACGCGGGTTCTGCTGTTTTGGAGGGGGTGCTTCGGCAAGGTGAGGTGCCTGCCGTGCCTGTGTGTGTTAACGACTGTAGTTCTGCTCTTTCCATTCCTTTGCAGAAGCGTGCACGTCGGTGTTCTGAGGATGTTTCCGTGGATGATGTAAACAGTGTGGGTGATGTGGCCTCTGTGGACTCTTCGGACGGTGCGGGTGTGGCCTGTGTGGATGTAAAGATGGTGGTCGTGCCTGCGGAGGGGCCTGCTGGGCGTGGTGTGGTGCGGCCTGTCTCGAAGCGTTCGCGGCGGGCTCCCCCCTTCGTGGTGTGCCTTGGGAGGAGGTGGAATATGGTGCTCAGCTGGCGTCCCCCGCCGTGGATGATGGTGCTGTGCGGGGCTCCGAAGTTGCTACCTGTGTCCCCCTTCCTGTGTCACCTGCTGTTGGATCCCCGCAGTGGGGGGTTGTCCCTGATGATCGGGACCTCGTCGTGATGTTGCGGAAAGATGTGCGCCGGGGGTCCTCGGCTCCTGTGCCCTGTGGTGGGGTCGCTGCCGCGCCTGCATCCCCTGCTGTTCCCCCTCCTTCATTGCCCCGATCTGGTGGTTGCCTAGTCCCGTCTGCTGGGGTCGTGCCCTGTGAGGGTCCGAAGTTGGGCCCTTATCGGGATGCCCGGGTGCTTCCGATCCCATGGTGCTCGTCCACTATCTGGGTATCGTCTGAGAAGGTGTTTGTTTTAGGGTGCCGGATAGGATGTCTCAGCCGAGGGCACTGCCTGATGGCCGGCTGCCCGCCGACCTGTGGGTGATTTGGGAAGCGTACTGCTTGCGCTTTCCGATACGCAAGTTTCCGGAGAAGTATTAGTTCCCATCTTGCGCACACGGCTACGCCGTGCCTGGATCAGCTGCCGCCGTGACCACGACTCCCCGCCCCCCGGTGCGGGGAGTCTCCCTCTAATGTTCGCCTCTGTTTTCGCCGCCACTCCTCTCTCTACGGCCCATCACATCTACCGCTTTTGACTTTCTTCTCCTCCTCACCATCAACGCGTCTCCTTACATCTGTCCTGGTGCAGTCATCGGGAGTGTTACCCCTTCATGCAAACTGCACTTATTCTCAAGAAGAAGAGATCTGTCACCTGTAACCACCTGCCACAGGTAACTAACCCAACCTGATCCTGGCAACCACTGTGTCGCACAGTCTGGTGGACGTTTAGTACTGACCATAAACATATGGTTCAGTTTCAGATCTGAACAAAACTTTTTATACTGGTGCTTTCAGGTTGTTGGGAGTCTAATTTCTCTATCAGACCCGAGTGTTTGGAACAATATAGTTTTGACAGCAGAGATGGTGATACCCAGGTTAATTTAACTTCATCTTTGTTACACGCTATTTTGGCTGCTATGTCATTATGATGGCTTATATTTGTGTGATGGTATCCATGCAAAGTAGATTCGAAACCCTTTACTCTGTGCAGCGATTAGGTCATTTAAAACGTGGTAGTATGAGGCTCTTGCCGTCGACCTTCCTGAAGTTTTTGATTGCTGGAAGACCAGACTTTGAATCACTAAATATTTTTCTTCCTCTTATGTTTTTTAATGTACTGGTAGCTCGTTCAAGTGCTGCTAGTTCTGCTTGTGTGGAGTACAGCCAGTTGTTTAACCAGACACCGACAGTCTGTGTGCATGTGTTATTTCTATAAAACATTTATGCTGCGGCAATCCGTCCAGTAGAAGATTGGACAGTACCGTCGGGGTAGACAGTGCTCGTGAGATCAAACTTTTTATGAAGGAGGCAATTGTTTCAAGTGTAACTTTGAGAAGAGCAAGTTTCTCATTACCCTTCTTGGTGACTGGTGTGTATGACACCAGAATGGTGAGGTCCAGATGAAGAAGAATATCGGAGACAAGTAGATTGAATGTAAAAGGAATGTCGAGTTTGATGAGATTGTAGGCACTTTTTCTCAGCCATTAATCACAAAAGGCGTGAGTCTGTAAGTTGGCACCAGTCATTAGGGTGTTAACAACACTGAATAATGTCAGAGTAATGCAGGAGATGCAGGGTTTCTCATGACTAAGGCGAAAGTTAGGATGGCAAAAGGACCATGGCAGAGGTGGACTCCTCGAAGAGTTCCACTCTCATACAAGTGTTGTCTCGCACTTGGCCTTGCAGCTTTACTAAAGCATGTGCGCCTGTGCCTAAGAGCCAATGTCTACAAAATAATTATAATTATTATATAATCAATGCAGTCCGATTTGCAATGTCTACTAGCGAAGTGGAGAATATGGAAGTCGATTCCATAGATAAGTTCTACTAAGACAGGTAATACCAACAGAAATTGATTCTGCATTGATTATTTATGCCGGTTTCTGGTGTTGTCTGAATGCATCTCTGTCATCCAGTATTTCGTTGTTGCTACATATCAAACTGCATTGATTGTTCATGTCTGTCTCTCTTGAATTACAAGATATCATTGATTCTGAGTGGCTACTGCTTCCTGCAGCTGCTTTAGTGGATCGTTATGGTCTGATGCCTTTACTACCAGACTCTTATTGGTAGTCTGTCCATGTCGTGTTTGTCCTCTTGTGCTCCGTCTTTTCTCATACTGTTGCTTATGTAACTGTAGTCTAATGCACGACCGTGTCTATTATTACACGTGATTTATCGAGTCTTGTTGGGCGAGTCTGCGTTATCTGTAAGCACTTAATAATGGTCTTTAGCCATGATCTTCACAATGTTTCTCAGCTGGACCTCTGTAAAAATGTAAATCATGTGTTGACTCAAAGTAATTGTATTTTGACCAATCCACACTAGAAAATGAAGGGACGATGACGTTTCGGTCCGTTTTGGATCATTCTTAAGTCGATTGTCTTAACAATCTACTTGAGAATGGTCCAGAACAGACCGAAGTGTCGTCGTCCCTTCATTATCTAGTGTGTGGATTGGTCAAAATACTTCATTCCCGTTATTGTGAATCATCGGCTGCTAATTGTATTTTGTTACCATGTATTTCTGCAGTGTTTTTGTTTATTAACCTATTTGGAGTTGATTGAGTCGGGAAATTGTGTTCCGAGTACGCGTTTTTGTCGTGGCTGTGCACGAGTGTTCCAGACGTTGGTGTTTGTGTATGTAGTGCTGGTCTGATTAACCTAACCTCAGCTGTCTGTACCTTTTCTTTCCGTGTGGCTCAGGTTCTCCATGCACGATGTTTGCCGCCATAACTTGGACATTTGGCTGCTGTGGTCTGGGTTGCCTTGTGCTTTGCTATAATGTCTTTGGTTGGATGCCTCAGGCTGTACACTCCGCATCTCTCCTGCTCGGTGCAGCGTGTTTGATGGAGGCCGTATTTCTGACATCTGAAGCCGCGCAGGGGTTCCGAGACGTATGGTCTCTGTACATTCTCCAACTTCCATGATTTGATTCCATGATTTGACTTCCATTCAAGATTTGCTTGTGTTTTAGTATTGGATCTAGTGTTACGTCGACTGGGTATCCCAACAGCAAGTCTCGTGTGCGTCTTTCTGAAGGGTCCAGCTTGAGCAAGCACACAGATTTTCCTTGCAGGAATATTACCATTTCTAGATAAATTGCAGTCTTTTGGACTGGTTGTGTCATTATAATTTATCCTTTTAGGTTGACTGGGATGGGAATTTTGAGCTCTGGTTGGCTCTTCCATTGCCGTTACTACTCCATATATTATAGGAAAGTTGGCTGTGCATTATCTTGAATTTGGGAAAATGCGCCGAGTCTGACGGTGGATGGTGTATGACTGGTGTTATCCTCTCTAGGTTCATTATATTTGATGTCTTTCTGGTAGAAATACTTTGTGTAGCCTTGATAGCAGTTTCCTTCTCTACTTGCTGTTCCTCGGTGCACTGTCCCTCGTTGTCAGGAAAAGGCTTCCATTTCCCCTTTCTCCGGAACTTCTTCATGTCGTTTCCCCATAGTGAGGACATTTTCACTGTCCTCCCAAATCTCCAAGTCACTCGTAAATCTGGAGAAATTTATTTCACTCCAACGGAGGTCTAAAGTGATTTTAACATTGTAATCAGGGATATCTAACACCTAATTGAGCGGTTTGGTTTACCTTTCACAGGCAAGCTCAGTGCACCTTGTAAAATGCCCCTTTGTGGCACTACCCACAGGGTATCGCCTCCCCCTTCAGGGTATGACTAAGTGACCTGGTCAGTGGTAATGCCCTCACACAAAATAATAGGTCATGGGAGCTGAGCTACCAGACCACTGTGTTAACTGTGGGTCTCCTGCATAAGGTGCAAACAGCAAATAGTCAACAACTGTATTTATAAAAGAATTGCAGACGAAATCTTCAACGTTCGTTCCAAACAAGCTATGATCAGAGTTTGGGTACTAATTGGTTGTTCCTCACAAGTTAGTAAGTAATTATCAAAAGAAGGCACCAAACCGGGAAGGCTATGTAGCACCATCAAATACGCAAAATAATCAGAGGGCGCTAAATATCACCAAGGATGCCAATACGAGAACAAAAACGCATAAGGCGAACGATATCAAAAGTATCCGAGTCACCAAGAATTCTATCGAGGGACAGGTGACCGCGAGGGGCGGTCGGAAAGCAAGACACACGCCCGTCCTGGAAGTCAGGACATTCAAGAAGGACATGCACGACCGTAAGAGGGACAATGCACCTAGGACAATAAGGAGCAGGGCGGCGCTCCATCAAGTGACCATGGGTTAAGCGAGTATGGCCAATACGCAACCTCGCCAGAGCTGTTTCCCACCGCCGGTTACGGTGGAAGGAGGACGGCCACGAGGAAACACAACATTTAAGAGTACGTAGCTTGTTACCAGTAACAGACAACCAAGAAGCCTGCCAACGGGTAAGGTCTGAGGAATGGATAACCGGGTAAAAGTCGGAATACGGAATGCCTTTACGAGAGATGGGACAAGAGCGGACAGCTTCCTTAGCGGAAGCATCCGCACGCTCATTTAAAGACACACCAATATGGCTGGGAACCCAACAAAACTCAACCGACTTAAATTTACTGTGAACGAGAAACAGCCAATGCTGGATCTCGACAACTACTGGATGAACCGGATTAAAGGACCCGAGAGCCATGAGGGCACTACGAGAGTCAACAACAACCACAAAGGAAGACTGACAACGAGAAAGCAGGAGATGAAGAGCATAGAGAATAGCATAAAGTTCCGCTGTAAAGATGCTAGTCTCCGGAGGCAAGCGACACATATAAGTGCAATCAGGAAACACAACAGAGTAGCCAACACCGTCCGCTGACTTAGACCCATCGGTGAAGACAGAAACGGAGCGGGAGTGAGAAGAAAAGTGCTCGAGGAAAAGGCGTTTTAGAACCGTAGGAGGGGTAAAAGCTTTAGTGATACGGGTCAAGGAAGTACAAAACCACGGAAGAGGGACCCTCCACGGGGGCAAAGAAGGAACAACACGAGGAGAAACATCAGAAATACGAACGGAGAGAATACGAACGGAGAGAGAATCCTGTAGGCGAGATAACCGGACAGAAAGAGGGAGGTGGTGAAGAGGAACAGGAACCGCAGGAGGGGTAAAAGGTAAAGCACGACAGAGGCGAGAGGAAGGATGTTGCAAGGACCGCGCAAGATAGCGAAGACAGTAGCGATCACGGCGGTCCTGGAGAGACAGGAAGCCAGTGTCAACATATAAGCTAAGGATGGGAGTCGAACGAAAGGCACCAGAACTGAGGCGCAACCCAGTATGGTGCAAAGCATCAAGACGGCGAAGAGTAGAAGGAGAAGCAGACGAGTAAGCAGGGCAACCATAATCGAGCTTAGACAGGACGAGAGAGGAATGTAAAGCAAGGAGAGTGCGCCTATCTGCCCCCCAAGAAGTATGGGACAAGACCCGAAGGAGGGTAAGGGCCTTAGAGCACTCAACACGGAGGTAAGAGATATGGGGAGACCAAGACAAACGAGTGTCAAGGAATTACCCCAAAAGCTTTGCGGAATCTTTGTATTCAAGGGGATGACCATAAAGTGACAAAGAGGGACGAAGAACAACCCGTTTCCGCGTAAAAGTCATGGCACAAGTCTTAGAAGTAGAGAACTTGAAGCCATGACCTGTGGCCCAAGACGACACGGCATCAATTGCAAGTTGAAGCCGGCGTTGAAGGAGAGGCGAATCATCACCCTGACAACAAAGGGTAAGATCATCGACATAGAGAGCGGAGAAGACACCAGAAGGAAGAGAGGAAAGAAGACCATTGAGGGCAACAAGAAAAAGAGTAGTGCTCAGAACACTACCCTGGGGCACACCTTCGTATTGCTGAAAAGAGGGAGAGAGAGCGGTACCAAGGCGCACCCGAAAGGAACGACGAGAGAGGAAGCTGCGGAGAAAGAGAGGGAGATGACCACGAAGGCCAAAAGAATGAAGTTGAGATAGGATATGATAACGCCAAGTGGTGTCGTAAGCCTTTTCTATGTCAAAAAGGACGGCAACAACGGAGGTCTTCGCAGCAAAAGCAGTACGAATATAGACCTCCAAGTTCACCAGGACATCTGTCGTGCTGCGGCACTTGCGGAAACCAAATTGAGAAGGGGAGAGGAGGTGATGGTGTTCCAGGAACCACATCAGACGAACGTTAACCATACGTTCAAAGAGTTTGCAGACAACTTGTGAGAGCAATAGGGCGAAAGTCCTTAGGGGAAGTACCCAGAGACCCCGGTTTGCGAACAGGGAGGACAACGGCATCGAGCCAGTCCTCAGGGACTGACGACGACTCCCAGATCCGATTATACAGACTCAGTAAATACTGAGACGTGCTCGGAGGGAGATGGCGAAGCATCTCATAATGAATACCATCGGAGCCCGCCGCCGTAGAACCGCAGAGAGCCAGGGCAGAACGAAGTTCAGAGAGAGAGAAGGGATCATTATAGGGAAGCTGAAGATGAGTGCAGAAATCTAAAGGACGAGACTCAAGGACAGGTTTACGAAGAAGGAAAGATCGGGGAAGATGAAGACCAGAGCTAACAGAAGAAAAGTGGGAACCCAGTTCGGAAGCGACCTGCAACGGGTCCGCCACAAGAGTATCATGGAGGTGAAGGACCGGTGAAACATCGGGAACGAACTTACCCGCTATCTTGCGGATACGCTTCCAGATCTGGGCCAGAGGGGTCTCGGACGTAATTGTTGAGACATAAGATGCCCAACATTCACGTTTAGCCGTACGGATGGCCCTACGGGCCACCGCACTCGCTTTCCGAAAGAAAAGAAAAGAATCGGTCGTCTGCCTACGGCGGTGCCTCTTCCAGGCTGCACGCTTACAGCGGACAGCCCGAGCACAGTCCGCATTCCACCAGGGAACGCACTTCCGTGGACCCCGAGAGGAAGAGCGAGGAATAGAGCGGAGGGCAGCGTTGAAGACAGTGTCATGAAAAAGGAGGAGAGCGCGAGAGAGAGGCAGAAGGGAGAGGTCAGGGAGAGCAGCACTGAGGGTAAATAGGGTCCAGTCTGCCTTAGCAAACTGCCACCTAGGGAAAGAGAGGGAAGGGCGAAAAGAGAAAAAGGAAACAAGGATGGGGAAATGATCACTTCCATGGAGGTCATCAAGAACCTGCCACGTGAAATTTAAGTAAAGAGAAGAAGAGCAGAGAGAAAGATCAAGACAAGAAAGGGTGCGAGTCCGAGAGTCCAAATGAGTGGGCTCACCAGAATTCAGAAGAGACAGGGAAGAAGAGGAGAAACGGCTCAAGGAGGCGACCCCGGGTATTCGTCAGAGCGTCACCCCAGAGAGAATGACGACAATTGAAGTCACCCAGCAGGAGCACAGGCTCCGGCAAGGAGTCCAGGAGGTGTTTCAAATCAGGAAGAGAGAGCGTGACACTCGGGGGGAGATAAATGGAACAAACTGTGTACCATTTCCCCCCAAAGATACGAGCAGCAGAACAATGGAGAGGCGAAGGAAAAAGTAAAGGAACAAAGGGAACATCAGCCCGAACCAAGAGAGCAGAAGAATTAGAAGCCCCAGCAATGGCTGGGGGGGGGGGAGAGAAAGGAATTGCCACGAAAACGACCAGGACGAGCACCAAGCATTGGCTCCTGGAGACAGACACAAAGGGGCGAAAACCGCGAAATCAGAAGTTGGAGTTCGAGGAAATTGGCGTAATAACCTCGAACGTACCATTGAAGAATGGACAACGATGAGAAGAGAAAGGACAAAAACAGAGAACAAGGAAGAAACAAAGGCGAAAGAGCAAAAGAGCACGTTAAAGAATATCAGGGTCGGGATCAGGGTCAGCAAAGTCAGGGTTAGGGGGCATGGGTAAACTGAGCAAAGACGGAGGGAAGGAAACGGGAGAACAGATCAGAGGTGGGCGGGCAGGGTCCGGAGGAGGAGGAGGAAGAGGAGGAGACAACGGAGAGGAGCCGTCAAGGACAGCAGCAGGAGGAGGGGGAGAGGGGAGCGCACCCCAGCAAGAGCAGCAACCGAAAGGGAAGCAGGGGCCAAAGAAACCTCCATAGCAGGAACAGGGGCGCAAACACTGAAACGGGAGGGGAAGGAGCAACAGAGCCAGGAGGAGGAGCTGAGGAAGAAAGCGAAGCCTTCTTACCCGCCGGGGAAGAGGAAGGAGAGGAGCCAGGCTTACGCTTCTGACTTAAAAGAGACCGGTGTCCCAGCAACTACGTACCGGGCAACGGATTCCAGTGTCTCAACAGGAGAAGCCGAACGAGAGCACACAAGACGGCCGTTAGGAGAGCGATGGACATCCGCCCGCACCGACAGGCGGTGGGGAGAGCCGATAGATGGAGGAAGAGGATGGGAAGGAGGATCGGAGGGGGACGAGGAAGAAGACACAGAAGACACGACAGACCGGGTAGAAGGAAGGGGAACCCCAGACAGAGGACCAGGAGGAGGATCCTTCGGGAGAGAACCCAAAGGAACAGAGGAGGGGGCAGTGGGCGCATCAGGGTCCAAGGCCCGGAAACGGTTGTGAGTCTGAGGAAGGCGGGAAGGACGAGGAGAGGAAGAGCGCAACACGCGAGCATCAGAGATATTAGCATAAGACGGGAGCCGGCGAACCTGGCGCCTCGCCTCAGGAAAAGATAAACGCTCCCGGTGCTTCAGGTTGAGGACGGCTGCCTCAAGCTTGTAATGGACACACGCACGGGAGAAGGTAGGATGGGCCTCACCGCAGTTGAGGCAACGAGCCTGGGGAGAAGTGCACTCCGACTTAGAGTGACCTTCGCCACCACACAAAGGACAGAGAGAGATAGTCCCGGAGCAGCGGACGGCACCATGCCCAAACCTCCAGCACTTGTTGCAGAGCCGAGGAGAAGGAATGTACTCCTGGACAGAGCACCTGGCACCAGCAAGAATGACAGAGGGTGGAAGGGTCCTACCATCAAAGGTAATCTTCACAACCCGGAGGGGTTGACGGCGACTACCACGAGGGGGACGAGTAAACGTGTCCACCTGGAGAATAGAATGGCCCTGGGCAGCAATGATATGTCGAATATCGTCGTGGCAGTCGCGCAGGTCCCGAACACCGGTTGCAACATGGGGCGGGAGCAAAATAGTGCCAACACTGGCATTCAACTGAGCATTCTTCGAGACCCGAACGGGGGTCTCGCCAAGGCAGGATAAGGCAGCCAAGCGGGAAGCAGCGTCCTGAGAAGGAGCAGCAACGACACGTGTACCGAGACGAGTGGGGTTGAAAGTAATGGAGGCATCCACGGAATCAATGAGATGTCGATGAAGGGAGAAATCGTCAGGAGGCGCAGAATCAAGAGGGAGGAGATCAAAATATTTGGCCCACGAAGCGGGACCAAACAAGGCTTGATAGGTAGCAGAACTGGAAGGAATCGAGCGAGGGCGGCCGTGACGAGGACGGCGGTGAGAACCCCCAGAGAGAGAGGGGTTAAAAGGCGCAGTAGTTACAACTAGAGAAGGAGCCGCGCCAGGGGACGAGGTAGTCACCACTGGGGGCTTGGGGCTCGACCCAACCACAGAGGAGGGAGGGGAGCCAGGGGAAGGAGTCAGAGAGGCCAAAGGAGGAGCAAGGTCGGGGCCCAATGCAGCGGAGGCTACAGAGCCCGGTCTTCCAATACGGACCGACTCGGGGGCTTGGTCGCCCACCCCACGAGCCTGAGAAGGTAAGCCAGAAGCAGCCGAAACAGGGGTTATCATCTTGACGAAAAGAAGAATTCACTCACGAATGTGCCCCCACACCCACCATGGAGCCACAATTAGAGGCAGGACACCCAACAAGAAGCTATCGCCGATCTTGTCGGGGCCTCCTAGGGGTGCATCGTGAGTATACGCCCCACAAACGCCACCTTAAGAAACCGACAGTCCGTCGAGATCGGGTTCAGTGACGAAGTGGGGATTGACAATAAAAGGTTCCCCTCGCTCTCGACGTCGGGTACTGCAGTTCTACGGGTGCATGAGTATGCCTCCTCAAGCACCCGGGCATCAAAATAGAAGAAGGCCATGGAAGAACCAGAACGAGCAAAAGGTCGGCAGGAAACGGCAAGCAGATAGGAGAAGAGGGGGGAGAAAAACGAAACAGAAGGAAAAGGAAAAGGTGCCCAGCAGAATTGGAGAGGACGGCAGCATGAGCACAAGGCTAGAAAAGGACAGAGGACTGTCCTAAGGAGCATCACACTCCGGCAGCCGCCCACGAAGCCCCCACACGGCGACAACGAGCTGAGCGGGGAGGGGGTTGTTCCTCACAAAACAGCGAGGATTTGATCTCATAACTGCTCAAAGTCTGAAGTTTTCCATAGAACAAACCCGTGTGTCCTCTGCTGTACCAGTGGCGAGTCTCACGGCTTGTGATAGGCTCATCTTAGTAATGTAGGTCATTATGAGCTTTAGCCACAGCCTATAGTTTTTAGTTACCTCTATCTCTCGCCTGATGCTTCACTACTCGTAATTTGTATTATAGCTGCACTCAATTCTTAATGGATAGACCAAGTTATGGTATACTTTTATTAGCGTCTTGGCCTTGACACATACCAAACATCCATGATCCCTCCCAATTATTAAAGATTCTAGAACATCACGCACTCCCGGCGGCCCGACACACATGCAGTCAACATGTTACATCAACAGCTGTGCAAGTTCACTTCCTTGTATCACTGGAGATTACTGCGAACCCAAAATGTTTCGTCTGAGAACATTTAATACAAGAACATTAAGTCCAACAGATGCTATGTAGTGATTGTCTACAAGAAGACCTCATCCAGTAGACGACCCCGTCGTCATAACCTCGGAGAGCTCAAGAGGTTCCTGCTCATGCTAACACCGCCAGGTGATGAACATTCCTTGACATGAGCGCTATGTGATGAGCATTCCTTCACATGAGCGCTATGTGATGAGCAACTGCAGCCATCGTGTTGGGTTTGAGTGTTGTGAGTGGTGAGCCGGACTACGGTGCTCGGTGCTCACATGGCCACGTGTGCTCTTCGCCCCACAACCAACAACACTGCTCAAATAATGGAGAGAAAAAGGCCTCCAGAGACAACCTATTCTCCCTTGCCAAGCTCTCCAGTAATTCACTAAAAATGCCTAAATGACCACAGAAGAAAAATTATCGACAGTGTGCTCACTTCAACCCAATTCCCGGACTGGAATTGGAATTACAATGGACCGGAGTCCATACTTTCCCCAAGTACTTATCTGGAGATGTACCAAGAAGGTGGAATTTGCTGACATTGTGTGTGGCTATGGAGGAGTGTTGGTTGTCCTTGCCCAGATTTTTCCTGACACGCTTATGTTAGGCATGGAAATACGGGTGAAGGTGCCAGACTTTGTTGTTGACCGCATTCATGGCTCGAGAGATAAGAAGGATGTGCCTGGGGGATATCAAAATGTAGCTTGTATTTGTACTAATGCAATGAAGTACCTTCCAAATTTCTTTGAGAAAGGACATTTAAGCAAAATGTTCATGTTTCGTCATCCACACTTCAAAAGAGCCAAGCACAAATGGAGAATTATCAATGCATCACTCCTGGCAGAATATGGTTACGTTCTGCGTGAACGGGGGCCTTGTGTACACTGACGGATGTGAAGGACCTTCATGAGTGGATGGTTCATCATTTTACAGAACATCCTTTATTTATTCGTGTGGATGAGAATAATTTGGCTAATGATCCAGTGGCACAGTGCCTATTTGAGAGCACCGAGGAGGGTCAGAAGGTATCCCGCAATAGTGGAGACAAGTTCCTGGCTATTTTGTCGCAGCATGTCAGGTCCAGGACAACTTAGCATTTTGGAAGTGTGTGTACAGTAACAAACTGTATCAGACGACAGACGAGTGGGCGCCTGACAGCTGAGTGGACAGCGCTTCGGATTCGTAGTCATGAGGTTCCGGGTTCGATCCCCTGGGGCGGCGGGGACATAGGGCAAAAAGTTTTTCACTGATGTCCCCTGTTACCTAGCAGTAAATATGTACCTGGGAGGTAGACAGCTGCTACGGGCTGCTTCATGGGTGTGTGTGTAACAAAAAGGAAGCCTGGTCGAGGACCGGGCCGCGGGAACGCTAAGCCCCAAAATCTCAAGATAACCTCAAGAGAAGAGTAGCGAGGGCAGCCAAGTAACATTCTTACACATGTCCACTACTGTGTACACTACCAACAATCTCTAGCAGCTTCACGCTCCAGTACTACAGGTACAAATGTCCACCACTGTGTACACCACCAACAATCTCTAGCAGCTTCACGCTCCAGTACTACAGGTACACATGTCCACCACTGTGTACACCACAAACAATCTCTAGCAGCTTCACGCTCCAGTACTACAGGTACACATGTCCACCACTGTGTGCACCACAAACAATCTCTAGCAGCTTCACGCCCCAGTACTACAGGTACACATGTCCACCACTGTGTACACCACCAACAATCTCTAGCAGCTTCACGCCCCAGTACTACAGGTACACATGTCCACCACTGTGTACACCACCAACAATCTCTAGCAGCTTCGCGCCTCAGTACTACAGGTACACATGTCCACCACTGTGTACACCACCAACAATCTCTAGCAGCTTCACGCCCCAGTACTACAGGTACAAACGTTACCATCATCCTCCTGGTGGTTCCTGAACCTCAGGCAGCTGTGAGTGCTTGACCGCAGCGGTCACCCATCTGTGGTCACAGCCACCATCTTGTGTAAATAAGGACACCTGGGTGTGGTCACAGCCACCATCTTGTGTAAATAAGGACACCTGGGTGTGGTCACAGCCACCATCTTGTGTAAATAAGGTCACCTGGGTGTGGTCACAACCACCATCTTGTGTAAATAAGGTCACCTGGGTGTGGTCACAGCCACCATCTTGTGTAAATAAGGACACCTGGGTGTGGTCACAGCCACCATCTTGTGTAAATAAGGTCACCTGGGTGTGGTCACAGCCACCATCTTGTGTAAATAAGGTCACCTGGGTGTGGTCACAGCCACCATCTTGTGTAAATAAGGACACCTGGGTGTGGTCACAACCACCATCTTGTGTAAATAAGGACACCTGGGTGTGGTCACAACCACCATCTTGTGTAAATAAGGTCACCTGGGTGTGGTCACAGCCACCGTCTTGTGTAAATAAGGTCACCTGGATGTGGATTTGATTTTCACGAACTTATTATTTGTGTGTTGAATTGTCTTCCACTGACGTGTCCATGTCCACAGCCATTAGCCTGTCAGTGCCAGAACAGGTGAAGGCCGAGTCTTGGAGACGAAGATTACCTGACCATCCCTGGCGTGTCCAGCACTGGGCGAGGTGTCCTCAGGTGAGTGGGTAAGTATAGCGGAAATATCTTATTTAACAACTCACTTTTCAACACTTTGTAGAGATTATTTAATGTATCAACTATGCATAACAAAGAACAATTATCTTGATTGGAACGTGTCTAAATCTTTGAAATTTGGGGAGAGAGAAGCCATATTGGTGAGGCAGGTCAAAGGGTTAAGGAAAGATTTCCCTCGAGAGGGTTGAGTACCCATCCAGTTGTATTGTTATGTGCCTCTGATATACAGATCAATCGCAGCATAATGCATTATGCTTAATACACTGGATGACGAACACGTCAGTTATGTTAGGTTGATTAACGATCCAACCCAACCTTGCAGGTTAGGTTGGGTTGGTTTGCAATTAAAAAAAAAAAACATCTGGACTAGCACTATAGGTCACTGGTAGATGGAGGAGCTGGTAGGCGGTGGACAACGGTGTGACCCGTTAGATGAATGGTGGATTAACAGGACGATGACTCACTGGTAGATGAATGGTGGATTTACAGGACGATGGTTCACTGGTAGATGAATGGTGGATTAACAGGGCGATGGTTCACTGGTAGACGAATGGTGGATTAACAAGATGGTGGTTAACTGGTAGATGAATGGAGCTTTAACAGGGGACACCGAGGGATGATGGGGTTTACATCACACAATTCGCTCTTGTACACAATAAGACTATTTAGGTTAGGTCAGGACAGTTAGTGATGCATCGACATTATTTACACGTTAAATGTGTAGTGGGAGGGGGGGGGGGGGGGAAACAGTCGGGACGGCCAGCCGACGAACGGAAGGGCAGACAGTCGGGACTGCCAGCCGACGAACGGAAGGGCAGACAGTCACGACTGGGTGTTACTCTTGTACGGGAAGTAATCATTGCTAACAGGTATTGTATCTCACACCCCCTAAACCTTCCTTCATGCTGACACTAACCTGGTAATGCTTATCTCCTCACTCTAAACCTTAATGGCTTCACACAATCTACTTTAAATGTTCCTTGAAGCGACCTTGAAAAATGTTTTTTTTCCTCTGTGAATCCTTATTTGCTTAATTGCTGCAAAGGGGCCTGACGGCTGAGTGGACAGCTTTCGTTATTCCTAGTCCTAAGGTTCCGAATTCAATCCCCGGCGGAGGCGGAAACAATTGGGTAGTTTCTTTCACCCTGAAGATCCTGTTCACCTAGCAATAAATAGGTACCAAACAGACAGCTGCTAAGGGGTACTTCATGGGGGTGTGTAACAAAAAGGGAGCTTGGTCGAGGACCGGGCCGCAGGGACACTAAACCCCGAAATCATCTCAAGATGACCAAGATAACCTCATTGAAACTGACTTAACCAATTTGAAACTCTTCCCGAAACGTTTCTCCTCCCGAAATTAAAGTCTAATGTTTGCTGTATCTCTCACCCTAATTCTTTGTTACAGTATATGAAATGATCAACTGTATGAATCTATTTAAAACATTTGGAATTCTCTTCGAATTTCCTCCCTTCCCATCATTCCCAGGCATGTTGCAATGATAATTACAGTTGAAAAACCATACTTACACTATCTAATGTACGAAACATTTTAAAACGCTAAGACATTGATAAAACAAACATTTTGGTTTTCAAAGTTTTTAACTTCGTTCGTCACTTATGCTCTTCTTACCCTACTATTTTATCTTGTTGTGTACCACTATAAATGTGTTTTAGTAATATTCTCATACAACGAGACAGGATAGTTGAGGGCGCCAGGCTGTCTGATCTTAGTAATTAAGGGATCTCACCCTTTAGAAGTAATGACTACAGGTTGACCTTGCCTTTTGCCAAGCCGATAATTGCAGACGGCTGGCTGGGGTGTGTTACCTATCGTTCGTTACGGCTCGTGACCCTACAGCAGCCAAGCTTTAGTTACGTCTAGGGATACCACTGCTGCTCTCTAAAGCGGGTCACCAGTATAACCCCATGAATGATAACAGGCTAAGACTTAAAATTATTTCTCCCTTAGGACTGAAGAATTATACATATAACTTATAATATATATATTCAAAACAGTATAATATAAACACACAGATGGTAAAATTAACTTATACAACAAACCAAAAAAGTATTGTCCTTCTCCTAATATAATATAATAAAATATGGCACAACAAGAAGTAAACAGACTTATCTCCCACATGTTATTCCTTCGAGTCCCGTGAAGCTACTGAACTCTCGCTCTGTCGCTACCCATAATTCTTTCCCGTCTGCCTCATCCAGGATGAGGGATGGAAACTAAGGACTTTTTAATATTTAAAACTAATTGAACAACCACTTGTTCTCAAACACATAAGAATGCAAATTACATATAATAGTTACTTACAAAATATATAAGTACAATGCCACCTGTTTAATTACAGTACATAAACAATTATATAAACTAAATAAAAGTGACATCTGGAACTCCCAAACTGAACAGGTCCAACTTCCCGAATCTAACAGGTATTAGACGTGTGCAAAGCAACCGCGCTCCTGTCCCCACTGACGCTGCCACACCACACGATAATTTATAAAAACACTGTGTACATATACAGGCATGATATAATGGAACAAAACAAGTTATTTTAAATTTATATACGTATTCTGCTAGGAGTACGTAACACTTCCACCTCCAAGAAAAAAAATGCAATAGATTGAAGATCAATGGCATTTTTTCAAAGTAAAATGTATGACACTTGAGATTTATGGTATTAATTACACCAAACATGTAAAAGTAATAAAAACACATTTCTGGACAAAAATGAAAACACGCCAAATATAGTCTTACAGGAAACTCAGAAATTTCAGTCTTATGACTATGTTCTACATATGTGTCACTGGAGTATGCAAATTTATCTCTCCAAGGTACTATCTCATTTATTTCACTTTGTTTCAGATCATATTTCACACTCCTATCTACAACATTATCATTATTAGCATGAATAGAATTGTCAAGAAAGGTAGCTGCATTCACACAGTTATCACAGCAATTTATCTTCCTATCTGTTTCTACTATTTCTCTAAGATCAGTCCCATATTTCCATGTGATCCCTTTTCCACATGGTGAATTTTTCCAAGACAGACTCCATTTCCCATTACTCCCTTTTTATGGAGCTGAACTGCTTAATTGAAGCTGACTTGATGTTGAGTAGATTTGGGACTTCTCCTGGGTATGCTCTGACACAGACATCTGCTCTTCATCACTCTTGATCCTCTGTGGAACACATACTCTCGCCCAATGTATACTAAAATTAGAGAAATTAGTATTAAACCTCACAATTATGCATAAGACTTTCCCATTCATAGAACCTTCCGAAACACAAGACACCGACTTAGCAAACCTTTGACCTTCAAACCAAGAAATACAACCCAAGATAAGTGCAAAGACTACCTGATCGAACTGACTCAGATGATCCATAAGGAACACAGAAATCAATTGCCTCATAACTCTGTCATAACGATCAGTGAAAGAAAACAGGCATATGCCTAGGCACCATGTCTCAATCATAACTCTCAAGACAAGTTCACACCCTCTGATGGTGAACTTGAACACCACACACACTTTCATCAACCGTCTAGTCTGCCAAAAGACTAAATAAAACATGCCGAAAACTTTACAACCCTCACCATCACTTCCCAAGTGATTTACGTCTGATGACAACCAATCAACCAAGAGGTTTAAGGGTCTTAACATCTTGAAGATGAACAGCAGATTACCTGGGAAACACACAAGGACAATCTGAAACCCTTCACAATGATTAACTCTAGGTAGGATAACCTTATCCCCCAACTTGAAATACACACCTGGAGCCTCAAACATCTGCTCCCCAGTATGATTTAATCCTTCACCCACAATATGACTCTGAAAGTCAACACCACACTTGAGTGGAACATACACTTTTATCACTCGTGCATCAAAATTAACTGGATCTGAATATAGAGACACTGCTCTAGCATAACTCACCACTTCCTCAGAACTGGATGCACAACCTACTTGAGTAAACTCTCTCTGCTCAACCACAAGGCTTGACAAAGATGTCCCACAGTCCATTACTTCACAAGAAAATGGCTCCTGCAGAATAAATGTAGATTTCAACATCCTACACACACTGACTCAATGTACACAATGAGAAATACTTACTCCACATAGAATAAGAATCACAACTCCGCAACTTAGATCCAAATGATACCTTACCACTCAATGATTTTACCAAAATTTCCTCCCATGACTTCTGGAGCTGCTCGGAGTACTGTCTGCTCACAATCAATAATATCACTACCAAGCTGGGTCACATCCTCACAGACAACTGAAGAGGGAGGCTCAATGGGTCTCCATCTACTCAACAGAAGCTGATCCTCTGGCTGCTTTCCCACACTCTCCAAAACTGGATCTACAGTACAGACTGTCTCCTTGCTTCTCTCTGAAATCTTAGGGTCAGTTCTACTCAATGCACTTAAATTAAGGGAATCTGAAACGAGCGGGCAAGTAACAGGTAGTTTGACCTCCTCCCCTATTATATCACCTTGACTAGGGTGAGGCGGGGCCTCTACAACAGACTTACTCTCGACAACTGATTCTAAACTTGGAGTGAGCGGGAATACTTCTGCCAACCCGACATCCTGTCCTAAACCATTCACTTGGCTGGAATACAGAGTCGTGGCTTTTAAGTTTCTCTCAACTCCTGGCACAACGTTCGTAGTGAGCGGGCAAGACAATGGTACATGGACATCCTTTCCCAATTTATTGGAATAAAGCAGAGTCATAGTATCAGGCTTACTCTCAACAACTAAATCGGCCACACAGGAATCTGGAACAACCACATCCCACTTCTCCACTGAAGGGGTACTGGTTACTGGAACAAATGCTTGAGCAACAACATCAGAACTGACAACTGGATTTATATTAGTACTGACATCAGCACAGGTAGAATGGACAAAACCATCTTCTACAACAGGTTCATTCATAGAACTAATTTCCGCACAGGCAGAATAAACATGGTCTGCAACTGGCTGTTTACACAAACGGGGATCAATCTCACCCACAACATGATTTATGGCCACATCATTACCCAATATTACATCCACACCTGGGATGGGCAACTGTGTACTAACACCCACAGTGCATAAACTTGGTGTAATGGTGGATCTGAAATTAATGTCTATTAGAGGTACAGTTTTACATCCTGCAACACTCTGAAGAACAACAAACTTTCCAGTCTCTCTCTGTTCAACATCAGAAAGAATACTGGATGAAATTATGGTTTGGGAAGCACCTGTATCACGAAGAATAACCACTGGCTTCCACTTCCCATTAATACACAAAACTTCACCTGAAGACATATATGGTGAATACTGTTTCACCCAATTTGGGTTTACAGTTACATGTTTATTAAGTTTATTTTGCACACCTCTGCAATAAATGAGACCAGTTGGTCGTAACTCAGGGTGCAATATAAAACAGGAATTAATTCCATGGCCTTTTCTCTTACAATGGGAACAGGACCTTACAGTGGACACACTGGTAGAACCAACTGTAGGTTTAGAAATAACCTTATTATTATTTGACATTCCTGACAATGAAGTAGCAGGGTTAGGTTTTGTAAGAGAAGAGCTCATGGGAGTAACTGGAGCACTAGGACTGGATGGATTCTGATAAGGAGTTCGGTGAGCATTATAATTTACTCTACGACTAGACTTAGGTGAAGTTTTTTTTTTTTTTTTTTTTTTTTTTTATTTTTAAAACAGAGCAAGTACAGCGTATAGTAACCATATAAACAGGAAAGCACAGAATAACGAAGAACATAGAATAACAACAACACAGATAACAAGTAACACAGACCAACACAAAAGTGTAAACAAAGAATAACATAAAACACATAAGAACACACACACACAAAAACAAAAGCAGCACTACCCAGACGGGGCGTGCCAAAAGCGTCAGTAATTACAAAAGCGCACAAGGAGCACAATAAACCAAGGGTAAATTATAAACAAGAATACACATACAAGAAACACATACAAAAATAACACAAACGCAAAACACACGCACCATGCGCCACACCACACAACAGCAGACAACACACCATAACAAACATGTCAATAAACACAATAACAACCATGTCAATATAACACTGTAAATACAACACAGTAAGGAAATGCAGGAAAATAACAATGGAATACAACAAAGCAAAACACAGCACAGTACATAAAATAAAGGAAACAGAACACATTAGCATTACATAGTAAAATAACATAGTAAAAAAGAAAGGAATCGGTATAGTACAAACCGACATTGGAACATATAACACAGTAAAATGACACAGATAACAGAAAAAAGTGTAAAAAAAAACAGACACACAAACAAACAACACATGCCACCCATACGGGGTGTGCCAACAGGAACCATAATGAAAAGCACATAACACATGGCAACAAGACAAAATGACAAACACAAGCATACAAAAACACACAACAATGGAACACACACGAAACAAACACAGCCACCCAGCACACAACCCCGACCCCCACAGACAGAGGACGGCCAGCCACCAAGCAGAGAAAAAAACACCCACACACCGGACACATCAGGAGAGAGACAGACATGCCACACAACACCACAACACACCCATACCCACCCACACACAAACAAAATCCTGCCACACAAGGTAACCAAGCAAACCCCAGTGCACACAAACCCCAAAGACAAACAAACACAGACCCCCCAAACCCCCACCCACCAGAGGGAACCGAACCAAAGGAACACGCACACACACACACACAACCACACCCACAGGAACCCACCACCTACACCAACGCAGCACCCCGGACATACTCGACCGTGAACCAAGCATCAAAAACCCTAGGAAAGGAGCGACGCAACCACCACATAGTATAAGACAGACGGCCTTTCAAAAAACCCAAAATCCTCCCCACCCCATACCCCTCCATCCTACCAACCCATAAACAAAAAATATAGTCCGCTAACAACACCCCGAGCGTGTTACGCACCCGCCTGGAGCCCCGAGGAAACGAAAAAAACAAAAACCTCAATAGGTCGACCTGCACCCCTGGACCACAAAAGGCTGCAATGACATCCCGCAACCACCCAACCAAACCCTGAACCCGCGCACAAAAATAAAAGACGTGCAACTGAGTCTCACGTCTCCCACAATGAACACAACCATCAGAGGCGACCAAACCCAACATAAAGAGCCTTGCATTCGTAGCCAAAGACTCGTGCAAATATCGAAAAACCAACTCACGCGTCCGTGGCGCAATACACGGCCCACTCAACGCCTCCCACACATTCCCCCAGTCGAAACAAGGGTACAAACTTTCAACCCTGGGAGGCACCCGAGAGGCAAGCGCCCCATACACCTCCCGACAACCAAAAGAGACAAACCCATGAAAGCGACAAAGCGCCCGAAGGATCAAAACCGCCCACGAATACACTGGAGGCGTATACATGGCCACCTCCTGGCAACGATCCAGATCAAGCAAAAAACTAAACCTCATAGAGCAGTAAAACAACCCCAAGGAGTTTAACCCACCCCCTAACACCAAACTCCTCCGCACCGACCCCCAAAACAAAGCCAACGCCTTCACATAGACATCAGGAATACCAATTCCACCTTCTGACACCTTAAGACATAACGTAGATCGACGAACCGGATGATACCGGCCACACCACACATAACGATACACCAAACCCTCCAGAGCGCGAGCCTTCCGCCGATCCAACGGAAAACACTGCGCAACAAACCAGACCCGCGACAAAACCTTACAAGACACGACAATCGCCCGCTGGTAAATAGTCAGGGCCCGTTGCGACAACATCCCCACAGCTACGCCCACCCCCCGCGAAACTGCCTCCCAATTAAACTCCAAAGACTGCACATACGACCTAAACCACGTAATCCCCAGAACCCGAATGGACAGAACCACCGGAAACCACGAACCAGACCACACCAAACGAGAGGCCCAACCCCCCAACCCCAGAAGACAAGACTTTCCACGATTGACCAAAGCCCCTGTAGCCGATTCAAATTGAAAAACCAAATCCTGAACAGCAGGCACAGAACCCTCAGAGGCAACAAACAAGACTGTGTCGTCCGCATAACCACAAATCTTGAGGGACAAGCCATTCGGCAAACACGGCGAGACAACTGAACGACAAGCACGCACCGCGCGAACAAAGGGCTCCTGAAACAGAATATATAGAAGCATCGACAGAGGACACCCCTGTCGAACCGAACGCCGAAGAGCGAAGGGAGCACTAAGGAACCCATTGACACACACCCTACTACTACAACCAGCATACAACATCCGTATCCAGCCCACAAACTGGGGCGGGAAACCAAACCTCTCCAGGACCCGCAAAACAAACCCAATCGGCACGCGATCAAAAGCCTTGGACCAATCCAGGCTTATCATGGCCGCGGGAACACTAGACTCCTCCACATAGAGGAGCAAATCCCGAAAAAGGGAATTACATTGCACCAACGACCTACCCGGAACGCCACAAAACTGACCCCAAGAGATCACCGACCCCACAACCGAGCGCAAACGTCCAGCCAACAACTTAGAAATAATCTTGTAATCCACATTTAGCAATGTAATAGGCCGCCAATTTGCAAAAAAACGTAAATCCCCCGGCTTCGGAAGAAGCCGCACAAGACCATCATTTTGCGAAACAGACAGAGACAAACTCCGAAGACAAAACCGAACCACCTCCAAAAAATCGGCACCAAGTACATCCCAAAACTCAACATAGAACTCCATCGGAAACCCATCCGACCCTGGAACCTTACCACGACGAAAGGACCGCACAACCCCCCAGAGCTCCGAAGGGCTTACCTCCCGCACAAGACCCACACAATCCAAACCCGACAACCCCGGTGCACAGTGTTGGAGGAAGGACTCCATCAACCCCTCATCCCCCGCAACCACCCCATACAAAGACTAATTCACCACGCACATGATGCAAAATCGCCCCCGTGTCCGACACAACCGAACCGTCCGGCCGATGAAGACCTGCCAACAAAACAGAGGCACGCCCCACCCGTTCCCTCCGCAGTAAAAACTGCGAGAGCTTCTCACCACATAACCGTTCCTCCACCCCAGCCCGCACACGTACCCCCTCAGCCATCTCCTCCCTCAGCCCACAAATGAGATCCTTGCACACCGAGATCTCCCGAAACCTATCTAAGCCCTGATTCAGCAACCCATACAGGCGAAATAACCGTGCCTGCAAGACCCTCAACAGACCAAACCTTCCCGACGCCTCCTGCTTCGCCACCACCCGAAAAAACGACCGACATTCCACCTTAGCCCACTCCCACCACTCCAGGACCGAGGGAAAAGTCCCCTTCCGAGCGGCCAAAACAGCCCACCGGGCCCGGAACTGGGCACACACAACAGGGCATTTCAGCAACCCACAATTCAGTTTCCACCAGCCACGGCCAACCCGCACCTGGCTGCGAATCCCCACCTGCAACACCACCATGCAATGGTCCGAGAACCCCACGGGAACCGTCTGCAACGAAAAAACCGAACCACCCCCAGTAGGCACGTAAAAACGATCGAGGCGAGAGCAAGCCCCACGCGAGAGAAAAGTATACTCCAAAGGACCCCCTTGCAACACTGCCGCATCCCGAAACCCGCAACTCTTCAAGGTAGCAGTCAAAGCCGGCGAGATATTCGCTGGACGAAGACTATTGCTATCCCGCGGCGATGTAATACAATTAAAATCCCCCCCCAAAATCATCCCCCTCGTATCGTGCCGCAAAAAATGCAGCACATCACGGGAAAAGAAAACCTCCCGGTTCTGCCTCTGCGCCGCCCCAGATGGCGCGTACACATTCAAGAGAGAGACCTCAGATCCCAAAAAGGAGACCCGAACTAACAGCACCCGACCACCTTCGTCCATCTCCGTGTGAAGCACGGAAATCGGGGCCCGCTTAGAAAGCAGGATCAACGTACCTCCACGCAAGCCACGCGAAGGGTTTAACACCACCGTAAACCCCTCAGCCAACACATGTAACAACCCCACGTCCTGCACATTGTGCTCCTGCACAAAAGCCACATCCACCCTCCACTCACGCAGCATCGACACCAGGCCCAATTGCATAGCCATAGAACGCAACCCATTCACATTCAGCGAAGCACACGTTAATGTAGGATCCATCGGGAAAAGAGATAAACCCTATCTAACCACAAAACCGTCATACCGGTCCGGCCGACACCCCGCGTACGGAAGCAGTAGCAGCCGCCACCGGGTTCCCAGGCGACGGAGACGCACTCCCCACAGGGGGGGGGAGGCTAGAGTCCTTCCGGAGCTTCACCACAAGGCCGCGATCAGCACTGCCACAGTCCCCCGGATCCACTACCGCCCACTCCGGGCCCCGTACCCCAGGGGACCCACATACGAGATCACCAGGAGGGTCCACAACACACCCTCCACCACCCGGCACCGACGGGTCTACTACAGACACCGTCACACCCCCACCATCACCGACACTCGCATCAGGCTCTAACCTCCGCACCGAAGGCCCTCGGTCCCCGGAGCGACCACTCCTGTTCGTCTTCCGGCGCTTCGTCAGAGAGCCAGGTTGACCCTGGACAGCAGTGGTGGAAGGACGACGAGAGGGGCGACCCCCTTCCAAGAACTCATCTGCTTCCAAGGGTTCCACACCACGTGCACCAGAATCTGGCGCGACATCCTCCACCGGTGACAAAACAGGGCCACGCCCCACCGAAGCGCCAACATCGACGGCTATGGCAACTGGAGGCGGATGCACCTCCACATGCGTGACCACCGCACTACCACCCACACCAGGGGGGTCCACAGACATCGGACCCGACACGTCAGCACCAGTGGGGCACACCGCACCCACAACGCCATCACCGGTAGGTGCAGGAGGAGGGTTCAACCCGGCAGGAGCATCCCCCAGGTCCACAAGGCCATGTAGAGGTGGAAAATCCTCCTCTCGGAAGACATTGACCAACCGGACGGTGCCATTACGGCAACCAGCAGCCAGGTGTCCAGCCATACCGCACCGAAAACATGTGCGCTCTTGTCCCGCATAAAAGCACTGCACCTTGAACCCCAGCAGCACCATCGACGACGGGATCGCCTTCCTCAGCTTCATGGTAACCGTGCGGATACCCATCAGGACGCCACGAAGACGGCCAGACTTCAGCACATTTGCCCGACAGGCGAGAACACTCCCATATCCTCCTAAGAACCGGCGGAGCAGGCTCTCTGGGAACTCAAACGGCAGCCCCCGCACCACCACAAAAGTCACTGGAACACACAAGTCCGTTACAGTAACCGTACCCGCCGCGCCAGGCAAGGGTACAGTACGCCCATCATACTTGTCGACCATATCCCGGTACACCACAGCGTCAGTCAGCTTAACCAAGGCCCGATGTTCCCCAGCCAGCTGCACACCACACACATCTGCAGGGTTGACACCCAGCACATCCAGGAGAGCAACCTCCAACAACGAGTAGTTCACCTGACCAGAGAAGGCCAGCTCAACCGTATCCACACGCCTTATAGGCGGCATGGGCAACGCCATCCCGCCGGCCCACCAGGCCAGAGGCCCACAAAAAACGCCACCAGCTGTGTGCACGCCAAACGTCCAGGCAAGACTGAGGAGCGAATGTAAACAGAACCGCTCCGCACGGCTGCCAAACAGCCAGTCCTCTGGGCAACTGTGTACTAACACCCACAGTGCATAAACTTGGTGTAATGGTGGATCTGAAATTAATGTCTATTAGAGGTACAGTTTTACATCCTGCAACACTCTGAAGAACAACAAACTTTCCAGTCTCTCTCTGTTCAACATCAGAAAGAATACTGGATGAAATTATGGTTTGGGAAGCACCTGTATCACGAAGAATAACCACTGGCTTCCACTTCCCATTAATACACAAAACTTCACCTGAAGACATATATGGTGAATACTGTTTCACCCAATTTGGGTTTACAGTTACATGTTTATTAAGTTTATTTTGCACACCTCTGCAATAAATGAGACCAGTTGGTCGTAACTCAGGGTGCAATATAAAACAGGAATTAATTCCATGGCCTTTTCTCTTACAATGGGAACAGGACCTTACAGTGGACACACTGGTAGAACCAACTGTAGGTTTAGAAATAACCTTATTATTATTTGACATTCCTGACAATGAAGTAGCAGGGTTAGGTTTTGTAAGAGAAGAGCTCATGGGAGTAACTGGAGCACTAGGACTGGATGGATTCTGATAAGGAGTTCGGTGAGCATTATAATTTACTCTACGACTAGACTTAGGTGAAGTGGCCGTAAACTGGGCCTTAGTCAACAACTCGTGCTCATCCGCGAGCTTTGACAGCTCATAAATGTCTGTTACATTCTTTTGTTCTGCCATAAAAGTAAACAACTTGTCTGGGAGACATGACAATACTTCTTCCATTATAAGAAGAATCTTTAGAGCCTCAAACTCAGTGACTGAAAGTGACTAACCATCTGTTGCAAAAATTTGTCTTCTGACGAGTAAAATCTGCTATTGTCTGATCACTTACCCTCCTTAGGTTCCTAAACTTTTGCCTGTGTGCCTCTGGATTTATTTGATATGCATTTAAGATGCTTTTCTTTACAAATTCGTAATCAAAACTATGAGCGTCAGGTAGGGATGTAAAAACCTCCTGACTACGCCCCTTAAATTGAGACTGCATAATGGCTACCCACTGATCCCTTGGCCAGTTCATACTGATGGCAATTTTATAAAAATGTGCAAAGAAAACCTCAGGAGCCTCCTCATTGAACTTGGGTAATTCTACATACTTATTCATCCTGATGGGATTATTATCACTATTTGTTGAAACATTACTAGTATTTCCATGCCCAGCTGCCATACGCTGTGATTCAAGCCTGAAGTTAGTGTCAGCCATTTGTTGTTGAATCTCTAATTGCCTAGTTTGTTCCTCGGCTTGTTGCTTCTTTGTGGCTTCTAGTTGCAACTGTGCCATAACCTCTAACCGCCTAGTCTCGAGCTCCCTCTGCTGAGCTTCAGCCTCTAACTTTTTCTGTTCCTTTTGAGCTTCAAGTTCTAATATTCTCTGTTCTTTTTGAGCACCAAGCTTAGCATATGCTATTTGCGCTTCTAACTCAAGACGCTTTAACGTCATCTGATCACTCGACTCCTCTCTTAACTCCTCTAGAATTTCTTCCTCTAACTCTCCATTCTCAACAAAATGTGTCACAATGACTTTCAATATTTGGGCTTTAACCATTCTATTGTTGACGGTCAAATCCAACTGATTTGCCATTTGTATTAACTCAGTCTTTTTCAGGCTCTGAATCCCTTCAAAGTCTGGGTGAGCCACCAACGCTGCAACTTTCTCCTCCATCGTTACTAACACTTGGCACTTGATTCACAACAATAATTAAAAACAATGGCACTGCACTACACTTCACTGTAAAATTGTCACCACACTGAAAATTCGCTTGGCCTCACTGCACAAACAATATATAGGATGACTTGCCTCAAAATCGTGAAACGTTGTTACTTGACACACAGGAAAGCTTGCTTGGCACATGGAATAGTTCTTAAGAAACACACAGACACTTAACACACTGTTACCTAGGAAGGCAAGGTTAGATTAGCACAGTTAAGTTTAAGTAGGAACAATATTTCCCAGCACAGGCCCCCATAACTCTGTTACCTATCGTTCGTTACGGCTCGTGACCCTACAGCAGCCAAGCTTTAGTTACGTCTAGGGATACCACTGCTGCTCTCTAAAGCGGGTCACCAGTATAACCCCATGAATGATAACAGGCTAAGACTTAAAAGTATTTCTCCCTTAGGACTGAAGAATTATACATATAACTTATAATATATATATTCAAAACAGTATAATATAAACACACAGATGGTAAAGTTAACTTATACAACAAACCAAAAAAGTATTGTCCTTCTCCTAATATAATATAATAAAATATGGCACAACAAGAAGTAAACAGACTTATCTCCCACATGTTATTCCTTCGAGTCCCGTGAAGCTACTGAACTCTCGCTCTGTCGCTACCCATAATTCTCTCCCGTCTGCCTCATCCAGGATGAGGGATGGAAACTAAGGACTTTTTAATATTTAAAACTAATTGAACAACCACTTGTTCTCAAACACATAAGAATGCAAATTACATATAATAGTTACTTACAAAATATATAAGTACAATGCCACCTGTTTAATTACAGTACATAAACAATTATATAAACTAAATAAAAGTGACATCTGGAACTCCCAAACTGAACAGGTCCAACTTCCCGAATCTAACAGGTATTAGACGTGTGCAAAGCAACCGCGCTCCTGTCCCCACTGACGCTGCCACACCACACGATAATTTATAAAAACACAATGTGTACACATATACAGGCATGATATAATGGAACAAAATAAGTTATTTTAAATTTATATACGTATTCTGCTAGGAGTACGTAACAGGGTGTCCCGTTCAGACAAGCAGCTGCCTATTGTTTTAGGGAGAGAGCCTGAGGCTATCTTACCGGGTAGGCAGGGCTTAGCTCCAGGATCCCCCACAAATACCCATGGAAGTGTACTTTTGAGAGGAGACAAAATTGAATGTTGAGCAGAACAGTAGTGGAGATTGCTGGTCGTGAGTCCCACAGCCAGGCCAGGCTTCCACAGGCCGGGTGGGGAACTCAACTGTAACCATCCCACCCCCTCCCCTCTCTATCAAACTTTGGCTCAGTCTTGGGTGAGTGAGCTTGTGAGGTGACGTATAGTGTGTTTTCCAACTTAGGTGTTGTGTGATTTTCAGGGGCAGTCAGCCGTAGAACTGTCAATTTCCTGTATGGTGATTTACATTTGTGTATTCATGTTGATACTGAACATGTTATTATATAGTTGAATTGTATTATCCATTTAAGTGAAGACCTAATAGTAAATATAAATGATTAATTTGTTGCTGCAAATTGGCTTTAATTCCGATCCCGGGATCTTGGGTTTCCTATGATGGGTTGCAGGTTGGAAGGGGAGGGGGAAGAGTTCTTGGATGCTTATGGACTTGAAGGCTTTATTATATACGAGTACAAACTTACAGTTGATCCGTAAAAATCTCCGATAGTGTTGTACAGACAAGTTTCATTCCTTGTATTACATACGTTTACTAGAATGGATGGTGGCGGTGAAAAGTATTAGTCTCTCGAGTTTACTGGTAGCTGATCAGGTACAATGCCTTGTTTTTGTGGTACCTTGGTGATCAATCATCGAGGTTACAGGGTGTTGAACTGGAGCGTGTAGTATGAACTCTTGGGAACTCATGAATAGTTAATATAATGACCGGGCTAATTTACAGAGGAGCTAGTACTTTCCGTTTTTCGTTACAGTAACATCTTGCATCCAACCAAAAACAATTGGTTTCCTATAATTTCACCTTTTTAATGTTGCATGCACCATTGCAGCACGACTTAACCACGTTTTAAATCCTCAGTATTGCTTTGCAAATTTGCAACCCAGGACGGGAGGCATCCTTTACATCCTCAATAACCCCTGCAATGGTCCTCTGCTATTATTATTTAATCTTAGTCTTAGGCATAGTATCTTACCTGACAGCTGGACACTGACTCATAATACCCAAGCCAAATTAGCAACAATTCAGGCCCACATCAGAAAATTAATGGGACTCGAGAGTTAGAGTCGAAGCAATACTCGGGGGACTTCCAATCAAAGATTTTAGACAATTACACCACCACATGGTCAAATGAATTGCAACCAGGAATGTCTTGGATTTCCCAGAGCCGAGGTTCGAATCCTGCTCACAAGCACCTAATTTTCTCATTGATACATCACATTAATATGATTTCTTTGCGCCTTCAGACCCATCTCTGACATCCTGTAAATATAAAGCTCTTGAAAAGATTATATACGACAGGTTAATGATTCAAATTAGATTCCAACTTGCTACTAACCTGTATGGTTTCCTTCCTGGAAGAAGCATTTAGACTTGCTTTACTGAATATTTTATTTGACAGGGACCATGTTCTCGGGCGACATTTATTGACCTCCAAACTGCTTTTGATTCATCAAAAAGGGGAAATAATCTTAGAACAATTAACCTCTTTTGGAGATAATGTTAGACTTGACATACCTCAAGGGGTACCCTTGTATCACAACTGCCTCAGTTCTTTCAAGGGGGCTCATAAGTAAACTTTCTGCACCATTCGAGTCGAGTTCGTCGAAACGAGGCGTGCTTAGCCCATCATTGTTCAATGTGCTAAAACACCAAATAAACTGATATTCCCACACTATTGATGAAGCTGTCATCTGTTATGTCTGACATTTGTATTGTTTCGAATATCAAACGAGACTGCAAGCTCTACTCGATTCACTCGCTGCTAAAAGCATCGAATTCGGTTTCGTATTTAATTGAATCCATCGCTATTTTTCCCTAAAATGAACTAATGTCGCTCAAGCTTTCAAAGTCAACAACCAAAACAAATATAGGCAGCACAAATACCTTTGAGTAGGTATCAGTGACAATGTAAACGACCTTCATCTTAGGTTAAAAGACAAATCACTGAAAATACGTTCTGGTAAGAAAATTGGTATTAATGTTAAATATGGTAGACTATTCAACACTTGTTAGTTGATTGCATTTATCTTCCTCGCCTGTTTGAACAAATGAAGTAATACATAATGAAGCCATGAGGGTAATTCTTGGTACCCCAAGATGCACATGAATCATTAACTTGAGGGAAGAACTGAAGCTTCCAACTATACTAGAGAAACATACAAGTCAAGTCAACCTTTTCCCATAAAGTCATGAGACCCTACATCTCCAGCCTTGCTCGGAGACAAAGTATTCTGTACCGTTAACACCGTATTAAGTGGTGCAACATACCAACTCACTCCTTGTATGATAAATGACCGAATAAAATCCCAACAATTTAATCAAACTGAACATTCCTTTTAAATGCAATATACCTGCAACTGATATTCCTCTTCATCTGTTCCCACAATTCAAGTACCATATACACCTGCCACTAAGAAAGGTAATGAGAATCTGCTCTTTTCAAAGCTGTCACACTTTATATAATTGCCTCTCGTCATAACTTTTAAGATCCCATGAGTACTGTCTACACCGATGACCCAGTCCAATCATCTACAGGACGGACTGCAGCAGTATGCAGGTACAGGAACAACACTTCCACACAGTAAGTGCCAGGTTAAACAACTGGCTGACCTCTGTACAAACTGCTGCTGCACTACAACTAGCTCTCAGTATATATAAAGTCACAGGAGGTGGTGACAATTGTGTTTCAAAGTCTGCTCTTCAAAACTTTTCCAGCATGATCGACAGTAAGAGCTTCATAATTGCACTTATAAATAGTCGCAGAATAAAGGGTTCAGAATCTCATGTATGGATACCATCTCACAAATATAACCCACTATAATGACTGACTGTAGCCAAATTTGCGTGTAACAAGGAAGAAGTTGAATTAGACCTAGGTGTCCCCATCTCTTGACAAGACTATATTATTTAACACTGGTATAAGAGAAATTACCGACTCCCAACGGTCTGAAAACACCAGCATATAAACCTGTGATTTATTTAGATCAGAAACCTATGTATATGGGCAGCACAAAACGTTCCCAAGACTGGGCGACGCTACTGAAAATCCGAGTCAGGCCAAACCGACCTGCATAAGACATTAACATACTGAGAAGATGCACATTTACCACACAATATATCATAACACTTGACTGACTGAAAAAGCCATTGACACACTGGCTTGACTACTAGAAGTAAATTATGAATGACCCACGTCTGATAAAATGCTTCTTTGACAACTACAAAATAAAAGATTCTTCCAACAATACACTGACTATTCCCTAATGCTGGATTACCACAAGGCTGTGTACTCGCGCCAACATTACACCTCACACTACAGAGGGAAGGAAGGGGAGGAGTGGCGGCCCTGCTGATAAAGGATTAGGGTTTCCAGAAGATTGATATCCCAGGCTGCGAGGAGTTCAGAGACTACATAACAGTCACCATGACGATGGCAGGACCAAAGACAGTAACTGTGATATATAACCCTCCATTAAATGACAACCATTGCAGTTCCTACCATAACTGAAAGGGCAGACTGTCGCCTGTAAAAAATCGATTCCGACTTCCAATCATAGGGACTCCACCCATTAAAAGATACAAGAACCATATGGTGGCACAGCGAGCGAGCTAAACTATTGGACATGACAAACGTTTTAATCCAACATGTAATCAACACGTAAAGATTAACCAGCTTTACTTTACCTTGAATTCACTGAACGATTCACATACATGGGCAATAAAGTTCGAAGACTCATGGGAATGAGTGAACACTGTCTTTACGTTTAAATATATGGTGAAAGAAGGGATAACTTACTCAGGGAAGGGACCAGAAAGCCAAAGCCTGCAATATCTAAATTGAAATTACAAGGAAACAAAATTTATAATATAAACACAGGTAGCAAAGCTCAAAAAGTAAGACTGCACAGACGTTATTGATTAAATCACCCAGAAGAGCAAGGAGGTGGCACAAGTTTGTCCTGGTATGAGAGAAAGGATTTTTACTTGTGTTAAGTTGGGTGAGTGAGTATGACCAGATGTATATCAGCGTGGAATCTACAGGAGTGCACATCCATCCGTGCACTCTCCTGTATTCTCAAGTCTGGGACCAAGGTCTGCCTTGCTGGGTTTCTATGGGCTGGACTCTGGCTGGGCTGACCAAGGATATTGCAAGAGTTGTTGCACGCCCAGATCACCAGAGGAGACTATGCAAGTCATCAGTGGCACTCAGTTGTTCCCATCATAGGGAGAGAACTTAGAGGATTAGTTTCGTGCACCCAAGTCTGAAGGGTTCACTCACACGTTAAGGCAGGTCTAACCCTCCTTGTTACTAGTCCACGACACCATGAAACCTTGACATTACTTTATGGAATTGCCATTTGTCACGGTAAAATCTCTAGGAACAGATTTGGCCTACTCCATTATCACCTATTCTACTCATTCATGTCTATTTAATCAAGAACTGCAGCCAAGAACAACTACTACTTCCAGACGTCTAGACAATACCACCAGTCTACCTACCCCATCGACCCTCACCCCACCTTGCACCTGGGTTGCTGGGAGACCACACCCTCCGAAACAAGCAGTTTAACAGCCGGTTAATAGTTAAAAAAGTCACCAGCGCCATCTGCATGGCTGATATTCTGTATAAATTGGGCGTTCTTGCTCAACATGAGTTGAATTACTCCTGTGTGCTCAACTGAGTAGACCTGTTAACATTGTGTGGTAACGGATTTAGTCAGTCTAGCCCATAGTATTCTGCACCATATTTTGCACCTTAACATAACGTAAATTTGATTGTTCATCCTGTTTTGCACACTTTGTATTAGAGCCAAGCCTGGATATTTTTGTAATTTGTTTAATTTATTTTTAAAGTAAAGTATTTAAAAAAAAAAAATTTCCCTCTGCTTTATCCTACAGTTTACCTCACTGTGAAGACACCTTTGCAGTTTAATTTTAATTTTTTATATTTTGTGACTGGTATTAGAGACTGCACGACCACCAACGTTTCCCGTCACACATTCGTTTACGCATTTGTCTGCTATTCGTTTATTAGGTCACTAGATAATTAGGCAAAGCGAAACTAGACCAAATTATGGATTTTTTTCACAGGTAGGATTGTGCAGCAAGCACTACTGACAGAACTCATCAATAGCATCAACTGAGAGAAAACATGAAACCAGGAAGTTTGTTCTATCCTTGTTTGTATGTGATAATAATGGAACTAGTACTCTGAGCAGACCTAGATGAATTGTGGACTTTGACTAAGGATTTCAAAGAGTACACAGGACTATGATTCTTACAGCAGAAAAATTATATTTCTGTCGATTGAAAGAATAAAAGATTGAATAAAAGATTCTGTCGATTGAACAGAAATAATGCATATGGCAAACAAGCTGGAGACAACGATAGGCACAGACAAAGAGGCTAAGTAGGAGGAGACGCCTGGTCACCAGGACCAGTTACACTACAAAGCAGCTATAGCTGTAACAGACCATGTAATGTCCTGCGGGTATTTGGTAACAGGGGCCACCCCCTCCCCCCAGAGAAGGCTGTGGTTCTCCCCCCAGAATAGGAACCAGGTCAACTGATTCAATAATGTGTGACAACCCATGGAATGACCGCCAATTGTAACATTAGCCTCAGAGGGCCATTACATTTTTGAAGACTCACTACGAAAAAAGGAATTAGAGATACGAGAGCTACACTAGAGACAACAACTATGGGTACAACGGAGAAGAGATATTGGTACAACTAAATGAGGTAAAGTCCCATACAAAAGATTTGGTTCTTTAGAAGATTCTCTAATGCAAGTGTTACGACATGGTTGGTCTATGTGATAAGAAGTATATAATAAGAAATACAAAAAAAAAATATTATACAATTAGTATACGGTGCATATTTAGGCATTGGTTAGGTTAGGTGTTTATGTTATGTTGGCGATTATTTGTATTTGTAGTACGTGGGTGAAGCATTTACAGCATTGTGGTTCAAACAAAAGTCGTCAACGAATCAGTGTTAAAGATATGTTTGAACGTCATCAGTTGTTACCTACCTGATCAACCAGGTTGTGATACCAGATCAACCAAGCTGTGATTCGTACGTCAGACTGCGAGCAGCCGCGTCCAACGGGCTGGTTAACCAGTCCAGCCACCAGGAGGCCTGGTCGATGACTGGGCCGCGGTGATGCTAAGCCCCGGAAACACCTCAAGGTGAGACATTTAAAAACAGGTTTTTCATTCATAAACCTTTGGGGGGCGGGGGGTTAGCAGGTGTATGGAATGTACTATAGCTTTTGTTTACGAGGACGAGCTTTTACACTTGACTCAATAGATCGTGTGCAAACTTCTCAGTGCTTAGCTGGCGACCTCTATTAGAATTCGAAAGCTCTAACTTTCACTTCACCTACTTCTAATAAAAGTAATAGCCAACAGAACCTTAACACCTAATCTAACCTACCCCCTAACTTTGCATTGAAATTTAAATTATAATATTAACTCATGACAACCAATTGTTTACACAATGTTAAACCGGATGAATACATTTGGCCGGGAGCTAACGGGATGGGGGGGGGGGTATGGTCACCACTAATGAGCCTGGCCTGAGGACGGGGATGCTGGAAACGAGCATTTGACCTTTGTCGAAAAAGAGAGGTTGGTTTAACACAGTTCAACCCATCCATGAATGGGTAAGTTCATCCAGACCTGAAATTTACCATTTGGAGCAGCTGCCCTTCCTAGGTACCTGCGTATGTATATATATAGATGGAGAAAGAGGCCCATAAAGGTTTATTACAAAGTCTGAAACCTTCACGTTTATAAACATCCTGCCACCCGGTTTCTCTCTCAAGAGATCTACCTTTCTCCCTGGGAACCCGAGTCAAAGGTAAAACTAGTGATCAGAGTAATCTGGAGAAAGGTTTGGAGGAGCTCTGGGGCAGTCAAGTGACTGCCCAGAATCTAATAGGAAAAGCTGCGAAGAAACTGGCCTCTCCAGTGACATTTTGTACGGGAACACACATCCAGTCTGTAGAGGAAGGTTCTACCCAAGTTACTCATTCCGACAACTTCAGGAAGCATCCGAAAGGAAGTTAACACGCTCTAGTCTTAGATGAAGGAAACCTTCGGTGAACATCCGGCCTGGAACTCTCTTCCTTCGGAGCCTCCTTTGTTAGCTTGGACAAAGGGAACACCCCCCTGTGACATTAGTAACGGTTTCATTCCCAGCAAAACCATAGACCCCTTGAGTAGTCTGGTGTCCCTGCTTTAAAACCTTTTATCCTGTGGTCATAGGAGCTCTGCCAATTATATAGTCTTCTCGCAATAATGAGGGACACTTAGCACTAACAACAAACCAGGTAAACTACGTTACGCAGTTCTGGAGACCCAGAAACCTTCACCTCTAACACTTCACAGGGCCTGCCACCTGACCACAATATCTGTTGATCTGTAGAATTGCTGCAACGTTCCAGAGCTACCAATACCTTGTGCAAGATGCGGATGATGGCCACGTAGCTGCCAAGTGGTCAACCTCCCGAAACTGTCCCCGACGTTATATTCAGCTTGTTAGGCTTTGCCCCGACACTTTCCCCTCATGCTATAACTTTCCTTTCGCAGGACAGTCTTCTAACCCCCAGCTGAAGCATCACCCTCTTGGGTAGTTTTTGTCTATAATTGATTGACTGGTGGGAGAGAAGAGACTAACAGAAGGGTGGATGGAGAGGGGAGGCAAGAGGATTGAAATGTACCCAAAAATGTTAGATTAACATTAACCATGTTACACTACCTACCACTAAATGGTCAAATTACTGGCCAAAAGAATGGTTTACCACTTAAGTGATTGATGCACAAATTAAATTAGACTATACCTATTACAAGATCACTGCTTCATGGTATAGCGAGTTAAATGATTAAAATTATTAAACCCTTCACGTATTGTACTTGTGGGAATATATACACTACATTATGACCACTGCGATTCGAGAGAAGTTTTTCCAAGTAACTTTAATCCCTTCTTACCTGCAGTGCCGTTGTACGAGACCAATTTCTTGGGTCTGGTTGACCATTCCTGCAGTGCCGTTGTACAGATGCACTCTCGTACATGTCTGAAATTACAAATTATATTAAAAAACTCAAAATAATAAAATGAACACATCTTCATGTAAAGTTTGAGAAATATCCCGCTAAACAATCGATCAGGTCAGACTTTGGTTGATCTAAAAAGCCGACTTACCACAATGGCAAAACCCAACCTCAGACTTGACTCATCCACAGGCCGTTCTCAACAACGGCCAAGTGGTCGTTAACCCGGGCAGTCAAACATGAACGTGAAGAACGCTTCACACACAACTTGTCCTCAATCTATGCTCCTCCGTGCTCTGACCCACAACAGTTCATACATTTTAACACTAGATTCATTTAAAATAGCTTTTCATACGTGAACTATTATTATACATAGTTATTTATTACGCGAGGGAGACTGGTTTGAATACACTCGGGAGCTACAATGTCCAACAACTATCAGACCTATACACTATATAAATATACATTAATATTTACTGGTATTGGACAAAATATAGTGCTTAGTTACACAGACGGTTAATGTTAATTATGGCGTCTCTGGTGTTGGCTGCAGCGTGCACGACATTGAGTCAGGATGGCTAGTTGCATTCACATAGGATGGTCGGAGGGGGGGGGGGGGTGAAGAGTGACACTTGCTAAATTAAAAGTCTTTGGTCCAAATTTCAAAGCCTGAAGTCTGATAATTCACAAGAAACACCTTGTAACTGCCAGAATTTAACTATAATAATTTGTAAACTTTTTCCACCTGCTTTTGGTCGAAGGTTCAATTTCACTATAAAGTTAACACGCCGCTGTTATGGAACAGTTAATCACATAGCAGTCGTTTTAGAATTTAATTTTGTTTTAATAAGCTTCATGAAAAGTCTTGAGCAAGGTAAAAGCGTCTACTAATAAACAAAGGTATATTACACTATCATATTTACTAACAAGTAAACCAGAGCTAATTGAATTATTTTAAATAAAGTTTTAATATTTTGTAGCCATGGTTAATTAGAAAATCAGCAAATATTGTTCTACCAACAGAAAACAATATAATAAAATAACTAAACATCTAGAGTAACTTACCTGTAAGCCTGGCGCAGGTAACCTGATCTACAGCACTGTTCAGGTGGCTAATTAGTAACACCAGTGAGGCGGGCGGTGAGCAGCACCTCTCCCCACGACGGCCCACGCCACACTGCCCGCCGCGACTCCTGACTACCTTGGCCTGTGGTGGGCGGTGAGCAGCACCTCTCCCCACGACGGCCCGCGCCACACTGGCCGCCGCGACTCCTGACTACCTTGGCCTGTGGTGGGCGGCGAGCAGCACCTCTCCCCACGACGGCCCGCGCCACACTGGTCGCCGCGACTCTTGACTACCTTGGCCTGATGGGTCAACTACCTGTGACGTCATTCACCTCACCTCACATGAGGTCGCCTCACTTACAAATAATTCACAAGTAACAAGTCACTTCAACAATATTAATATAGTTTATTTCTATTCATGTGAAGTATGAGCAAGTGTGAGTATGTATTAAAAGCACATATTTCTCTACTGGACATTAAACCCACTACCACACCCACCTAGTAGCATTGAGGTTCTATAACGCCTTCTGTAACTGTGTTATGTTGGGGTCTAGGCCAGGGGCCAGGTACAGTAACCGGTTATGGTGTTCAGCCTCTCGTGTGTGTGTGTGTGTGTGTGTGTACTCATCTAGTTGTGCTTGCGGGGGTTGAGCTCTGGCTCTTTGGTCCCGCCTCTCAACCGTCAATCAACAGGTGTACAGATTCCTGAGCCTATTGGGCTCTATCATATCTACACTTGAAACTGTGTATGGAGTCAGCCTCCACCACATCACTTCCTAATGCATTCCATTTGTCAACCACTCTGACACTAAAAAAGTTCTTTCTAATTTCTCTGTGGCTCATTTGGGCACTCAGTTTCCACCTGTGTCCCCTTGTGTGTGTTCCCCTTGTGTTAAATAGACTGTCTTTATCTACCCTATCAATTCCCTTCAGAATCTTGAATGTGGTGATCATTTCCCCCCTTACTCTTCTGTCTTCCAGCGAAGTGAGGTTTAATTCCCGTAGTCTCTCCTCGTAGCTCATACCTCTCAGCTCGGGTGCTAGTCTGGTGGCAAACCTTTGAACCTTTTCCAGTTTAGTCTTATCCTTGACTAGATATGGACTCCATGCTAGGGCTGCATACTCCAGGATTGGCCTGACATATGTGGTATACAAAGTTCTGAATGATTCTTTGCACAAGTTTCTGAATGCCGTTCGCATGTTGGCCAGCCTGGCATATGCCGCTGATGTTATCCGCTTGATATGTGCTGCAGGAGACAGGTCTGGCGTGATATCAACCCCCAAGTCTTTTTCCTTCTCTGACTCCTGAAGAATTTCCTCTCCCAGATGATACCTTGTATCTGGCCTCCTGCTCCCTACACCTATCTTTATTACATAACATTTGGTTGGGTTAAACTCTAACAACCATTTATTCGACCATTCCTTCAGCTTGTCTAGGTCTTCTTGAAGCCTCAAACAGTCCTCTTCTGTTTTAATCCTTCTCATAATTTTAGCATCGTCCGCAAACATTGAGAGAAATGAATCGATACCCTCTGGGAGATCATTTACATATATCAGAAACAAGATAGGACCGAGTACAGAGCCCTGTGGGACTCCACTGGTGACTTCACGCCAAACGGAGGTCTCACCCCTCACCGTAACTCTCTGCTTCCTATTGCTTAGATACTCCCTTATCCACTGGAGCACCTTACCAGCTACTCCTGCCTGTCTCTCCAGGTTATGTACCAGCCTCCTATGCGGTACTGTGTCAAAGTCTTTCCGACAATCCAAGAAAATGCAGTCCGCCCAGCCCCTCTCTTTCTTACTTAATCTTTGTCACCTGATCGTAGAATTCTATCAAGCCTGTAAGGCAAGATTTACCCTCCCTGAACCCATGTTGGCGATTTGTCACGAAGTCCCTTCTCTCCAGATGTGTTACCAGGTTTTTTCTTACGATCTTCTGTGTGTATGTGTGTGTGTGTGTGTGTGTGTGTGTGTGTGTATGTGTGTGTGTGTGTGTGTGTGTGTGTGTGTGTGTGTATGTGTGTGTGTGTGTGTGTGTGTGTGTGTGTGTGTGTGTGTACTCACCTAGTTGTGTTTCCGGGGGTTGAACTCTGGCTTTTTGGTCCCGCCTCTCAACCGTCAATCAACAGGTGTACAGGTTCCTGAGCCTATCGGGCTCTATCATATCTACACTTGAAACTGTGTATGGAGTCAGCCTCCACCACATAACTTCCTAATGCATTCCATTTGTCAACCACTCTGACACTAAAAAAGTTCTTTCTAATATCTCTGTGGCTAATTTGGGCACTCAGTTTCCACCTGTGTCCCCTAGTGCGTGTGCCCCTTGTGTTAAATAGCCTGTCTTTATCTACCCTATCAATTCCCTTCAGAATCTTGAATGTGGTGATCATGTCCCCCCTAACTCTTCTGTCTTCCAGCGAAGTGAGGTTTAATTCCCGTAGTCTCTCCTCGTAGCTCAACCTCTCTGCTCGGGTACTAGTCTGGTGGCAAACCTTTGAACCTTTTCCAGTTTAGTCTTATCCTTGACTAGATATAGACACCATGCTGGGGCTGCATACTCCAGGATTGGCCTGACATATGTGGTATACAAAGTTCTGACTGATTCATTACACAAGTTTCTGAATGCCGTTCGTTTGTTGGCCAGCCTGGCATATGCCGCTGATGTTATCCTCTTGATATGTGCTGCAGGAGACAGGTCTGGCGTGATATCAACCCCCAAGTCTTTTTCTTTCTCTGACTCCTGAAGAATTTCCTCTCCCCGATGATACCTTGTATCTGGCCTCCTGCTCCCTACACCTATCTTCATTACATTACATTTGGTTGGGTTAAACTCTAACAACCATTTGTTCGACCATTACATCAGCTTGTCTTTGTCTTCTTGAAGCCTTAAACAGTCCTCTTCTGTTTTAATCCTTCTCATAATTTTAGCATCGTCCGCAAACATTGAGAGAAATGAATCGATACCCACGGGAGATCATTTACATATATCAGAAACAAGATAGGACCGAGTACAGAGCCCTGTGGGACTCCACTGGTGACTTCACGCCAATCCGAGGTCTCACCCCTCACCGTAACTCTCTGCTTTGTATTGCATAGGTACTCCCTTATCCACTGGAGCACCTTACCAGCTACACCTGCCTGTCTCTCCAGCTTATGTACCAGCATCTTATGCGGTACTGTGTCAAAGGCTTTCCGACAATCCAAGAAAATGCAGTCCGCCCAGCCCTCTCTTTCTTACTTAATCTTTGTCACCTGATCGTAGAATTCTATCAAGCCTGTAAGGCAAGATTTACCCTCCCTGAACCCATGTTGGCGATTTGTCACGAAGTCCCTTCTCTCCACATGTGTTACCAGGTTTTTTCTCACGATCTTCTCCATCACTTTGCATGGTATACAAGTCAAGGACACTGGTCTGTAGTTCAGTGCATCTTGCCTGTCGGCCTTTTTGTATATTGGGACCACATTTGCCGTCTTCCATATTTCTGGTAGGTCTCCCGTCTCCAGTGACTTACTATACACTATAGAGAGTGGCAAGCAAAGTGCCTCTGCACACTCTTTCAGTACCCATGGTGAGATCCCGTCTGGACCAACAGCCTTTCTAACATCCAGATCCAGCAGGTGTCTTGTGACCTCCTCTCTCGTAATTTCGAACTCCTCCAAGGCCGCCTGGTTTACCTCCCTTTCTCCTAGCACAGTGACCTCACCTTGTTCTATTGTGAAGACTTCCGGGAACCTCTTGTTGAGTTCTTCACACACCTCTTTGTCGTTCTCTGTATACCTTTCCTTGCTTGTTCTAAGTTTCAATACTTGTTCTTTCACTGTTGTTTTCCTTCTGATGTGACTGTGGAGTAGCTTTGGTTCGGTCTTGGCTTTGTTTGCTATATCATTTTCAAAACTTTTCTCTGCTTCTCTTCTCACCTTGGCGTAATCATTTCTGGTTCTCTGGTATCTCTCTCAGCTTTCTGGTGTTCTGTTATTCCGGAAGTTCCTCCACGCCCTTTTGTTCAGTTTCTTCGCTTCCATACATGCCCTATTATACCATGGATTCTTCTGTTGCTTCTCGGACTTTTCCCTTTGGGCCGGGATGAACCTGTTTACTGCCTCCTGACACTTTTGGGTAACATAGTCCATCACACCCTGTACAGACTTATCTCTGAGGTCTGTGTCCCAAGGTATTTCCCTTAGGAAACTTCTCATCTGTTCATAATTCCCCTTTCAGTATGCCAGCCTTTTGATTCCTAGTTCTTTTTTGGGGGAGAAAATTCCTAGCTCTACCAGGTACTCAAAGTTCAATACACTGTGGTCACTCATTCCCAAGGGTGTTCTGCTGGTAGGGGGAAGCTGTTCCATGGGTGTGAGGACCTGTGAGATGGATAACAGGGTCTCAGAGGATACTGGGATTAGGGGCGGGGGATCCAGTGAAGGGTGAGGGACATGGAGGGTATGGGGTGAAAGGGGAGGGAGGAGAGGAAGGAAAGGGGGGGGGGAGGGAGGTGAAAGGGTAGAAGGGTGGGGATTGGGTGTGAGGGGAGGGAGATTTGGCTGAACATTTGAGTTGGGGCAGGGAGGGTTTGGGGTAGGGGGGTTTTCTTTGCAGAGGAGGGTGGTGGGGTTGTCCTCCCCTCTGGTGTTACTGGGTAGCTGGTTGTGGGTTTCCCCCTCGCCTCTGGGGGTGTTGTGTTGGGAGCTGTGATTTCCTGGTTTTCCCCTCTCGCCCTGCGCCTCTTCCTTGCTTCTGCCGCCACGGCTCTCTCCTCCCTCGTCATGTCTCTCTGGAGGAATACATGTGTGTGTGTGTGTGTTTGTGTTTGTAAATAATCCAGAGTCATGTTGTGCCTGTGTTGTAGGAAACAGATATCCCATAGGCCAGATATCCTTCTGGCAGGGGTGACAAGATATCCCCCTAGGCCAGATATCCCTCTGGCAATACGCCAGGAATAAACTTCTCACTGCAACAAATATCCTGAAAAGTGCAACATTTTCTCTAATTTCCCGTCAGACCGCTAATGGCACTTTGTCAAGGAGATGTGTCTCTTTATGTCATCCTCTTAACTCTCTTCCTGCCTCTCTGCGGACACATGCGGACACATACACATACACACACACACACACATACGAGGCTTGGAGGGGTCCTCGCGGCTGAGTAGACAGCGCTTTGGTGGTCGTAATTCTTATGTCCTGCGTTCGATTCCCGGTGGAGGCGGTAAAAAATGGGCAGAGTTTCATTCACTCTGATGCCTCTGTTCACCTAGCAGTAAATAGATACGTGAGAGTTTGAGAGCTGCTACAGGTTGCTTCCCGGGGACGTGTGTGTGTGTTAGAGGTGAATATATGTAGTAGATATAATAGAGGAAAGCATTAATTGATTAGAAAGGCGGGGACCAAGAGCTAAGAGCTCGATTCTGCAGATACAAATAGTAAATACACACTTATATGTGAGCACATATGAGCGCGGACATACTTACGTGTTTAATATTTGTGCCTGCAGGTTCGAGCTATTAGCTCTTGGGCCCCGCCTTTCTAACACTGGACACACTGTGGACACACTCGCGTGCTGACACCGTCAACCTCTTCTTCCCGATCATTTGGGCTGGACAGTTGAGCGACGGTCTCGCTTCATGCAGGTCGGCGTTCAATCCCCCGACAGTCCCCAAGTGGCTTGAGTAGTCCCCCTTCCCTTCTTCTCAGTTATCAGTATATCCTCCGTCCCTTCTCCTCACATAAATCATCAAATTCTCCTTAAACATTAATTTTCTCCATTTTGGAATGCTTAACTATTGTCAATTTGTAGGTAATTATTATATAAACAATTGCTTCAGAGCTCCAAGAGTTTGGTGTTGGAAGAGAATAAGAAAATTTACGAAATATTTTTGCGAATCATTTGCTTTGGAAACTCTCTACCTAATCACCTAATCGACACTTCAATTCCCATCCAATCGTCGCCACTACACATTTCCAATTCAATCCACCCGATAGATTCACGTCACGGAATAACTACGCACTCGCTAAACGACCGCTAATTGCTGTGATTCGACACATTACATTCCTCTAATGGCTGTCTGGCTATCGGCACGCGGACATCGACTTCGGATTTACGGCCATAAGAGCCGCTTCAGGTGATCAAATCCCACACAAAACAAATCAACAAATCTCCCTTTCTGTTTGTTAAAACCGTATATATGTACAATTAGTTTAAGTGAGGCCGTGAGAGACACGTTAGATTAAGGTTTGGTAGGTCTGAAAATCTCAGTCAATGCGATTTCTATCCGGCCGAAAAAGGTGGTACTTCTCCCACAACCCGTTCTCGCAAATTCGTAAAGTCAATATTGACTTATTAACTACGTGCATAGGTGATATACTAAACATAATAGATACCCTTGAAAAGATTCATAGAAAACACCGACCTTACCTAACCTTGTTAGTATCTTAAGATAAGCATCTTATTGCTTCGTAATTACAATTATTACTTAACCTATACCTATTATAGGTTAGGTAATAATTATAATTACGAAGCAATAAGATGCTTATCTTAACATACTAAGTAGGTTAGGTAAGGTCGGTGTTTTCTATGAATCTTTTTAAGGGTATCTATTATGTTAAGTATGTCACCTATGCACATATTTAATAAGTCAATATTGACTTATTAAATTTGCGAGAACGGGTTGACTTCTCCAGCAGGATAGCAGGCACTGTAGACGGTACACCCGTTGCCAGAGCCGGATACAATCAACCCCTAGCACCTCTCTATTACTTTATGGTACATACCCGCTCAACCTAATCCCACGCCGCGCTGACCAAAACCCAAATCCATTCCAGCAATATAGTTATTAATAGCGTTAACGCGGTTGTCTCTGCTAGTTGCAATGTTGAGCGCAACGGCACCCCACAGGTGTGAGAATGTGTGTGATCGGAGCTCAGTCAACTGTGCTCGGAGATGAGTCAACTGTGCTCGGAGCTCAGTCAACTGTGCTCGGAGATGAGTCAACTGTGCTCGGAGCTCAGTCAACTGTGCTCGGAGATGAGTCAACTGTGCTCGGAGATGAGTCAACTGTGCTCGGAGCTCAGTCAACTGTGCTCGGAGATGAGTCAACTGTGCTCGGAGATGAGTCAACTGTGCTCGGAGATGAGTCAACTGTGCTCGGAGATGAGTCAACTGTGCACGGAGATCAGTTAATGGTGCTCGGAGATCAGTCAATTGTGCTCGGAGGTCAGTCAACTGTGCTTGGAGGTCAGTCAACTGTGCTCGGAGATCAGTTAATGGTGCTCGGAGATCAGTCAACTGTACTCGGAGATCAGTTAATGGTGCTCGGAGCTCAGTCAACTGTGCTCGGAGCTCAATCACTGTGCTCGGAACTCAGTAAACTAATGTCAACATTTGGGGGTTTGCAATGCATGTTTTTAAATTATTTGGGGCAATATTTTACGAAAATCTATTAATTGTATGTAGACTAATTGCTGGAGGAGTGAGAGGTCTCGATAGACTCGTCTGATAGACTCGTCCTTGAAGATGACGAGTCATACTTGAGTCCATCCTCCTGTTTTTGGTAGGACTTACAGTAACGACGAGGACCATAGTACATATAACGACGTACAAGGAAATTAGAAAGTAGAAATCTAGACTATTGAGTTGGACAAACCAGAAAACTATTTTTTTCCTTGTGTTGCTTTGAAGAACTAAACTAACCTAACCTTCCTAGGGTTAATACACGATATCTGAGGCCTAACATAGTACATATGTGTACTATACTAGGTCTAGGGGATATTTTAGTTTGGGTTTTAGCTTCATGTATTTTAAAAGAATTCTTTACTAGTCAGTATACTACTATCTAAAAGCTTAGTATGTACAAATTCTGACTATTGGCGATCGTCGCAATAGGTACTATATAAACAGGAGGATGGGTTACATATTTATATACATGTCGTACCTATTAGCCAGAGTTGCCTAGCAGGCTGTATTTTTGTGAAATATAAAAATTTTCCAACTAAATTTTCTTAAGAAATTATAAAATTGTCATTGTACTATATATAATTGAAATTTTATGTTAAGAGTCAAAACTAACATAAATTTTATCAAACCTAACCTAATCTATCCTAACTTAACACAAACTAATATAACTAAGTCAGTAATTTATGTTCTTAGTGCAATAGTAGTAGTATTGCTAGAAAATAACCAACCTGGAAAGAAAAAATCTGAAAAAACAGAATTATTCGGCCTGTTATGCACATTGGACCTTGCATACTAGTCCAAAAAGTGCCGTTCTCGCTATCAGGCACGACATCTGTATATATATATATATATATATATATATATATATATATATATATATATATATATATATATATATATATATATATATATATATATATATATATATATATATATATATATATATATATATATATATATATATATATGTCGTACCTAATAGCCAGAACGCACTTCTCAGCCTACTATTCAAGACCCGATTTGCCTAATAAGCCAAGTTTTCATGAATTAATGTTTTTTTGTCTACCTAACCTACCTAACCTAACCTAACCTAGCTTTTTTTGGCGACCTAACCTAACCTTACCTATAAATATAGGTTAGGTTAGGTTAGGTAGGGTTGGTTAGGTTCGGTCATATATCTACGTTAATTTTAACTCCAATAAAAAAAAATTGACCTCATACATAGAGAAAAGGGTTGCTTTATCATTTCATAAGAAAAAAATTATAGTAAATATATTAATTCAGGAAAACTTGGCTTATTAGGCAAATCGGGCCTAGAATAGTAGGCTGAGAAGTGAGTTCTGGCTACTAGGTACGACATATATATATATATATATATATATATATATATATATATCGTACCTAATAGCCAGAACGCACTTCTCAGCCTACAATGCAAGGCCCGATTTGCCTAATAAGCCAAATTTTCATGAATTAATTGTTTTTCGACTACCTAACCTACCTAACCTAACCTAACCTATCTTTTTCAGCTACCTAACCCAACCTTACCTATAAAGATAGGTTAGGTTAGGTTAGGTAGGGTTGGTTAGGTTCGGTCATATATCTACGTTAATTTTAACTCCAATAAAAAAAAATGACCTCATACATAATGAAATGGGTAGCTCTATCATTTCATAAGAAAAAATATAGAGAAAATATATTAATTCGTGAAAACTTGGCTTATTAGGCAAATCGGGCCTTGCATAGTAGGCTGAGAAGTGCGTTCTGGCTATTAGGTACGACATATATATATATATATATATATATATATATATATATATATATATATATATATATATATATATATATATATATATATATATGTCGTACCTAGTAGCCAGAACGCACTTCTCAGCCTACTATGCAAGGCCTGATTTGCCTAATAAGCCAGGTTTTCATGAATTAATTGTTTTTCGACTACCTAACCTACCTAACCTAACCTAACCTAACTTTTTCGGCTACCTAACCTAACCTAACCTATAAAGATAGGTTAGGTTAGGTAGGGTTGGTTAGGTTCGGTCATATATCTACGTTAATTTTAACTCAAATAAAAAAAAATTGACCTCATACATAATGAAATGGGTAGCTTTATCATTTCATAAGAAAAAAATTAGAGAAAATATATTAATTCAGGAACACTTGGCTTATTAGGCAAATCGGGCCTTGCATATTAGGCCGAGAAGTGAGTTCTGGCTACTAGGTACGACATATATATATATATATATATATATATATATATATATATATATATATATATATATATATATATATATATATATATATATATATATATATATATACGTATATATACATATATATATATATATATATATATATATATATATATATATATATATATATATGTCGTACCTAATAGCCAGAACGCACTTCTCAGCCTACTATTCAAGGCCCGATTTGCCTAATAAGCCAAGTTTTCATGAATTAATGTTTTTTCGTCTACCTAACCTACCTAACCTAACCTAACCTAGCTTTTTTTGGCTACCTAACCTAACCTTACCTATAAATATAGGTTAGGTTAGGTTAGGTAGGGTTGGTTAGGTTCGGTCATATATCTACGTTAATTTTAACTCCAATAAAAAAAAATTGACCTCATACATAGAGAAAAGGGTTGCTTTATCATTTCATAAGAAAAAAATTATAGTAAATATATTAATTCAGGAAAACTTGGCTTATTAGGCAAATCGGGCCTTGAATAGTAGGCTGAGAAGTGAGTTCTGGCTACTAGGTACGACATATATATATATATATATATATATATGTCGTACCTAGTAGCCAGAACTCACTTTTCAGCCTACAATGCAAGGCCCGATTTGCCTAATAAGCCAAGTTTTCATGAATTAATATATTTTCTCTAATTTTTTTCTTATGAAATGATAAAGCTACCCATTTCATTATGTATGAGGTCAATTTTTGTTTATTGGAGTTAAAATTAACAAAGATATATGACCGAACCTAACCAACCCTACCTAACCTAACCTAACCTATCTTTATAGGTTAGATTAGGTTAGGTAGCCGAAAAAGTTAGGTTAGGTTAGGTTAGGTAGGTTAGGTTGTCGAAAAACAATTAATTCATGAAAACTTAGCATATTAGGCAAATCGGGCCTTGCATAGTAGGCTCAGAAGTGCGTTCTGGCTACTAGGTACGACATATATATATATATGTCGTACCTAGTAGCCAGAACGCACTTGTCAGCTTACTATGCAACGCCAAATTTGCCTAATAAGCCAAGTTTTCCTGAATTATTATATTTTCTCAAATTGTTTTCTTATGAAAAGATAAAGCTACCCATTTCATTATGTATGAGGTCAATTTTTTTTTATTGTAGTTAAAATTAACGTAGATATATGACCGAACCTAACCAACCCTACCTAACCTAACCTAACCTATCTTCATAGGTTAGGTTAGGTTAGGTAGCTGAAAAAGTTAGGTTAGGTTAGGTTAGGTAGGTTAGGTAGTCGAAAAACAATTAAATCATGAAAACTTGGCTTATTAGGCAAATTGGGGGTTGCATAGTAGGCTGAGAAGTGCGTTCTGGCTACTAGGTACGACATATATATATATATATATATATATATATATATATATATATATATATATATATATATATATATGTCGTACCTAGTAGCCAGAACTCACTTCTCAGCCTACTATTCAAGGCCCGATTTGCCTAATAAGCCAAGTTTTCCTGAATTAATATATTTACTATAATTTTTTTCTTATGAAATGATAAAGCAACCCTTTTCTCTATGTATGAGGTCAATTTTTTTTTTATTGGAGTTAAAATTAACGCAGATATATGACCGAACCTAACCAACCCTACCTAACCTAACCTAACCTATATTTAAAGGTAAGGTTAGGTTAGGTAGCCAAAAAAAGCTAGGTTAGGTTAGGTTAGGTAGGTTAGGTAGACGAAAAAACATTAATTCATGAAAACTTGGCTTATTAGGCAAATCGGGCCTTGAATAGTAGGCTGAGAAATGCATTCTGGCTATTAGGTACGACATATATATATATATATATGTCGTACCTAATAGCCAGAACGCACTTCTCAGCCTACTATTCAAGACCCGATTTGCCTAATAAGCCAAGTTTTCATGAATTAATGTTTTTTCGTCTACCTAACCTACCTAACCTAACCTAACCTAGCTTTTTTTGGCTACCTAACTTAACCTTACCTATAAATATAGGTTAGGTTAGGTTAGGTAGGGTTGGTTAGGTTCGGTCATATATCTACGTTAATTTTAACTCCAATAAAAAAAAATTGACCTCATACATAGAGAAAAGGGTTGCTTTATCATTTCATAAGAAAAAAATTATAGTAAATATATTAATTCAGGAAAACTTGGCTTATTAGGCAAATCGGGCCAAGAATAGTAGGCTGAGAAGTGAGTTCTGGCTACTAGGTACGACATATATATATATATATATATATATATATATATATATATATATATATATATATATATATATATATATATATATGTCGTACCTAGTAGCCAGAACTCACTTCTCAGCCTACTATTCAAGGCCCGATTTGCCTAATAAGCCAAGTTTTCATGAATTAATTGTTTTTCGACTACCTAACCTACCTAACCTAACCTAACCTAACTTTTTCGGCTACCTAACCAAACCTAACCTATAAAGATAGGTTAGGTTAGGTTAGGTAGGGTTGGTTAGGTTCGGTCATATATCTACGTTAATTTTAACTCCAGTAAAAAAAAATTGACCTCATACATAATGAAATGGGTAGCTTTATCATTTCATAAGAAAAAAATTAGAGAAAATATATTAATTCAGGAAAACTTGGCTTATTACGCAAATCGGGCCTTGAATAGTAGGCCAAAAAGTGAGTTCTGGCTACTAGGTACGACATATATATATATATATATATATATATATATATATATATATATATATATATATGTCGTACCTAATAGCCAGAATGCACTTCTCAGCCTACTATTCAAGGCCCGATTTGCCTAATAAGCCAAGTTTTCATGAATTAATGTTTTTTCGTCTACCTAACCTACCTAACCTAACCTAGCTTTTTTTGGCTACCTAATCTAACCTTACCTATAAATATAGGTTCGGTTAGGTTAGGTAGGGTTGGTTAGGTTCGGTCATATATCTACGTTAATTTTAACTCCAATAAAAAAAATTGACCACATACATAGAGAAAAGGGTTGCTTTATCATTTCATAAGAAAAAAATTATAGTAAATATATTAATTCAGGAAAACTTGGCTTATTAGGCAAATCGGGCCTTGAATAGTAGGCTGAGAAGTGAGTTCTGGCTACTAGGTACGACATATATATATATATGTCGTACCTAATAGCCAGAACGCACTTCTCAGCCTACTATGCAAGGCCCGATTTGCCTAATAAGCCAAGTTTTCATGAATTAATGTTTTTTCGATTACCTAACCTACCTAACCTAACCTAACCTACCTTTTTCGGCAACCTAACCCAACCTAACCTATGAAGATAGGTTAGGTTAGGTTAGGTAGGGTTGGTTAGGTTCGGTCATATATCTACGTTAATTTTAACTACAATAAAAAAAAATTGACCTCATACATAATGAAATGGGTAGCTTTATCATTTCATAAGAAAAAAAATAGAAAAAATATATTAATTCAGGAAAACTTGGCTTATTAGGCAAATCGGGCCTTGAATAGTAGGCCAAAAAGTGAGTTCTGGCTACTCGGTACGACATATATATATATATATATATATATATATATATATATATATATATATATATATATATATATATATATATATATATATATATATATATGTCGTACCTAATAGCCAGAACGCACTTCTCAGCCTACTATTCAAAGCCCGATTTGCCTAATAAGCCAAGTTTTCATGAATTAATGTTTTTTCGTCTACCTAACCTACCTAACCTAACCTAACCTAGCTTTTTTTGGCTACCTAACCTAACCTTACCTATAAATATAGGTTAGGTTAGGTTAGGTAGGGTTGGTTAGGTTCGGTCATATATCTACGTTAATTTTAACTCCAATAAAAAAAAATTGACCTCATACATAGAGAAAAGGGTTGCTTTATCATTTCATAAGAAAAAAATTATAGTAAATATATTAATTCAGGAAAACTTGGCTTATTAGGCAAATCGGGCCTTGAATAGTAGGCTGAGAAGTGAGTTCTGGCTACTAGGTACGACATATATATATATGTCGTACCTAATAGCCAGAACGCACTTCTCAGCCTACTATTCAAGGCCCGATTTGCCTAATAAGCCAAGTTTTCATGAATTAATGTTTTTTCGACTACCTAACCTACCTAACCTAACCTAACCTAGCTTTTTTTGGCTACCTAACCTAACCTTACCTATAAATATAGGTTAGGTTAGGTTAGGTAGGGTTGGTTAGGTTCGGTCATATATCTACGTTAATTTTAACTCCAATAAAAAAAATTGTCCTCATACATAGAGAAAAGGGGTTGCTTTATCATTTCATAAGAAAAAAATTATAGTAAATATATTAATTCAGGAAAACTTGGCTTATTAGGCAAATCGGGCCTTGAATAGTAGGCTGAGAAGTGAGTTCTGGCTACTAGGTACGACATATATATATATATATATATATATATATATATATATATATATATATATATATATATATATATATATATATATATATATATATATATATATATATATATATATATATATATAGTACATATAACGACGTACAAGGAAATTAGAAAGTAGAAATCTAGACTATTGAGTTGGACAAACCAGAAAACAATTTTTTTCCTTGTGTTGCTTTGACGAACTAAACTAGTTCGTCAGATTCTCTTAAACTTACCAGATTCTCCAACATGTTTTTGGCTGACGGCATCCCTGAGGACATCAGGCCTGTCTTTTATGGAGCAGCACTCTGTGCTCTAAAGAAGAAGGATAGGGGTATCAGGCCCATTGCCGTTGGCAACACCCTCCGACGCCTTGTAGCTAAGGCTGCAGTGAGATCTATTAGCCAGGAAGCAGCCAACTTGCTGAAACCTCATCAGCTCGGGTTTGGGATTCCCCTAGGTTGTGAAGCTGCAGCACATGCAGCGCGGGCTTACATTGTTGATCTCCCGGCCCAGAAGGCACTAGTAAAGCTTGACTTCAAAAATGCCTTCAATCAAGTCAGACGAGACGCTGTCCTCAGGGCTGTACACAACCATTTCCGGCCCCTTTACCCATTCATCCGATCGTGCTACAGTGGGGACTCTAAGCTTCTTTTTGGGGAGCATGAAATAAACTCCTGTGAAGGTGTCCAACAAGGTGACCCCTTAGCCCCCCTCCTTTTCTGCCTAGCTATCAAAGAGGTCACTGAGAGTCTGACAAGCGAGCTAAACATCTGGTACCTGGATGATGGCACTCTAGCTGGAACTCTGGAAACCATTTTGGAGGATATAAGGAAAATCCAGGAGCAGGGAGCAGCCTTAGGCCTCATTCTCAATGCATCCAAATGTGAAATAATCTCCTGCAACCCAGACATCACTGCGCAAATACAAAATGTTCTTCCAGACATTCTCGTTGTCGAGCCACCGGACTCCACTCTCCTGGGTGCCCCCATTGGCCCACGAGCAATCGAGGAGGTCCTGATTGCAAAAATCACTGACCTAAAGAGAATGCTGGACAGGATTGACAAGATTGATGCCCATGATGCTCTCTTTCTCCTTACAAGATGCCTGTCTCTCCCTAAGTTGACCTACTTTCTGAGATGTTCTCCATCCTACAGCAGCCCTAAGTTAAATGTGTATGACACCCTTCTGAGGTCCATGCTGGTGAAAGTCCTTAACCTGCCATTGGACGACTCTCAGTGGGAGCAAGCATATATATATATATATATATATATATATATGACAATGTCAGACCACGGAGGAAAATTGAAACAGGAAATTTCCTTAAGTACTTTCGTATATTAAATACATCTTCAGAAGGTCATTTTACAGATCGAGTGATGGGTATAAATAGGCAGGAGAGAGTGGTGAAGTAAGGTGAGGTACAATACTTGGACAACGCAGAAGGCCCATTGGCCCATCAGATGCACCCAATTAGCCCATCCGATGTAGCCCAATGGCCCATCTGATACAGCAGACATACAAGCATAATACATAGGTAATTATAACATAAAGAGGTAAATATATACAATAAATTAGTGAGACAAATGTTTTTCAATGATTCTACTTAAATCGCCCTTTAGCTGATCTATTAGAAATGGATCTAAGTTATATAGACCACTGCTAATATTCAAATTACTTTCTTTGGTGATCTGTATCAAAGCGGATTCAATTATGTTTCTGTTATAGGTGCTTTTACAATTTGTTATTGAAGACGCACTCTCCCAATCAATTTGGTGAGCGTTTTCTGACAAATGCACAAACAAAGCATTAGATAATTGGCCATGTCTTACAGAGTATTTATGTTGCGATATTCTACATTTTAAATCTTTAGATGTTTGCCCGACATAGAACTTATTACATTCCTTACAAGGTATTTTATAAATGACGCAATTATCACTACGAGGGTTGTTCCTTACTAATAGCTTACCAACAGTGTTTTCGTAGCTAAACATTACATCTATATTAAAAAGTTTCAAGGCCTTGACAATATTCTCAAACCCAGAGAAATATGGTAAACATAACACATTCTTTGGGCGAGTCCTTTCACTGCATACATTATTATAATATGTACGACGAGCTTTGTTACGACAAACTTCCAAAAAATTCAGTGGGTAACAAAGCTTAAGACCAATCGAATCAATATTCTTAAATTCTTCATCTAAGAATTCTGGACTCACAACTCGAAGAGCTCTTAGATACATTGAAGAAAAAATTGACTTTTTTACATTGTATTTATGCCCTGAAAAATAATGAACATAAGATAAATTGTTCGTAGGTTTTCTGTAAACACTAAACTTTAATGAAGAGTTTTCCCTATGAATAAGCACATCTAGGAATGGCAAACATTTATCAATTTCAGTCTCCATAGTAAATTTTATGGAGGTGACTTGGTCATTAAGTTTGGCTACAAATTCGTCTGTGTTTACATCTGAAGGCCAAATACACAAGATATCATCAACATATCTAAACCAAGGAATGATTCCAGGAGTTATTTTTGAAACAAATTTCTTTTCAAAGAATTCCATGTACAGGTTTGAGAGCAATGGCGATAGAGGATTCCCCATTGCCATTCCAAAAGTCTGTAAATAATACTCATTATTAAAGGTAAATTTACATTCTTTAATGCACAACTTAACAAGACTGACAATAATATCAGCAGAAAGAGGTAAGTCATGGCTCATTAGTTCACGAGCAAGATAATCGAGAATATCATCGACCGGTACCTTTGTGAACAAGGAACAAACGTCAAAACTGATTAACTTTACATCAGGAGTGACAGGAACACTATTCAATTTGTTAACTAAATCAAGAGAATTTGTCAAATGAGAAGAGGAGATAGTTCCTAACAAAGGGGACAAGATTTTGGTAAGCCATCAAGTAAGCCATTTGGTAATGATCTCCTCCTAGATTCTTCAACGTACACTAAGCTTAGGAAAAATCCTCTTGAGGACATCATCAAGTTCTTCAATAGTAGCTTGAGGAAGTTGTTAAGTAAACATAAAGATCTTCTTAATCAATTTACTACTTCATCACCTTCATTACCATATCTATATGGTCTTGTCAAGACGCATAAGCCTAACAATCCCATGAGACCTATCATCAGTTCTGTGGGATCCATTTCTTACAAACTCTCCAAATGGCTTACCAAAATCTTGTCCCCTTTGTTAGGAACTATCTCCTCTTCTCATTTGACAAATTCTCTTGATTTAGTTAACAAATTGAATAGTGTTCCTGTCACTCCTGATGTAAAGTTAATCAGTTTTGACGTTTGTTCCTTGTTCACAAAGGTACCGGTCGATGATATTCTCGATTATCTTGCTCGTGAACTAATGAGCCATGACTTACCTCTTTCTGCTGATATTATTGTCAGTCTTGTTAAGTTGTGCATTAAAGAATGTAAATTTACCTTTAATAATGAGTATTATTTACGGACTTTTGGAATGGCAATGGGGAATCCTCTATCGCCATTGCTCTCAAACCTGTACATGGAATTCTTTGAAAAGAAATTTGTTTCAAAAATAACTCCTGGAATCATTCCTTGGTTTAGATATGTTGATGATATCTTGTGTATTTGGCCTTCAGATGTAAACACAGACGAATTTGTAGCCAAACTTAATGACCAAGTCACCTCCATAAAATTTACTATGGAGACTGAAATTGATAAATGTTTGCCATTCCTAGATGTGCTTATTCATAGGGAAAACTCTTCATTAAAGTTTAGTGTTTACAGAAAACCTACGAACAATTTATCTTATGTTCATTATTTTTCAGGGCATAAATACAATGTAAAAAAGTCAATTTTTTCTTCAATGTATCTAAGAGCTCTTCGAGTTGTGAGTCCAGAATTCTTAGATGAAGAATTTAAGAATATTGATTCGATTGGTCTTAAGCTTTGTTACCCACTGAATTTTTTGGAAGTTTGTCGTAACAAAGCTCGTCGTACATATTATAATAATGTATGCAGTGAAAGGACTCGCCCAAAGAATGTGTTATGTTTACCATATTTCTCTGGGTTTGAGAATATTGTCAAGGCCTTGAAACTTTTTAATATAGATGTAATGTTTAGCTACGAAAACACTGTTGGTAAGCTATTAGTAAGGAACAGCCCTCGTAGTGATAATTGCGTCATTTATAAAATACCTTGTAAGGAATGTAATAAGTTCTATGTCGGGCAAACATCTAAAGATTTAAAATGTAGAATATCGCAACATAAATACTCTGTAAGACATGGCCAATTATCTAATGCTTTGTTTGTGCATTTGTCAGAAAACGCTCACCAAATTGATTGGGAGAGTGCGTCTTCAATAACAAATTGTAAAAGCACCTATAACAGAAACATAATTGAATCCGCTTTGATACAGATCACCAAAGAAAGTAATTTGAATATTAGCAGTGGTCTATATAACTTAGATCCATTTCTAATAGATCAGCTAAAGGGCGATTTAAGTAGAATCATTGAAAAACATTTGTCTCACTAATTTATTGTATATATTTACCTCTTTATGTTATAATTACCTATGTATTATGCTTGTATGTCTGCTGTATCAGATGGGCCATTGGGCTACATCGGATGGGCTAAGTGGGTGCATCTGATGGGCCAATGGGCCTTCTGCGTTGTCCAAGTATTGTACCTCACCTTACTTCACCACTCTCTCCTGCCTATTTATACCCATCACTCGATCTGTAAAATGACCTTCTGAAGATGTATTTAATATACGAAAGTACTTAAGGAAATTTCCTGTTTCAATTTTCCTCCGTGGTCTGACATTGTCACATTCTTAATCACGTGTTTATTTTCGTGATATACACACATATATATATATATATACATATATATATATATATATATATATATATATATATATATATATATATATATATATATATATATATATGTCGTACCTAGTAGCCAGAATGCACTTTTCAGCCTACTATGCAAGGCCCGATTTGCCTAATAAGCCAAGTTTTCCTGAATTAATATATTTTCTCTAATTTTTTTCTTAGGAAATGATAAAGCTACCCATTTCATTGTGTATGAGGTAAATTTTTTTTTATTGCAGTTAAAATTAACGTAGATATATGACCGAACCTAACCAACCCTACCTAACCTAACCTAACCAATCTTTATAGGTTAGGTTAGGTTATGTAGCAGAAAAAGTTAGGTTGGGTTAGGTTAGGTAGGTTAGGTAGTCGAAAAACAATTAATTCATGGAAACTTGGCTTATTAGGCAAATCGGGCCTTGCATAGTAGGCTGAGAAGTGCGTTCTGGCTACTAGGTACGACATATATATATATATATATATATATATATATATATATATATATATATATATATATATATATATATATATATATATATATATATATATATATATATATATGTCGTACCTAGTAGCCAGAACGCACTTCTCAGCCTACTATGCAAGGCCCAATTTGCCTAATAAGCCAAGTTTTAATGAATTAATTATTTTTCGACTACCTAACCTACCTAACCTAACCTAACCTAACATTTTCGGCTACCTAACCTAACCTAACCTATAAAGATAGGTTAGGTTAGGTTAGGTAGGGTTGGTTAGGTTCGGTCATATATCTATGTTAATTTTAACTCCAATAATAAAAAATTTACCTCAAACATAATGAAATGGGTAGCTTTATCATTTCATAAGAAAAAAATTAGAGAAAATATATTAATTCAGGAAAATTTGGCTTATTAGGCAAATCGGGCCTTGCATAGTAGGCTGAGAAGTGCGTTCTGGCTACTAGGTACGACATATATATATATATATATATATATATATATATATATATATATATATATATATATATATATATGTCGTACCTAGTAGCCAGAACTCACTTCTCAGCCTACTATTCAAGGCCCGATTTGCCTAATAAGCCAAGTTTTCCTGAATTAATATATTTACTATAATTTTTTTCTTATGAAATGATAAAGCAACCCTTTTCTCTATGTATGAGGTCAATTTTTTTTTATTGGAGTTAAAATTAACGTAGATATATGACCGAACCTAACCAACCCTACCTAACCTAACCTATATTTATAGGTAAGGTTAGGTTAGGTAGCCAAAAAAAGCTAGGTTAGGTTAGGTTAGGTAGGTTAGGTAGACGAAAAAACATTAATTCATGAAAACTTGGCTTATTAGGCAAATCGGGCCTTGAATAGTAGGCTGAGAAGTGCGTTCTGGCTATTAGGTACGACATATATATATATATATATATATATATATATATATATATATATATATATATATATATATATATATATATATATATGTCGTACCTAGTAGCCAGAACGCACTTCTCAGCCTACTATGCAATGCTCGATTTGCCTAATAAGCCAAGTTTTCCTAAATTAATATATTTTCTTTAATTTTTTTCTTATGAAATTATATAGCTACCCATTTCATTATGTATGAGGTCAAGTTTTTTTTATTGGAGTTAAAATTAACGTAGAAATATGACCGAACCTAACCAACCCTACCTAACCTAACCTAACCTATCTTCATAGGTTAGGTTAGGTTAGGTAGCTGAAAAAGTTAGGTTAGGTTAGGTTAGGTAGGTTAGGTAGTCGAAAAACAATTAAATCATGAAAACTTGGCTTATTAGGCAAATTGGGCCTTGCATAGTAGGCTGAGAAGTGCGTTCTGGCTACTAGGTACGACATATGTCTATATATATATATATATATATATATATATATATATATATATATATATATATTAGTATATTTTGGTAGCAGTCTTTCCTGTAGACATATTTTATTAAATATGACCGAAAAAGTAAGATTAATAATTCTAACACGAATTTTCTCAATCTTTCGTACATTATGCTTCACTGTTGGAGGTAAATCAAAAATCACTTCTCCAAAATTCATTTTTATTTCTAGTCTGACGCGACACGGGCGCGTTTCGTAAAACTTATTACATTTTCAAAGACTTCACAAATACACAACTGATTAGAACTTGCGTTTCCCTGATTTTATATCTACATTTGAGTGAGGTGGGAAGGGTGATGTGGCATTACATTTGAGTAAGGTGGGAAGGATGATGTGGCATTAGAGGATATTAATAGGGTATTAAAAGTATCAACACAAGACAGAACACGAAACAATGGATATTGAATAGAAGTGTTTGTAGAAAGCCTATTGGTCCATATTTCTTGATGCTTCTATATTGGAGCGGAGTCTTGAGGTGGGTAGAATATAGTTGTGCAATAATTGGCTGTTGATTGCTGGTGTTGACTTCTTGATGTGTAGTGCCTCGCAAACGTCGAGCCGCCTGCTATCGCTGTATCTATCGATGATTTCTGTGTTGTTTACTAGGATTTCTCTGGCGATGGTTTGGTTATGGGAAGAGATTATATGTTCCTTAATGGAGCCCTGTTGTTTATGCATCGTTAAACGCCTAGAAAGAGATGTTGTTGTCTTGCCTATATACTGGGTTTTTTGGAGCTTACAGTCCCCAAGTGGGCATTTGAAGGCATAGACGACGTTAGTCTCTTTTAAAGCGTTCTGTTTCGTGTCTGGAGAGTTTCTCATTAGTAGGCTGGCCGTTTTTCTGGTTTTATAGTAAATCGTCAGTTGTATCCTCTGATTTTTGTCTGTAGGGATAACGTTTCTATTAACAATATCTTTCAGGACCCTTTCCTCTGTTTTATGAGCTGTGGAAAAGAAGTTCCTGTAAAATAGTCTAATAGGGGGTATAGGTGTTGTGTTAGTTGTCTCTTCGGAGGTTGCATGGCTTTTCACTTTCCTTCTTATGATGTCTTCGATGAAACCATTGGAGAAGCCGTTATTGACTAGAACCTGCCTTACCCTACAGAGTTCTTCGTCGACTTGCTTCCATTCTGAGCTGTGGCTGAGAGCACGGTCGACGTATGCGTTAACAACACTCCTCTTGTACCTGTCAGGGCAGTCGCTGTTGGCATTTAGGCACATTCCTATGTTTGTTTCCTTTGTGTAGACTGCAGTGTGGAAACCTCCGCCCTTTTCCATGACTGTTACATCTAGAAAAGGCAGCTTCCCATCCTTTTCCGTCTCGTAAGTGAAACGCAGCACGGAACTCTGCTCAAATGCCTCCTTCAGCTCCTGCAGATGTCTGACATCAGGTACCTGTGTAAAAATGTCGTCAACATACCTGCAGTATATGGCCGGTTTCAAGTTCATGTCGACTAAGACTTTTTGCTCGATGGTACCCATGTAGAAGTTTGCAAACAGGACACCTAGGGGAGAACCCATAGCGACCCCATCTACTTGCTTATACATGTGCCCATCCGGGCTCAAGAAGGGTGCCTCTTTAGTACAAGCTTGGAGTAGTTTCCTCAGAATACTTTCTGGCATGTCAAGAGGAGTACAGGCTGGATCACGATACACTCTGTCGGCTATCATTCCGATTGTCTCGTCCACAGGTACGTTGGTAAACAGCGATTCTACGTCCAACGAGGCTCTTATCCCTGTGGCCCGTGCGCCCCGCAGTAAGTCCACAAATTCCTTTGGAGACTTCAGGCTGAAGGCGCAAGGAACATAAGGAGTCAGCAGGCCGTTGAGTCGCTTCGCCAATCTGTACGTGGGTGTGGGTATCTGGCTAATGATTGGCCGAAGTGGGTTTCCAGGCTTGTGCGTCTTGACATTGGAGAAGTGATTTTTGATTTACCTCCAACAGTGAAGCATAATGTACGAAAGATTGAGAAAATTCGTGTTAGAATTATTAATCTTACTTTTTCGGTCATATTTAATAAAATATGTCTACAGGAAAGACTGCTACCAAAATATACTAATGTTAAAGTGCACGACCCAGCAGCAAGGAATCAAGCCTTCACGATAAAATATCGCCAGGATCTGATTCGTGATCAGATATACAAGGCAGAGAATGAAATCAAAGACAAAAAAACGCAACTACTTCATGCTACAAACGAGTGGAGAAATAGCAACATCGACCATAGTATCCGTACCCGCATTGAACAACACCTCGACATCCTCACAGACCAACATCACCTCAGCACTGAAACAAGGATTATCAAGAAACTAACAACATTATATGGAGGACCTATGGCAATTCCACGACCAAGAGATGGCTTCCTGAACCTTGCAGGAATTAACCTCACTGAGGACCAAGTCACTCTCCTAAATCTGGGCATAAACTGTCATGTTATGTCCAGACCGAGTGAAATGGCCCGGAAAGTGGAGTTGGAAATTCTGTTGGACGACATATTCGACCTCGAGACACAAAAGAAGGTCACTACCAAAGATACCTTACAAGCAGAACTTATTGCAGAAGGAGGAAAGAATCGAGGCAACTACAGAAGCACCATACTGTCCCCCGAGCTTAGAGCGGCAGCTAAAAGCCTTCGTGAGAACAAGGAGATAGTTGTCAGGAGAGGTGACAAGTCGCCAATATATGTCATTCTTAAAAAAGACGAATATCTGGCGAAAATGAACATCATACTCTCTGACCAAACTAAGTTCCAAAGGGTAACGAAGGACACTACAGCCGAATTAAAAGCAAAGGTCAACAAACTGATCGAAACTGTGAACGCCAAGAAATCCGGACTCCACCTGCCAAAGATCATTGGGGAATATAAACCTGGATATGCGTATGGAAATGTCAAGACGCACAAGCCTGGAAACCCACTTCGGCCAATCATTAGCCAGATACCCACACCCACGTACAGATTGGCGAAGCGACTCAACGGCCTGCTGACTCCTTATGTTCCTTGCGCCTTCAGCCTGAAGTCTCCAAAGGAATTTGTGGACTTACTGCGGGGCGCACGGGCCACAGGGATAAGAGCCTCGTTGGACGTAGAATCGCTGTTTACCAACGTACCTGTGGACGAGACAATCGGAATGATAGCCGACAGAGTGTATCGTGATCCAGCCTGTACTCCTCTTGACATGCCAGAAAGTATTCTGAGGAAACTACTCCAAGCTTGTACTAAAGAGGCACCCTTCTTGAGCCCGGATGGGCACATGTATAAGCAAGTAGATGGGGTCGCTATGGGTTCTCCCCTAGGTGTCCTGTTTGCAAACTTCTACATGGGTACCATCGAGCAAAAAGTCTTAGTCGACATGAACTTGAAACCGGCCATATACTGCAGGTATGTTGACGACATTTTTACACAGGTACCTGATGTCAGACATCTGCAGGAGCTGAAGGAGGCATTTGAGCAGAGTTCCGTGCTGCGTTTCACTTACGAGACGGAAAAGGATGGGAAGCTGCCTTTTCTAGATGTAACAGTCATGGAAAAGGGCGGAGGTTTCCACACTGCAGTCTACACAAAGGAAACAAACATAGGAATGTGCCTAAATGCCAACAGCGACTGCCCTGACAGGTACAAGAGGAGTGTTGTTAACGCATACGTCGACCGTGCTCTCAGCCACAGCTCAGAATGGAAGCAAGTCGACGAAGAACTCTGTAGGGTAAGGCAGGTTCTAGTCAATAACGGCTTCTCCAATGGTTTCATCGAAGACATCATAAGAAGGAAAGTGAAAAGCCATGCAACCTCCGAAGAGACAACTAACACAACACCTATACCCCCTATTAGACTATTTTACAGGAACTTCTTTTCCACAGCTCATAAAACAGAGGAAAGGGTCCTGAAAGATATTGTTAATAGAAACGTTATCCCTACAGACAAAAATCAGAGGATACAACTGACGATTTACTATAAAACCAGAAAAACGGCCAGCCTACTAATGAGAAACTCTCCAGACACGAAACAGAACGCTTTAAAAGAGACTAACGTCGTCTATGCCTTCAAATGCCCACTTGGGGACTGTAAGCTCCAAAAAACCCAGTATATAGGCAAGACAACAACATCTCTTTCTAGGCGTTTAACGATGCATAAACAACAGGGCTCCATTAAGGAACATATAATCTCTTCCCATAACCAAACCATCGCCAGAGAAATCCTAGTAAACAACACAGAAATCATCGATAGATACAGCGATAGCAGGCGGCTCGACGTTTGCGAGGCACTACACATCAAGAAGTCAACACCAGCAATCAACAGCCAATTATTGCACAACTATATTCTACCCACCTCAAGACTCCGCTCCAATATAGAAGCATCAAGAAATATGGACCAATAGGCTTTCTACAAACACTTCTATTCAATATCCATTGTTTCGTGTTCTGTCTTGTGTTGATACTTTTAATACCCTATTAATATCCTCTAATGCCACATCATCCTTCCCACCTTACTCAAATGTAATGCCACATCACCCTTCCCACCTCACTCAAATGTAGATATAAAATCAGGGAAACGCAAGTTCTAATCAGTTGTGTATTTGTGAAGTCTTTGAAAATGTAATAAGTTTTACGAAACGCGCCCGTGTCGCGTCAGACTAGAAATAAAAATGAATTTTGGAGAAGTGATTTTTGATTTACCTCCAACAGTGAAGCATAATGTACGAAAGATTGAGAAAATTCGTGTTAGAATTATTAATCTTACTTTTTCGGTCATATTTAATAAAATATATATATATATATATATATATATATATATATATATATACATATATATATATATATATATATATATATATATATATATACATATATATATATATATATATATATATATATATATATGTCGTACCTAGTAGCCAGAACGTTCTCGGCCTTCTATGCAAGGCCCGATTTGCCTAATAAGTCAAGTTTTCCTGAATTAATATATTTTATCTAAATTTTTTCTTATGAAATGATAAAGCTACCCATTTCATTACGTATGAGGTCAATTTTTTTTATTGGAGTTAAAATTAATTTAGATATATGACCAACCCTACCTAACCTAACCTAACCTATCTATATATATATATATATATATATATATATATATATATATATATATATATATATATATATATATATATATATATATATATATATATATATATATATATATATATATATATATATATATATATGTCGTACCTAGTTGCCAGAACGCACTTCTATGCCTACTATTCAAGGCCCGATTTGCCTAATAAGCCAAATTTTCATGAATTAGTATATTTTCTCTAATTTTTTTTCTTATGAAATTATAAAGCTACCCATTTCATTACGTATGAGGTCAATTTTTTTTTATTGGAGTTAAAATTAATTTAGATATATGACCGAACCTAACCAACCCTACCTAACCTAACCTAACCTATCTTTATTGGTTAGGTTAGGTTAGGTAGCCGAAAACGTTAGGTTAGGTTAGGTTAGGTAGGTTAGGTAGTCGAAAAATAAATAATTCATGAAAACTTGGCTTATTAGGCAAATCGGGCCTTGAATAGTAGGCTGAGAAGTGTGTTCTGGCTACTAGGTACGACATATATATATATATATATATATATATATATATATATATATATATATATATATATATATATATATATTGTGACGATAATCTCCTTCAAGAGATTGAGCCTGCTCTTCCCTCCACAATTACGTCGTTACAACTATATAAAACTACTATGGAAGAAATGTCCAACAACGACAACATCACCAGCAAGGTTTGCCAGAGAGCAAAACGTATGCAGCCAGGGACACCTGCTCAGACTCAAACCGCCAAACTACCTGTCTTACTGCCGGCTCCCCGCTGATTGGTCGCCGGTCTGGCTGCAACTGCACTCGCCCCCCCCATACTACTTGATGTCTGGGGCCGCCACGACCTCAGTCCTCAGAATATTCCGTGCTTTCACAGTTAACACTTCTCCCTGCTAGACGTAAGCTTTAGCGTACGTATACTGAGAGAGGTGATAGCTTAAAGCCAATATTCCAGCACCTTTCATATACTTGTATATTGCACTTCTTGTTATTTTGTCTTAACGTAACTTTTCATTGTGTCATTTAATTATTCTTATTATTTTGATTGATTGATTTTATTATACGAATTTGTTTGTCCATTTTATTCATGTTTTATTTCTTTAACGTAATTAAAATTCCATTGTTAAAATTTACTTGTGTTTTGTGTGTCTTCTCCTTACCTTACCACAGACGAAGTTCCAGATTTTCTATTTTTTTTTTAAACTATGTGGCGAGGCCATACCCCTAGCTTTGAACAGCCGAACACCAACGCGTTACCGTCACAATATATATATATATATATATATATATATATATATATATATATATATATATATATATATATATATATATATATATATGTCGTACCTAGTAGCCAGAAAGCACTTCTCGGCCTACTATGCAAGCCCCGATTTGCCTAATAAGCCAAGTTTTCCTGAATTATTATATTTTCTCTAATTTTTTTCTTACGAAATGATAAAGCTACCCATTTCATTATGTATGAGGTCAATTTTTTTTTATTGGAGTTAAAATTAACGTAGATATACGACCGAACCTAACCAACCCTACCTAACCTAACCTATCTTTATAGGTTAGGTTAGGTTAGGTAGCCGAAAAAGTTAGGTTAGGTTAGGTTAGGAAGATTAGGTAGTCGAAAAACAATTAATTCATGAAAACTTGGCTTATTAGGCAAATCAGGCCTTGCATAGTAGGCTGACAAGTGCGTTCTGGCTACTAGGTACGACATATATATATATATACGTATATATATATATAAATATATATATATATATATATATATATATATATATATATATATATATATATATATATATATATATATATATATATTTCCTTTATTGTGTATTTAAAGTTTACAAAACATAGAAGACAAATGCCTAAAGGTTATATATATATATATATATATATATATATATATATATATATATATATATATATATATATATATATATATATATATATATATATATATATATATATATATATATATATTTATACATATATATATATGTGTATATATATATATGTCGTACCTAGTAGTCAGAACGCACTTCTCAGCCTACTATGCAAGGCCTGATTTGCCTAATAAGGCAAGTTTTCATGAATTAATTGTTTTTCGACTACCTAACCTACCTAACCTAACCTAACCTAACTTTTTCGGCTACCTAACCTAACCTAACCTATAAAGATAGGTTAGGTTAGGTTAGGTTAGGTTGGCTAGGTTTTGTCATATATCTACGTTAATTTTAACTCCAATAAAAAAAAATTGACCTCATACATAATGAAATGGGTAGCTCTATCATTTCATAAGAAAAAAATTAGAGAAAATATATTAATTAAGGAAAACTTGGCTTATTAGGTAAATTGGGCCTTGCATAGTAGGCTGAGAAGTGCGTTCTTGCTACTAGGTGCGACATATATATATATATATATATATATATATATATATATATATATATATATATATATATATATATATATATATATATATATATATACACAAATATGTGTATATAGAGCACACAAGGCCCTCTAGTCAAACGAAGCAGGTCTGGCTTTAATTCACTCGCTTTCAATGCTTATATTATATTTTCCCCTTCCACTCCTTTCCCACATCACGTCCCTTCCTTATTCTCCTTTTCCAAAATCTTTCCCACTCACTGAAAGCTTTTAATTTCTTCCTCTCTCTCATGTTCCTCTCTCATATTTACTCCCTCTGGTTCCATTCCATGTCTCCCATAGTACCTCATCCCACCAACTAACCCCTCTCCCACTTGAGTGAAACAGGGCGCCGCCATATGCCTGATTGCTCCAAAAAATGCTAAACCGAATAGGTAAACTCAACACACAACAAACACAGCAGGAAGACAAAACCAATCAAGGCAGTCAAGTAGCGGAGGGCCCAGAAATCCGACTCTCCCTCCGCTGTTTGCAGTAAGGTTTCCAGCAGAATGCCAAGTAAGCAGTTGAGGAGACGCCGAGGGCCCCTTGGGAGCCACAACCCTATACACAACCCCAACCTCAGGGTCCCCAGAGGCTACAACCCAATGTTGGCCAATAACCATCCATGAGCGGGCGTCTGGTGATATAAAAGAAAGGGGTAACTTCTTGAGAATATATTATGAGGGGGCTCTTTATATATTCTGTATATAATGAGAAGGGGGACTCTTTATATATTCTGTATATATAAAGTGGGTATCCCTGTACTATAAGGTAGATTTGTGGACTTTTAGTCTACATGTTATGAGGAATTTTGGCTTTTCCAGTAAAGTTTTCAAGGAGACTTTAGTGGAACTTCGGTTCCAGGTACGAAAATTCTAGGAAATGGCATTAGTTTGCTATATATATAGTCATGGAACGCCCTTATTCCAGCTGTGTCTATATCTATGACTAGTTATACTTACCTAGCTATGGCTGCGGGATCTGAGCATCAGCTACTGGGCCCCGCCTCTCAACATTTCATTTGTGCAGAGGTTGCAGAAAGCTTTGAACTCTCACAAGTACCCTGAAGCTGCAACTATTTTCACCCAGTTTCTATGACAACCGTGTCAATTTGCGTTACATCACGCTGTAAAAATTCATTAGGTATTTTGTATGTGGTGATCAAGTAACTTTTCCTATGAAGACTGGGACTAATCCAGTGATATACCTCCGGAGTTCCTCTACTTCAGTGTTTTACGAGAAATGGATAATTCAATGTTGATACTGAGTACATAACCTGATTTATGTGGTGTGCGGCTTCTTGTACAGATTCCTGAAGGCCATTCGCATGTGGAACGATCTTGTCTATGCAGCTGACGAGACTTGATTGGTGTTGGAGATGGACAGGTCTTGTTTGTGCTCTTCCGTCTCAAACGGCGCTGTTTGGGTGCTTATTCAGTTTTCTTGATCAAATGCGGGAAATGACTAACTCATAACATGTTCACTTCTCATCAGAGTGACTGTTCCACGTATTGTATTTAAAACCCTCAAACAACATCAGCATATTGTATGAACATACATCGAAATACAGACGTTTATTCAGATCTTATTATATTCTAGCATATCTTCAACCTTTCTCCAAGTATTCTATCTTCTACATCTTTCTCTCTCTCTCTCTCTCTTTCTCTTTCTTTCTCCATCTTTCTCGCCGCTCTCATTCACCTGTCATCAATTATTCCAACCATCGTTCTTTCTTTTTTTTTGCTTTTCCTGCTCAGGCTTTCCCTCCGTTCTCTTAATTGCCACCTTGTCCCTCTTCCCCCCCCCTCCCTCCCCCCCCCTCTCCCTCTCTCTCTCTCTCTCTCTCTCTCTCTCTCTCTCTCTCTCTCTCTCTCTCTCTCTCTCTCTCTCTCTCTCTCTCTCTCTCTCTCTCTCTCTCTCTCTCCCGCCATTGCCGTGTCTTCAACGCGCCATCTACAGGCATCTCCAAATTTTTTTTATGAAGCATTTAACACCACTTTATCGTCTATTATCTATCATTTACCGGTCATTTTCATATTTTCTTCGCTGTTCTTAAACCCGCAATTTCCCTCCTGGGAGCCGAGATGGGCGGGTCGGCCTAGGTGGAGAGAGGAATGGAGGTTCTGCTAGATGGAGGAAGGGCTAGCGAGATGGAGAGAGAGAGGGAGGTAGAGTGCTAGGGAATGGGTTATACACTTGAGTGTGTAGTGTGAGGGCAGGAAGACTCTCCAACACAGGTTAGACTTGAGTGGTTTGTGTGTGTATTATTAACTCTGTATAATGCATTCCCTGTACTTAGTCTTATAGGCAATCCCTCAAGAATTATAGGTGACTCAGCTGATTATAATTTGCAAGATTCCACTGCACGAACGCAGTAATTTCGGTGTTTTCAACATATATTTGCAAAATTATTGCACTATTTCTTTTCAACTTAACCCAAAAATTTGATCAACTCAGCATATAAAACATTTAAATCAATAACTAAAGACAAATTGATGTTTCGTAAAGCTCCATCAATAAACCAAAGCTCACCTTACCAAAATAAACAGCACTCATTTGATGGCAAGATCTGCATTAATGCAGAGTATCTAAGCCTAAGAAAAAAAAGCTGCAGTTCCTGCATTCAGAAACACCGATATCAAGCCAATCAAAGTGTCTTGTCTTCGTTTCTAGAATGTCACATTTGCAACTTAATTTCCCCCTGTGCAACATGCACTCTCCGCGTGCCTGTTGCTTTGCAATAGCCTTTGCAACACCTCTAGATTATGCCAGATTGGGGCTCAACGATCTGAAAGTTTTTTGACATAAAAACATCTCTGAGTTCAGTTGAGTTGGACAGGCTGAGTTGCTAGCTGTTTCCTAATCGACGGTAGTGTTGATGTGGTGGAGATGCTGCATCTCTGCTTCTGTCTTCATCTTATCTGTATAAATTGGATGCTGAGGCTTGCCAGTGAGGGGGGGGGGGGGGGTTCAAGTTACCGCGGTAGATAATCTTCGCCTATCTCTATCGATCCGAATGTTGGTAAACCTTCGTCAGATTTTCGTCTTCCATTTTGGGGTGAGGGGGAAGAGAGAGGAAGGAGGAGGGGTGAAAGTGAGGGGAAGAGGGGGGGGGAAGAACTACGATAGGAATTAGTTTACAATATATGGCGATAATGGCATGTCACGCGCACACACGCACACGCACACACACACACACACACACACACACACACACACACACACACACACACACACACACACACACACACACACGTCAAGGGTAGGAAGTCAGTGGGGAATTGAAGGACCTAAGGGAAACTATATGTAAGCTGCAGATAGAACTAAGTGCAGCACAAGAGGAGATAAAAAGCCTAAAAACAGGAGATGTAGCAATGGCAGGGACCCCTACAATTGGCCCAACCTTTGCTGAAATGCTCAAGAGCCCAGGAGCAATGTCCACAGTCAAGGAAGTTGTAATGAAAGCAGTAACCTCACAGGAGGCAGCTAGATGCACAAGCCAGCTAATGGAAAGGAAAAGAGCTGTAGTAGTGGTAGGTGTCAAGGAACAAGAGGGCTCCACAAGGGAGGAAACGAGGACTAAAGACAAAGCTGCAGTGGCAGGGATATTAAAGGAGATAGGAATGGAAGGGGCTGAACGAGACATAGAACAGTTTTTCCGGATTGGCCAGTACAACAGAGACAAAAAGAGATTGATCAAGGTAGTATTCAAGAGCGAGGACATCAAAGAGGACATCCTAGTAAGGAAGAGCAAACTGAGGCATGCAAGGAACTACAAAGAGGTATATGTTCAGAGGGACATGACTAGAGACGAGATAGTAAGGGCAGCAGATGTAAGGAAAAGGCGCAAGGAGAGGGAAGAGAGCCAGGGAACCTCAGCCTCCAACCCAGCAATCCCAGAGGGGAGTGGGGAACCCCAATCCAGCAACCCAGGAACCCCAGGGGGGAATGCAACACCCCAGCCCACCACCCAATAGGGCCCTCCCTACCCCCCAGCACAAACCCTTCCTTGCCCCTGCATAATGCCCATCATGAAACCCAAATCCTCCCCCTCCCCTTACCCCAAGTAGCCCCTGCTTTCCCAGCCCCTGGTCTTCTCCCTGCCCCAAGCAGGCCTGAGCAAGACCAAAGCCCTCTATCCCCCACTCCACCTCCCTCCAAACCCCTGTCAACTACACCGCAGGAGGGCGTGCCCTGTCCTCAAGCAATCCCTGCTCCCTCACCCCCAGGACTTCTTCCTGCCCCAAGCAGGCCTGAGGAAGACCTAAGCCCTCCAACCCCCACTCCACCTCCCCCTGAACCCCTGGCAACTACCTCACAGGAGGATGAGCCTACCCAAGTAGCAATGACCATAGAACAACCTCCTACACTTGTAGGGAGCTTGGGTGAAATTGGATATAAGAAAGTGAGCTTCAAGGTAATGTACTCAAACATTGATGGGATTACCAATAAAGCAAGTGAACTGGCAGAAAGGGTGCAAGAAGAAAACCCTGATGTAATAGGACTAACGGAAACAAAATTGTCAGGAGTCATAACACATAACAGCTGTGTTTCCAAAGGACTACTATATAGTAAGGAAAGAGAGGGAAGGGAGAGGAGGTGGAGGAGTGGCCCTACTGATAAGGAAGGACTGGAGTTTTGATGAGATGGAAATTCCGGGCTGTGACGGATTCAGAGATTACATAACAGGAACTATAACAATGGGTGGACCTAAGATAATAGTGGCAGTCATTTACAACCCTCCCCTAAATGACAGAACACCTAGACAGGAGTTTGATAGGAACAACATGGAAACCATTAATATAATAGAGAGAGCAGCTTCAGTTGCCTGCAGGAATGGCTCAAGACTCTTAATCATGGGTGATTTCAACCATGGAAAGATAGACTGGGAGAATGGGGACCCACATGGTGGTGCAGATACGTGGCAAGCTAAACTCTTGGAAGTGGCAACAAGGAATTTTCTGAGCCAGCATGTCAAGGAACCCACAAGAGTGAGAGGCAATGATGAACCAGCTAGACTCGACTTGATATTCACCCTGAATGAGTCAGAAATAAGGGAAGTCAAAGTTGAAGCCCCCATAGGAATGAGTGACCACAGTGTACTGACCTTTGAGTACTTGGTGGAAGTAGGGATAACCTATCCAAGGATGGGAGTGGAGGGGAAAAGACTGAATTACTGAAGAGGAAAATATGACGAGATGAGGAACTTCCTCAGGGGAATACCATGGGAAACAGAACTTAGAGACAAGAATGTGCAGGTCATGATGGATTTTGTCACCCAAAAGTGCCAGGATGCTGCAGACAGGTTTATCCCCGTCCAAAAGGAGAAAAACAACAGAAAAACCCATGGTTCAACCAGGAATGTAAGGTAGCAAAACAACTGAGTAAAAGAACATGGAGAAACTACAGAAATAACAGAACACCAGAAAGCAGGGAGAGATACCAGAGGGCCAGAAATGAGTACATCAGAGTGAGGAGGGAAGCAGAGAGACAGTTTGAAAATGACATCGCGAGTAAAGCCAAGACCCAACCAAAGCTGCTCCACAGCCACATCAGGAGGAAAACAGCAGTGAAGGAACAAGTGATGAAGCTGCAGAAAGGGGAGAACAGATACACAGAGAATGACAAGGAGGTGTGTGAAGAACTCAACAAGAGATTCCAGGTCTTCACAATAGACCAAGGAGAAGCCCCTGCACTAAATGAGGAGGCGGCAAACCAAGCAACCTTGGAGGATTTTGACCTCACCAGTGATGAGGTCAAAAGGTGTCTGCTGGAGCTGGATGTGACAAAGGCTGTTGGGCCTGATAGAATCTCACCATGGATACTAAAGGAAGGTGCAGAAGCACTAAGTGTGCCACTCTCTATGGTGTATAACAGGTCACTGGAAACAGGAGACTTACCAGAAAGTTGGAAGACAGCTAACGTGGTCCCAATATACAAAAAGGGTGACAGGCAAGAGGCACTGAATTACAGGCCAGTTTCCTTAACTTGTATACCATGTAAGGTGCTGGAGAAGATCGTGAGGAAAAGGCTCGTAGAGCATCTGGAAGGAAATAACTTTGTAACGCACCACCAACATGGGTTCAGAGATGGTAAATCGTGCCTCACAGGTTTAATAGAATTTTATGACCAGGCAACGAAAATTAGGCAGGAAAGAGAAGGGTGGGCCGACTGCATTTTCCTGGATTGCCAAAAAGCCTTTGACACAGTACCCCATAAAAGGCTGTTAAAAAAGTTGGAGCAACAGGCAGGAGTAAAAGGGAAGGTGCTCCAGTGGATAAGGGAGTACTTAAGCAACAAGAAACAGCGAGTAACGGTGAGGGGGGAGACATCAGAGTGGCGAGATGTCACCAGCGGAGTCCCACAGGGCTCAGTACTTGGACCCATCCTGTTTCTAATATAGGTGAACGATCTTCCAGAGGGTATAGACTCATTCCTCTCGATGTTTGCTGATGATGCAAAAATTATGAGAAGAATCAAGACGGATGAAGATAGACAGAGACTACAGAATGACCTGGATAAACTGGAGGAAAGGTCTAGAAAATGGCTGCTAAAGTTCAACTCGGGAAAGTGTAAGGTGATGAAATTAGGCGAAGGGAGCAGGAGGCTGAACACAAGGTATCATCTGGGAGGGGAAATCCTGCAAGAGTCAAATAGAGAGAAGGATCTGGGGGTTGATATCACACCGAACCTGTCCCCAGAGGCCCACATCAAAAGAATATCATCAGCGGCATATGCTAGACTGGCCAACATAAGAACTGCCTTCAGAAACTTGTGTAAGGAATCTTTCAGAACCCTGTATACAACTTATGTAAGACCAATCCTGGAGTATGCAGCTCCAGCCTGGAATCCATACCCAGTTAAACACAAGACAAAGTTAGAGAAGATTCAGCGGTATGCCACCAGGCTCGTCCCGGAACTGAGAGGATTGAGCTACGAGGAAAGGCTAAAGGAGCTGAACCTCACATCCCTGGAAAACAGAAGAGTAAGGGGAGACATGATAACCACCTACAAAATTCTCAGGGGAATTGACAGGGTGGACAAAGACAAACTCTTCAGCACGGGTGGGACACGAACAAGGGGACACAGGTGGAAACTTATTACCCAGATGAGCCACAGAGACGTTAGAAAGAATTTTTTCAGTGTCAGAGTAGTTAATAAATGGAATGCACTAGGAAGTGATGTGGTGGAGGCTGACTCCATACACAGTTTCAAATGTAGATATGATAGAGCCCAGTAGGCTCAGAAATCTGTACAGCAGTTGATTGACAGTTGAGAGGCAGGACCAAAGAGCCAAAGCTCAACCCCCGCAAGCACAATTAGGTGAGTACACACACACTCACACACACACACACATACACACACACTGACCAAAGAGCCAAAGCTCAACCCCCGCAAGCACAAATAGGTGACAAATAGGTGAGTACACTCACACACACACACACACACACACACACACACACACACACACACACACACACACACACACACACACACACACACACACACACACACACACACTCACACACACACACACACACTCACACACACACACACACACACACACACACACACACACACACACACACACACACACACACACACACACACACACACCAGCCCATTGCGTTTGTAACATACCTCAAACGACCAACCAGAATATCCTCCCTCATGCCCGTGCATGTTGAAGGAGACTCAGCTAACAAGGAGAATTAGAGGAGAATCAGAATAGAGAACAATCATGATGGATAACGCAAGGAGAATTAGACACGCTTCTGAAACCCTGTTGACAAACGACCTCTGAACCACATCGAATTTAACATCAAAAGAATTGTAACCGGGTCTCAGGAGATTCGAACCAGGACAAATCAGATTCCAGAACCAAATCAGGACGAAAAAGAGGCACTGATTTCCAGAATCAGAAATCACTTAACAACCCAGATAAGCTCCTTAAGAAACAACCTTCTTCACTAAGATTATTAATCATAGAAAGAGGTACAACGAAACATATACCTATACTCTTATATTTACATATACCTACAATTAGTCTCCGTGGTGTAGTGGTAAGACACTCACCTGGCGTTCCGCGAGCGCTTTGTCATGGGTTCGTATCCTGGCCGGGGAGGATTTACTGGGCACAAATCCTTAACTGTAGCCTCTGTTTAACTCAATAGTAAAATGTGTACTTGGTTGTAACAACGATTCTTCGCGGCGGGGATCGTATTCCAGGGACCTGCCCGAAACGCTACACATACTAGTGGCTGTACAAGAATGTAACAACTCTTGTATATATCTCAAAAAAACAAAACATGTTTTCAGCAAAGCACGTTCACCCACGTTGCAATTCACGTGAAAAGCATTTTAAACACGCTTCGTCTGCCTGGTAAAGCAGAACAGGTTTGGCTAACTTGACACATTCATCCTTACACTCAGAGAATCTCATTTCGTGTAATCAAGATACAAGGAATGTAGATAAAACACAGAGGGAGAAACTAGAGAGAAAGCAGAGAGTGAAAGTAGTGAGTTAAAGAAAAGAGTGAAAGTGAGAGAGAATGTAAATAGTAGATAGGGGACACAGACAAGACAAATGAAGCCCTCAAGTGAGAGGGCGAGAACGATAAAGATATCAGAATAACATAGTGATGCCGCCAACTTGAGCGGGTGATAACGAGAGTGAATACAAAACGGATGTTTCCCCATTTTGCGGAGAAAGGGGATAAGAAAGGAGAGGAAGAAAGAAAGGAAAATGAAATAAGAATGAAGCATAAAAGACCGATAATTACTCAGGAGCTATGAGGAAATATACAAGCAATAAATCGACAAGCTCTTATGCTAGCTTGACCTCACTCAATCCTGTAAGTAAACACTCCAATGAGGTCTAAAAACCTCCTACTGATCTGAACACCATTACGTCACACACACAGCGTTCAAACCACTTTGGTTTGGGCTATAGATCGGCGATGACGTAGACAGTATACACACATCTATGTCATAACTTAGACCCCCCAAAATCGAGCACACTATCATACCAACATGTACAACTCCACCCAAGGAGAAGATAATCGATGCATTGTTCATTCTGTTATATGTACCCTGGGACGGACTTAAAACTGTTCTAAAGTGAACATTTCGTACGTCACTACAAGGATTAATAAATGGCTAGTTTACTGTTCAATATCCTTACCAAACCTGTTTATCAATAAGAGCCCCCTCCTGACATTTACTAGAAATTTAAGACTTGCTTTGAGCAAAGGCTGACGTTTGTATCCATTATCAGATATTAAGGCTTTTGCTTTTAATATGGAAGGAAAATAGAGTTAAATTCCCCCTACCTAAAAATCCCCTACCCAAACGTTCCCTACATAAACATATTAATTAACTTTCTTGTAAAGCTTATTATGGCATATATACTATTTTGGAAGTAATATATCCCTGAATTTAAAAAAAAATATATGATGAAAAAATTATGTTGACCAGACCACACACTAGAAAGTGAAGGGACGACAACGTTTCAGTCCGTCCTGGACCATTCTCAAGTCGATTGTGAAACGTCGTCGTCCCTTCACTTTCTAGTGTGTGGTCTGGTCAACATATTTTAGCCACGTTATTGTGACTCATCGCCTGCATATGAAAAAATTTGGTTTTCCCAGTAGCGATGTTCTAGATGAACTCGTATGAATGTACAATTCCACTAGGGCCGTAATGAGGGTTCGAACTTACGTCCGGGATGATCTGTGTGTATCGTCTGAGTGTGTTCACTTGTTCTTTGAAAACAATAAAAATCAAAACTGTTTTTTAAAGGTTAAATCACAAAAAAAAAGAATTTTCAAATTAAGTCTATCAGTCTCATATTCTGTGAGTCTGTTAATGAATCTGTGAATCTTTTAGCGAGTCTCTTAGTGAATCTTTGAATCTTTTAGCGTCTGTTAATGAATGTGTGAATCTTTTAGCGAGCTTTGGTGAATCTGTGAATCTTTTAGCGAGATTGAGTGAATCTGTGAATATTTTAGCGAGTCTCTTAGTGAATCAGTTTATTAGTCTATTACTCTCTAAGACTTTTAGTATGAAGATTCTTGTAGTATGAATCTGTGACTCTTTGAGCTGTAGCAAGTCCAGAGTCTATCCAAAATCTTCTTCTTTGACTTGAGACAAATAGTATATAAGCGTATCAAACTGCTTTTGTTTTTGTTTTTCCTACATATAATATTTCACGTATTTTGAAACCTTTCCTGAAAAAACTTCAATTTCTAAGTTTGTTGTTGATGATGTTTTGATGAAATTTGATTTCATCAAAAACATTTCGATGAAATCAAAATGTCTTTGATGAATATCTTTCTGTTGTTGAATGTTCTGTTCTATGAATGTTCTTTCTGTTGTTGAATGTTCTGTTCTATGAATGTTCTTTCTGTTGATCTGTCAATATCTTTCTGTTGTTTTGTAAAGCTGCTTTACTTTGAAAATAATTGAATTTCTATTCTATTTTCTATTCGACTTTTTACACTCGTTCATCTCTGTCTCTCTCTAGCTCTCTCCTCTCTCTCTTTCCACTCTCATAATCGTTCTGGCTCTACGGTAACGAGAGGAAGGGAGAGGGAGGGGTTTGAATCCCAATCAGAGAAGTGTACGAATATGAGGTTTCGAAGAGCGTCAAACTTGTGGGAAAACCTGTCGAGATTGATATGAGAGGAGACTACCAAGGACTTGTACTGAACAAAATTAAAAAATTACTGTCAGCAAATTAATTCAACTAAAATCTCTAGCTAGGGTCGTAAATCCTAGCTACTCTTTTCCTAAATACAGATTGCGGGCTGTAAGGGACAGGTGGGATGAATTAGTTGATAGGTTGATTGAAGATCCACAGTCCACCTGACGACAGGTATCTCACATCAGCTTGAATTTTATGCAAGGATAAGATTTAATAAATTCAGTTCTATGCTGAACACTGGCTCTGTTTAAATCAGAGATTTAAACATGTATATAGTCTAGCCTAGCACCATAACTATTAACAGCCAATATATTCTTATACTATAAACAACAATTTAAATTGTAAAAGTATAATAATGACTTTAAATGTAGTCTAAGTACAGTTAACTAAGTACTAAAGATTATATTCAATTAAATGAACTTATATGATAACGTAAAAAATAACTAAGCAAGCAATTGTTAACTTAATTTATATTCAAGTATATATATACACATATATTTATTCAATTTATATGATGAGGTACAGTCAGCTTGATTGAATCTTTTCCCACACAATAGATACTCATGAGGTTTTGATTACCTTGTTTGATTGTTTTGATTAGTCCGAGTTAGGTAACATAGAGGACATCAACCTAGCAGTGCAATCTTTTCTTCAAAAAACTCTTAGCCTTTATAACACCCACTGTCCTATGCTTACAAAACAAGTCACAACCAAAAGGCTTAACAATCCCTGGCTTACAAAGGGAATACTTAAATCTATTAATAAAAAACATGACCTTGAGAAGAAGTATAGGTTAGGAATTGTCTCCAAAGTATTCTCAAAGAATTACTCATCATTGCTATCTAAGATAATTAGACGAGCCAAAACTAAATACTACAAAGATAAATTTACCCAAATAAAGAGCAACATTAAACAAACTTGGAGCACAATTTCACAATATTGGGATCAAAGAAGTCTTTAAATAACAAACCGACACTCCTGTCTAATAACGATGGTCAGCTTTCAGCCTCTGATTCTGCTATTGAGTTCAATAGGTTCTTCTCTTCCATTGGTTCATCCCTTGCAAATGATATTCCATCTTCCAGTACTGACATTAAGGACTATCTTACAGGTAACTATCCACAGTCTCTGTACCTAAAGCCTATTAATTCCACTGACGTCAATGAGATAATCCTTTCCCTTAAAACCAAGTCTAGTGCCCTTGAGGAGATACCAACTTTAATTTACAAAAAAGCCTCCAGATCTTTAGCCCCTGCTATTGCTTTGCTCTTCAACAAGTCACTTGAACTCCAAACCTTTCCAGATATTCTAAAAAAAGCGAGAGTAACGCCTGTCCACAAATGTGGTGATCTCACAGATGTTAACAACTACAGACCTATATCAATCCTGCCAAACTTGTCAAATAATTTTTAAAAACTAATCTATAAGCAGCTTTACTCATATCTAGCCAAACTCAATATACTTAGCCCTTGCCAATATGGCTTCAGACCTAAAAAAGGCACTAACGATGCACTTATTAGTATGCTTAACTCGATTCAAACAGCTCTTGATAAAAATGAGTTCCCTGTTGGGTTATTTGTGGACCTGCATAAAGCTTTTGATACTGTCAACCACCAAAACCTTCTTCTTAAATTACATCATTATGGAGTCAGAGGACACTCCCTACAATACCTCAAATCCTACCTTACTGACAGGCTTCAATATGTTTCTGTGAATAATACAATTTCTCCTACCCATCAACATTGGTGTTCCTCAGGGCAGCATACTTGGCCCTCTCCTCTTTCTCATCTGCATTAATGACCTTCCAAATGCCTCCCAACACCTCAAACCAATTCAATTTGCTGACGACACAACCTTCATTTACTCCAGTCCTGACCCCCTTGCTCTAAATGCCACAGTTAATACTGAGCTAAGTAAAGTCCATCTTTGGCTAACTGCCAACAAACTCACCCTTAACATTGACAAAACTTTCTATATTCTGTTTGGCAATAAATCCTCTAATCAAATAAATCTGAAAATAAACAATACCCAAATTTGTAACAAATTAGATGGCAAATTCCTTGGCATTCTCATTTACCACAAGCTGAATTTCCAGGGACACATTCTAAATATATCAAAAAAAGTTTCAAAAACTGTGGGCATTCTTTCTAAGATCAGATATTATGTACCACGCCCTGCCCTGGTGACTCTCTATTACTCCCTTATCTATCCATATCTCAACTATGGTATTTGTGCTTGGGGCTCTACTACCCAAAATCACTTACGTCCTCTAATTACTCAACACAAAGCTGCTATTAGGACAATATCCAATTCTGGCCCCAGACATCACTCGGTACCCCTACTCAAATCTCTGAATATGTTAGACATTAAGTCACTCCACATTCTCTCATGTGTATTATACATATATAAAACACTAAACTATAATGCCAATCCTGATCTCAAAAGCTTCATAGAAGGTTGTAACAGAACCCATGAGCACCGCACCAGAAATAAATACAGTTTTGATATTCCTAGAATACGACTTAATCAAACTAGAAATGCTCTACAAATCAAGGGGCCCAGAATGTGGAATGACCTTCCCAACCATGTTAAAGACTGTACCTCTCTCAACCAGTTTAAGATAAAAACGAAGCTATACCTAATAAATTCCTTGTAACCTACCTTATCCTTCTATTGTCAACCAATGTCTGTTCTTTTTAAAGAGCGCTGTTTGTCGACATAATTGTATTTGTGCTGCTTTTTCAGCTATGTTTTCATTTCTTGTTTTCATTCTACTCATTTTGCTCAATTAGTATTAAGCTTGTCATATAAGTTTATCATGCCCGAAACGCTTTGCGTAATAGTGGCTTTAGGCATTGTATGTACTAGCTCTACCTATAAGTCAACCAATCTTTGTAAAAATTTATTGTATGTATGTACCTTATCTAAATAAACATTTTATTTTATTTTTTATTTTATTTTACCTTGACAATCTTTTCTTACACCATGGACATTCATGAGGTTTGGTGCTTGAAGATTCAACTACTGCACTACAATATTAATAAACTTGCTGAGATATGAGGCGTTGCCTCACTTTATAAATGACAGACAGACTTATAGGATATTAAAGTTATACAATTGGCCAATTAATATACTAAAATAACCTTCAATATACTTCTCTGAATGCCGGAGTGCCTGTCTGACAGTGTGCCAGACTTGATAACTCTCTTGTCGCGAGTTTAGGCACGATATTTTATATAACAGCTTTGCTGTAGATTGTTCTTGTAGTGTTGCTACGTGATTTTCCTTTAACTGCAGTTGCAGAAAGATGAGGGTCACTGAGCACACAGTTACTGTGTGCTCCACTATTCACTCCTATTTTATATAAATATTTTAGGAATTTTCCTTGTAGATATATTGTCCAGGTACTCTCCCAGTTCTAGAGAGTGTTCACTGGTGATAAAGATAATTAGATAAGGTGTCCTGAGCTACGTAATGTTCGCTAAGGTACCCTCACACTTGTTCACTGTTTTGTCAACAAACGCGCTCTGCCCGCGGGGTGTGGTGGGCGCTTCTTCTTCTCCAGATGCTACTCCCTCTCCCTTGAGGGATAGTTTTCAATGAATATTGATTGATTATTTTTTACTGTCTAGACTTATGATTGAGATAAGATGTGATTATAATATAATTAGATATAGGATATAAAGATTATAAGTAGTACTTGATAGTACTACTGATTCTTATTAAGGATTCGATTTATAATCACTACTGGAAATCGAATCATGTTCCAAAAGTTTTTTAATTAAGAAATCTTTCTAGAAGCTTCTGGATCCTTGAGAGGTCATGCACAAAGTCACGTAGGCATCTATAGGGCCCTATGGCATACGTGATCATAGTGGCATTGTCATCTAGGATCAAGATCTATAATGATTCGGATTTGATTTTGATACGATTTGATATGATTTTGATATGATATAGATATGATATAGAAATAATACATTTCTTAGATGATTATAAGATATAGTGGGTAAAATTTCCCTCATCTTCCAGAGGGAGAGAACTGACACAGAGTCCATTACTAATGACAATAGTAATCATATGTATTCATCTACTCTCCATCGGATTGATAATACAAGTGCAAATTTTGCTTGCACTTTTGTGCAGCTGTCCGTTGTGGACGATTGTGTCTGTTAAGAGTCTGTGGGTCATGTGGAGTTAGAGGGTCTGGAGGTCTCTCAGGATCTAATTGCAGCTGGCTCACTGATTCCATGTGGATGAGTTTGTCCAATGTCTTCAGGGAAGTTCTTTTAGACAGGATTTTGACTATTCTCCAAATCCCCTGGCTATCTGGATGGACTGAGACAACTTTACCTAATGGCCAGTCAGCCCTAGGGCCATTACTGTCTACCAAGACAATATCGCCAGGTTGGAGGTTAGATATATTATGTGGGACATTGGCCCCATAGTGATGTTCTCGTAGAGACGTAAGATATTGTTTTGTCCAAACATCATTCCATTTTTGGATTATACTGGACAGATGCTTATACCCCTGAACCAACTCGCTCTGACCCACATATGAGGGATCTCTGATCTCATCATTGTGGTGTTTGTGTGTTACTGAGGAAGTCTTGGTTGTGGGGTTGATATAAAGTCATTGCTTAGTTACTGACTTTACTAGTTAAACTGATACATGACTAGTAGCTACCAAGCTTGGCGGGCGTCCTGTACGCTCTTTTTACCTTCTCTGGCGTCTGCTCCGCCACACATAGAAAACGGATGGTACCATTTTCTGTGAACATGACATCCCTCCTTTTCTTTAAAAAGAATGAATACAGGATGTCTACCATGCTTGTAGCACAAAGCAAAGTTATTGACACAAAGTAAGTTATTAACATATCAAGAGATATTGCAGACCTTGGCTGGCATGACGGGTAGTGCGATTCTCATAGGACGTCCAAATAAAAGTTCACCAGGTGACTTGCCCAGTGTTCCATGCGGTGTTGCACGGTAGTTCCTGAGAAAAGCATACATAGCTTGTTTCCAGGATCGTCCTTCGGCATGAGAACAGCGTACCACTTTCATGAGAGGTTGCATGAATCTCTCAACTTCTCCATTTGCTTGAGGATGTAGTGGCATCACACGGCGGTGTTTGAATCCAATATACTCAGCAAAGTTGACAAAGTCTTGTCCATTGAATGGCGGTCCATTGTCCGTCTTGACAACTTCAGGAATGCCAAAGTTTGAAAAGATCTTGTCGAGTTTCGGGATGACGGCCTTTGCAGACGTGGAAGTGATGATTTCTACTTCTGGATAACGTGAGTGATCATCAATGACTACCATCAAGTACTCTCCAGTTTGTAGCGGTCCGCAGAAGTCCATCGATACTTCCGTCCATGGTGCAGCAGGTAGTGGTGAAGGTTGTAGAGGTGTTGGTCTTGAAGTATCCACTGCAGCTTGGCAAGGGACACAGGCATCATGCATATCCTTTACTTGACGATCAATGCCAGGAAACCACACCTTTTCTCATAGCAGCTGTTTGGTCCTAACAAGACCTTGGTGTCCTTGATGTGCAAGCTTCAGAGCACGTTGCTGGAGAACAGCTGGAATGACGATACGAGTACCTCGCAGCACGGTGTCGCGTTGTTGTGTAACACTTAATTCTGTCTGGATGCGTTCAAGTGCTTTGAATGCATCTTGGTCAACTCCTAAGGGTGGGATGCGTGAAAACTTTTTCTTAGTCAACGCATCCACTTTTGCTTGCAGAGTTGGGTCCTCTAGGGTTGCAGTACGGATTTCATCAAGAGTGAGAGCCTTAGGGACTACATCACAGGTTACAGAGTGTACATATTCCTCGGCAACTTGCTGATGCTTGGTGATGGTGAAACTGTTGGCAGGATGTCGACTGATGTAATCAGCGGGATTGCTTGCACCCGGCTTGTATTTCACCGTAAAGTTGTATGGTTGCAGACGAAGAGCCCATCTCTCAATGCGAGCTGGTGGTTTGGACTTTGGATTATTGAAGATGGTCTCCAACGGTTTGTGGTCAGTGACTATCGTGGTGAAGGGTGCACCAAGCAGATACACATTGAAGTGTTCACAGCCCCATACAAGAGCAAGAGCTTCCTTCTCTGTCTGACTGTATCGTTGCTCCACATCTGTGAGAGAACGGCTGGCGTAGGCAATTACTACTCTGGAATCTGGTTGACCAGGTTTGTGTTGGGCTAAAACAGCACCTAAACCAACAGGACTAGCATCCACTGTTAACTCAGTGTCCATTGATGGATCAAAGTACGCAGCAGTCGCATTCTCTACTAGTGCATCTTTCACAGCATCAAATGCATTTTGCTCGATATCGCTCCAGTACCATGATGCATTTTTCTTCAGAAGCTCACGTAGAGGCTTCGTAATGGTAGCAAAATCTGGAATGAAGCGAGAACAGTAGTTCGCCATTCCCAGAAAACTATGTACTTCAGTGGACGTTGAAGAAGGTGCAGCATTCTTGATATCTGCAACTTTCTTAGGATCTGGAGACAGACCTTTGTCACTAAGTACATGTCCAAAGAATTCAATTTTACGTTGATTGAACTCACACTTTGCTCGGCTTAACGTCAGATTCTTTTCTCGTAAGCGTTGCAATGTTGCACGAAGAGCTTTGTCGTGTTCAGCTTGGGTATGGCCATAAACAATGATGTCATCAGATATGTTGTCAGCATTAGGTATATCTTGCAATACCTGGCTGATGATGTGCTGGAATACCTCGGCAGCACTGTTAATACCAAAACTCAGGCGCTTGTACCTATACAGACCTCGATGTGTCGTAAACGTTGTGATGAATCGACTCTCATCATCAAGTTCAAACTGATGATAGCCCTTGTTTAAATCTAACTTGCTAAATACAGTTGCACCGTTCAAGCGGTAAATCATATCATCTACAGTGGGTGTAGGATGGCGTTCACGCATTATTGCCTTGTTGGGAATACGCATGTCCAAACACATATGCGTATCTCATCTGGATTCTTCGGCTTTGGTGGAGTGACAATTGGGCTTACCCATGGTGTTGGGCCTGTTACTGGTTCAATGATATCTAGTTCCATCAACCTATCCAGTTCGGCATCGACTTTCTTGCGAGTATGGAATGGTTGTCGGCGATGTGGTTGTGCAACTATAATTACATCTGGGTTGATATGCAGATGTACTTTGCTATCAGTATAACAACCTATGGATTTAAATCTATCAGAAAATTCAGCAACAATACCATCAACATTGTTTGCAGATTCCACTGCTACAGCATTAGAAAGCTGAAGTAGCCCCAATTTGGTTGAAGTCTTGTAACTGAGTAAAGACTCCTTTGCATTCCTAACAACATGGAATGTAGTAATGAGCATTGCATTCTTTGACTTAATCTCTGCAGTGAAAGCTCCAATCACTGGCAAGGCTACCTTTGAAGCATAGGCAGTGGCTTTGCCATTATAGTTCTCAAGCTTTGGGAACTGTTTTTTAAATTTTTTATAGTGGCACTCAGCAATGGTGTCAATGTTTGATCCAGTGTCAATAAGAACTTTGAGACAAATACCAGCAATGTATACTATAGTCTCTGGGTTGTTTGGAAGATCATTCCATTCTGTGATTGCCTGTACTCCATGAGTATAATCACATTCACTGTCATCTGAGACTGGTTGTAATGAAATGTTGTCTTGTACATTATTAACATTCTGGATATGAGGTGCAATATTGTGTTTACGACCTCGACACCTATGACCTGATCCTCGTACAGTGCTTTTATTCATTGACTGTGGTTTCTTTAGTGTGGAACGACACATAGCACCAAAATGACCTAGTTTTCCACACTCATAGCACTTCTTACCTTGAGCAGGAAAAACATTATCTTGGTGTGGGTAGTCTCCTCCACAATTGTAACATTTATACATACATACATACATACAATGCCTAAAGCCACTATTACGCAAAGCGTTTCGGGCAGGAAAAAACACTACTGACTAAAGCTTAAAACTAATGGGTAAAAAGAAAAAAATGCGTTGAGTACAAATAAAAATAGAGGTAAAAGAGGGGGGAACATTGTTGAAAAAACAGCACAAATACAATTACAAATTATTACAGAAAATTACATTAAAACAGCGTTGATTTGTAAAACAAAAAAAAAACAAAAAACATACATGGGTTGACAATAGAGAGGTAAGGTAGGTTACAGGGAATTTATTAGGTATAGCTTCGTTTTTAACTTAAACTGGTTGAGAGAGGTACTGTCTTTAACATGGTTGGGAAGGTCATTCCACATCCTGGGCCCCTTGATTTGTAGAGCATTTCTGGTTTGATTAAGTCGTACTCTAGGAATATCAAAACTGTATTTATTTCTGGTGTGGTGCTCATGGGTTCTGTTACAACCTTCTATGAAGCTTTTGAGATCAGGATTGGCATTACAATTTAGCGTTTTGTATATGTATAGTACACATGAGAGAATGTGCAGTGACTTAATGTCTAACATATTCAGGGATTTGAATAGGGGTACCGAGTGATGTCTGGGGCCAGAATTGGATATTGTCCTAATAGCAGCTTTGTGTTGAGTAATTAGAGGACGTAAGTGATTTTGGGCAGTAGAGCCCCAAGCACAAATACCATAGTTGAGATATGGATAGATAAGGGAGTAATAGAGAGTCACCAGGGCAGGGCGTGGTACATAATATCTGATCTTAGAAAGAATGCCCACAGTTTTTGAAACTTTTTTTGATATGTTTAGAATGTGTCCCTGGAAATTCAGCTTGTGGTCAATGAGAATGCCAAGAAATTTGCCATCTAATTTGTTACAAATTTGGGTATTGTTTATTTTGATATTGGGTATTGTTTATTTTTATTGTTTATTGTTGACACCCTTTGATGTGGGTCGTTGTGACTGCTTGAGTTTTGTTCCTTGACCCCAGTTGTGACGTGGCTCTCGGCTCAATTTACTGTTAGGTTTGGCATGATATCTTCTTTGATTACGATGTCCTCCCTGAACCTTACATACCTCATCACTGTTAGTAACAGTGGCAGAACCGTTGTTGGCACTGCACTCCATGACATGAGCATCACGTGCAGCATCTTCCATTCGACGAGCAATATCCAGTATCTTGGTAAGAGAACTGTCATCATCAACAAGTTCTAGAGCTCTTCGACGAAGTCGTGTAGATGTGCATGTTTCAATTATTTGCCGTTTGATTTCTTTGTCAACATCAGCAAACTCACAATGGGCTGCAAAACCCTGCAGACGTGTGTGGTATTGATCAACGCTTTCATTAGAGAGTTGTCTGGCTCTCCTGAAATGCATAATTTCCATTGCATTATTTTGCCTTGGTTTGAAATGTTCAGTTAATTTGGCTTTGGCAATGTCATAATCTTTGGCACCACCAGTGTCTTTCAGTGTGTCAAAGATGTCACAAACTCTATCACCTGCATAATGAAGTAGAAAGCCACGCTTTCTTTCAGCACTTTTGATGTCAGAAACTATCAACAAATTTTCAAACCTTTTAAGGGGGCTTATTACGGGTTTCGTAAAAATCTTTCAATTTATTTATAAATTTATTTATGAAATGGTTATAGAAAGGGCTGCAATTGGTCGAAGTTTCAGCATCACACCCTAAACAGAAAAGGAGAAAAAAAATACACAACGTATTATGCAACGAATTTTCAACATATTCAAATAGTTTCAGGGAACACATGTGTCACCTAAAATCATTTCTATAACACTCAGATATTAAATGTAGCACGTAATAAAGGATTGTAGTGATTAGTTTTATCAAAAAAGTGTTTAGTGCAATAATATAATTATTCAAAGTTACCCTTCCAAAAATATGCAATATATGATGTTTATAAATTGTTATAAAATCAACAAATGGACTTTGGACTAAAATGTCTCAATAGCTTTGTAGAAGCACACACTCTACATATAAGGTGTAATTTGCATGTAAATTGATTAATAAATGAAAGCTCTGAAGTACTTTGAAGGTGTAAGTTACTTTCCAGAGTAAAATAAAGATCCAAGTTCGGCCACCTGTAGCTGAGCTTGACTTCAACAGATTTCGTTCATAATTGGCACCCTTGCAGATAGGCATCCATTGAGCAAGGTGTGCAAGTGTCATGCAAATCCCTTGATAACAAACGAGAAAAAAAATTGGCAAAAAAAAAGAAAAAAAAAGAAAAAAAAAAAATTTACATATAAATATATTGCACATACATATTACAATTATTACAAGAGTTTGTGCTTCTACAGCACATAGTAGACATTTTAGTTGACACATGTGTTCCCTGAGATTATTTGAGAATGTTGAACATTCGTTGCATAATATGTTGTGTATTTTTTTTCTCCTTTTCTGTTTAGGGTGTGATGGTGAAACTTGGACCAGTTGCAGCCCTTTCTATAACCATTTCATAAAAAAATTTATAAGCAAATTGAACAACTTTTAATTTATACTGATATGCCCCCTTAAGCCATTTGACCCACCTCTGTGACAGGTTTGTCTGATCACAGTCAGGATCAAATGCAGGAAACTGAGGTATATTTGCCATTTTTACTGAATAAATGTAACTTATCACTTAAAATGTTCCTCAGAATACTAAACACTTACTGCACTGTATATGTTAGTTAAGAATTCACTGTAATTACTTTAATTTTGCAAAGCACACAAGCATTTTAATGCAAAACTTCACAACAGTGCACAATATAGCAGCAACTGACTTCTTACCTAGCCCTTGTGTACATGTGTTGTTCCTACTCACAGCAGCACAACAGTTGGCATAGCAGTTGGTACAGCAGTAGTTAGCAGTTGGTACAGCAGTTGGTGCAGCAGTTGGTACAGCAGTCGGTACGGCAGTCAGATCAGTGTGAAGAATTTTGTAGCACGAAACGTCGTTTCGTAACCAAAACATCAGATTTTGTACACATCAAAGCGTCGTTTCGTACACGGCGTCGGCAGATTCCTTAGAACACAGCTTCTTCAGTCAGCACATAGCTTGGGGTAGCACATAGCATTGGTTAGCACATAGCATTGGTTAGTACATAGCATCGTTTAGCACAAAGCATTGGTTAGCACACTGCATTGGGTATGGTGCTCACAGCACGACTTCTCCTTCCTCCTCTGGGCGAGACAGCATGATCCTTCCTTGTTTGAAGTTGAACAAAATACCTACGCTCCCAGTTCATCCTCGTCGCCAATGTGGTGTTTGTGTGTTACTGAGGAAGTCTTGGTTGTGGGGTTGATATAAAGTCATTGCTTAGTTACTGACTTTACTAGTTAAACTGATACATGACTAGTAGCTACCAAGCTTGGCGGCGTCCTGTACGCTCTTTTTACCTTCTCTGGCGTCTGCTCCGCCACACATAGAAAACGGATGGTACCATTTTCTGTGAACATGACAATCATCCACTAGAGATGGTACCGGAGTCAGAAGTCTTCCATACATTTGGTGGGCAGGACATAATGGCTCATGTTGAGTAGGATCATCAGACAAGTAAGTCAACGGCTGGTTATTCACCCTTGATTCTATTTCCGTGATTACTGTCTGGAGTTCCTGAAGATTGATTTTCTGACGGTGTTGAGAATTTCTCAAGGATCTTTTCACAGTTCCTATTAACCGTTCATAAAATCCTCCGTGCCATGGGGCTATCGGAGGGATAAATTTCCATCTGCAACGACGCTGTTCCAGTGTTGAAGTAACTGCAGGATGGGAACAGATTTCTCAAAGACATGCTTCTCCAGCTACCAAGTTTGCTCCATTATCTGAAATCATCAGCTTAGGGCATGATTGGTGTGCTGCGAATCTGTGGAAAGCTTGTATAAATGATTGAGCAGTCATATCGGGTGTAACCTCTAAATGTACTGCCATGGTGGTAGCACAGGTGAACAGACAGATGTATGCCTTGATAGGTTTCTTATCTGCAGTCCCTGTTAGATATATTGCTCCTGTATAATCTACTTCTGTTGTCTCGAAAGGATGTAGATGGACCACTCGTTCCTTTGGTAGGGGTGGTGGCCCTGGATAAGAGCAAGATCTCGCATTGTACCTTCGGCATATCATGCAATTTTTCAAGATTAATTTGACTGACTGTCTTCCCTGAGGAATCCAATACTGTTGTCTGACTTGTGTGTGAGTGTGTCTAACACTCCTCCATGTTTGATGATTTGTTGATGTGTATGTAACACAATCAACCTTGTGATTCAATGATTTTTTGGTAAATGCCATGGATGCACGGTATCTAGATTGATATCTGCGTGTTTAAGTCTCCCTCCACAACACAGAATGTTGTGATTTTCTTGGTCTATCCACAGACCGAGATTGTGTTTTAACTTATGCGGAAAGTTTTCATAGTTATTCCCATAAGTTTCTCTCTGGGCTTGTCTTACCCAATAGATAAGTGCATCTGGAAAAGTGTATTTTATACCTTTTTTCCTGAGATAATGAAACACGTTCTGTGTTACATTGATTAATTTGATGAGTGAGGAGTAACGAGTACAATCCAAGACTGATATTTGAGCTTGCTGCCTGGTGGTAATTATGGTTTGTGTCGTGATGACGTGTGGCTTTTGTTCAGGCCAACTACCATTCACTAACCATCGAGGCCCATGAAACCAAATATCTGTCTTTGGGAACTGTTTAAATGTCATACCTCTTGATAAGAGATCAGCTGTATTATTTTTTGTTGGTACATGCAACAATTGAAAGCCTGCGGAAATTTCTTTAATTTTCGAGACGCGATTTTTTACATATGGAATCGGACAGTTGTCGTTTCGTACCCATTGTAAGACAGCTTCATTGTCAGACCATATAATGACATCTTTGAAGTTCATGGTAGACAAGACTTGTTTGATATGCACTGCAAAGCGTGTGCCAATTAGCAATGCTGTTAGTTCCATCTGAACTAGCAAAGTTAGTTCAGATGGAATCAGTTAGTGAGGCAAAGTCTTCTTTTTTAATGGAGTGACTCTGGCCTTAGAGGTGATAAAAAACTAACGATGCACTTATTAGTATGCTTAACTCGATTCATACAGCTCTTGATAAAAATGAGTTCCCTGTTGGGTTATTTGTGGACCTGCGTAAAGCTTTCGATACTGTCAACCACCAAAACCTTCTTCTTAAATTACATCATTATGGTGTCAGAGGACACTCCCTACAATACCTCAAATCCTACCTTACTGACAGGCTCCAATGTGTTTCTGTGAATAATACAATTTCTCCCACCCTTCCCATCAACATTGGGGTTCCCCAGGGCAGCATACTTGGCCCTCTCCTCTTTCTCATCTACATTAATGACCTTCCAAATGCCTCCCAACACCTCAAACCAATTCTATTTGCTGACGACACAACCGTCATTTACTCCAGTCCTGATCCCCTTGCTCTAAATGCCACAGTAAATACTGAGCTAAATAAAGTCCATCTGTGGCTAACTGCCAACAAACTCACCCTTAACATTGACAAAACTTTCTATATTCTGTTTGGCAATAAATCCTCTAATCAAATAAATCTCAAAATAAACAATACCCAAATTTGTAACAAATTAGATGGCAAATTCCTTGGCATTCTCATTGACCACAAGCTGAAATTCCAGGGACACATTCTAAACATATCAAAAAAAGTTTCAAAAACTGTGGGCATTCTTTCTAAGATCAGATATTATGTACCACGCCCTGCCCTGGTGACTCTCTATTACTCCCTTATCTATCCATATCTCAACTATGGTATTTGTGCTTGGGGCTCTACTACCCAAAATCACTTACGTCCTCTAATTACTCAACACAAAGCTGCTATTAGGACAATATCCAATTCTGGCCCCAGACATCACTCGGTACCCCTACTCAAATCTCTGAATATGTTAGACATTAAGTCACTGCACATTCTCTCATGTGTATTATACATATATAAAACGCTAAACTATAATGCCAATCCTGATCTCAAAAGCTTCATAGAAGGTTGTAACAGAACCCATGAGCACCACACCAGAAATAAATACAGTTTTGATATTCCTAGAGTACGACTTAATCAAACCAGAAATGCTCTACAAATCAAGGGGCCCAGAATGTGGAATGACCTTCCCAACCATGTTAAAGACTGTACCTCTCTCAACCAGTTTAAGTTAAAAACGAAGCTATACCTAATAAATTCCTTGTAACCTACCTTACCCCTCTATTGTCAACCCATGTATGTTTTTTGTTTTTTTTTTGTTTTTCAAATCAACGCTGTTTGAATGTAATTTTCTGTAATAATTTGTAATTGTATTTGTGCTGCTTTTTCAGCAATGTTCCCCCCTCTTTTACCTCTATTTTTATTTGTACTCAACGCATTTTTTTCTTTTTACCCATTAGTTTTAAGCTTTAGTCATTAGTGTTTTTTCCTGCCCGAAACGCTTTGCGTAATAGTGGCTTTAGGCATTGTATGTACTAGCTCTATCTATAAAGCCAACAAACTTTGTAAAATCTCTTTATGTATGTACCTTTACCTAAATAAAAATTATTATTATTATTATTATTAAGATATGATTGATGGGAAGTCACTAAGTAAGCACAAGCTCCAAAAGCTTTGGCTGACGAGTCTGCGAATAAATGTAGTGATACTTCATCATTTTCCTCGACAAGGTGTCTTGGAAAGATTATATTTTCGACTAAAGTTTGTTCTTGTGCTACTTCCATCCAAGCTTTTTGTAACTGGAGTGGTAGTGGATCATCCCAACCAACTTTAGTCTTACAAGCTTCTTGCACCAATAAACGCCACTTGATAGTTAAAGGATTTAGTAGACCAAGTGGGACGAATACTTTGCTAACTTGTAAAAGCAAATCCCTTTTTGTAGCAATGCAATAATTTACTGGTACAGACTTGATTGACATTGTGTCCGAGATTAGATCCCATTCCATACCTAACACCTTTTGTGATTCTGTACGTGATACTCAGGTTAATCTCTAGCTATTTTATTATTCAATGTTGCATTATTAGAGGCCCAAGATTGTAGTGGCATGCTGGCACCTTGTAGCTCCTTGTTGGCCTCTTGATATAATTGTAACAGTTCAGTAGTACTCTTAACTGTCCCTTGAAAATTATCTACATACAGATTCTGACTGATTTCAGCCTTATAGGGACTTGTTGATTTCTTCAGATGAGTATCTAGAGTTGCTTGCAATAGAAATGGACTACTTGTCGCCCTAAAAACAACTGAGGAGAATCTGAAAGTCACTATAGAACTATTGATATCTTCTGGGTTCTCTACCCATAGAAACTTAGTGAAGTCTCTATCTTCTACCTGTTTTGACTGCCAGTAAGGCCTTAGAAAGGCCTTACTAATATCTGCTGAAAACGCATATTTGTTAAGTCTAAACTTCAACAGTATGTCATACAATTTCTGAGTTAGACTTGGACCTGTTTGCAAACAATCATTTAGACTGGTTCCTTAGGGTCCAGATTTAGAGCTACAATTAAAAATTATCCGTAAAGGAGTTGTTTTGGATTCTCTCATTATGGCCATGTGTGGTAAAAAGTGGCCTGTTTGCTTATTGTCGTTTTTCAAGACTTCGATGAATTTATTCTTTAATTGTTGAGCAATAATCTCATGATAGAGATTTAAATGCTCAGGCCTTTTTCTTTGCTTTGCTAATTGAGATTTAAATTGACTATAAGCGATGTGATAGTTGGTAGGTAATGTTTTATGGTTGATTTTCCATGGTATCCTTACCCAGTACTGTCCATCATGATACTGTACAGTTTCTAAGTACTCATTGTATGCACAGACATTATCAGGACTTGGTTGTTCAGGAATTATTCCTATGGCATCAAGTTCCCACAATTGATGTACAGATTCCAATCCATCATCAATCATGTGGGGGATTTTAAGTGGTGACTTTTCTTTGCCTAGTCAAGCCACGATTACAGTTTCTATATGATGTGATTTTTCAGGATTTGAAGGTTCAAGATCTAGTATAGGTCCTGTCATCAATATGCCTCCTGCTGATATGAGTAAATTCATACCCATAGATTCCTCTGATCCCAGAATGAATCGATAATAATAGTCAGCTCCAATCAGGATTCCGATATCCCCTATTTAGTTAGAATCAAGCAGAGGATCTGCTAATTGGATTCCTTTATTTTTTAGGAATTTAATTGTGGCTGCCTGACCAGTCACTTCCATTTCAGTAGGAATTTTATCAACTATTATGGCTTCGACTGTCCTTTGGGATGTACCTAGACAGACATTGAGTTGAACTACCAAAAAGGTTCTACGACCTGAATTGGTAAAAAAACCTGATATGGATGTAGATACTTGTTTTGAAGATTAAAGTTGTAAATCTTCTGCCATCTTTTTTACTGATAAAGGTTTTCTGTGACCCTTGATCAAAAAAACCTCTAGTTTGAATACTAATTCCTTCATTGCATAGTTCTAGCTGTGCAGTAGGTAATATGGCTGTGGTAAAAATTTTTGTATCTAAGGCATTGACATTGCTCATTATTGTACAGAATTGTACAGCTGTTGTAGTATTATCATCTTTTGGCTTTGCTTGAGATGCAGGTTGATTATTGGATGTCTATGATCTGGACTGAGAGTTGATATCACTACAGAGTGCTGTGTGATGTACACTTTTATGACAATATTGGCAGTTCTGCAATTGAGTGTTACATTCACTTGTATCATGCTTCCGTAGACAACGGATGCACCTGTTCAGAGATTTCAGTCGATTGATTCGACTGGCACGGTCTTCATAAACTGTGCATTGATAAATGGTGTGTGCTTCCTGACACAATAGACATCTTGGGTCACTTGCAGCTCCTTTTGTCTTATCTGTCTTGGAAGCTTGATTTCCTATAGTTCTGTTAACTGTTGGTGATATAGCATAAGAGCCAACATTACTCTGTTTTCACTTTGCAGAAGAGGAGTTTTGTTGCCTTGATTTTTGACTGCCAGTTTGGACATTTTTGTTTTTGTCCATGGATTCACCTTTGGTGATTTTTTCTTGTGATATGATATTGTTACAAATATGTAACACTTGTAGGTATGTAATTACATGCAATTAGGTCATACAAGCATGTAACACTTGCACTCCTCCAAAGATTTTCTTAAAGGATGAATTGTGTCTGTAATAATGTGTATCTATATTATTCAGGATGTGATGAGGCATTTTTCTTTTTCTTTTCTCGGCTTTACCTTTTCTATTAAGTAAGCCTCTTTGAGATGCTTGATTGCCTTCAGATTTTCTGAGGCTGCTTTCACTCCAGCGAAAGCATGAGATTAGGTGATCAAGACTATATTCTTGGATTAAGATAGTTATCTTAGATGGGTGATAATACTTGTATTGACATTGTCAATGGGCTGTTAGCCTTTCAGATTGTAGATTAGTGATGACGGGCTGTTTAGCCATTCAGATTGTGATGTGAGATTAAGATTGGTCTTAATCCCCAATGGTAGACTATTGTAGCCAAGTGATGATGTTATTTGTCTATCACCTGATTTAAATGGTCTGTAGGATGTAGATTCAAGTGAGTTTTTAGACACTTTGTGTCCTTTTATTTTCTGTTTCTGCAGCAGGTGAAATACTGTCAACCATTTTGACCTTTTTGAGTTTCGGAGATTCCGAGCTATTTTCTCTTTTCTGATAAATATGTTTAACCCTTAACATGCTCGGGGTTTAATATCCTGTCATCCCCACAGGCGCATGTCATTTTGAAAAACAAAAAATTATTTTTTTCTTTCTAACCTGTTAATTTGTGTTCACTGATCACGGGAAAAATAATAAAAAAATCGTAAGTGGCATAAATTTCCCGCTATAGGGTGGGGAGGTCTGGCAAATTATAGACGCTGACTCAGCGTGCGTCTCAGGCGGTCTGTTGCTCGCAAGATGTCAGGCCAGAGTTGCCACAAAGAGATAATTACCGAATTATTTCAATGTCTCTGATTGATTTTTCATACTTTTTTTGCTGTAATATTATTCAATAGTGTGTAGTTTGATATATTTATATAATAAAATGAGTGAATCGTTGGTGTACTCAAAAATATGGTGTGCATATTGTTGATTCAATTATGTTCATCAATCAGTGAACAAATACTTTGTCGGTTATTACACTATAAGCACAGGTTATATATAAGTATTTGCATGTTTTGTTCACTATAACGAACCACTAAGTAGCTATTATGAGTCAAAAAGTAATGAGGAGTGACCGCCGAGTACCAGCCAGCCACTCCCGCCCTCCCTCCAGTCATCTGACTCACCCTCATTCTCCTCCCACAATAATGTTTTTGCTATAATTCACTATATACAGACTTTATATATAAGTATCTACATGTTTTGTTCACCATAAATGTACATCTAAGCTTGTATGGTGAGTAAAGGCACAGAGATGTGGCTACTCACACAGTCAGCTAATCGGCGGCCGCCCTCAAGGTCAGACGCACTAATAAACGATTCTTCGCGGTGGGGATCGTATTCCAGGGACCTGCCCGAAACGCTACGCATACTAGTGGCTGTACAATAATGTAGCAACTCTTGTATATATCTCAAAAAAAAAAAAAAAAAAATATTTCTCCTCCAACAATACTGTGTGGTGTTATTACGCTATATATCTTATATACAGACGTTATATATAAGTATCTATATGTTTTGTTTACCATAACTGTACATCTAAGCTTGTATGGTGAGTAAAGGCACAGAGATGTGGCTACTCACACAGTCAGCTGATCGGCGGCCGCCCTCAAGGCCAGACGCACTAATATTTCTCCTCCAACAATACTGTGTGGTGTTATTACGCTATATACACACACATTATATATAAATATCGACCTGTTTTATTCATCATACTTATACAAAACGCTAAATTGTAATGCCAATCCTGATCTCAAAAGCTTCATAGAAGGTTGTAACAGAACCCATGAGCACCACACCAGAAATAAATACAGTTTTGATATTCCTAGAGTACGACTTAATCAAACCAGAAATGCTCTACAAATCAAGGGGCCCAGGATGTGGAATGACCTTCCCAACCATGTTAAAGACAGTACCTCTCTCAACCAGTTTAAGTTAAAAACGAAGCTATACCTAATAAATTCCCTGTAACCTACCTTACCTCTCTATTGTCAACCCATGTATGTTTTTTTTTTTTTTTTTTTTTTTTTTTTTTTTTTTTTTTTTTTTTTACAATTCAACGCTGTTTTAATGTAATTTTCTGTAATAATTTGTAATTGTATTTGTGCTGTTTTTTCAACAATGTTCCCCCCTCTTTTACCTCTATTTTTATTTGTACTCAACGCATTTTTTTCTTTTTACCCATTAGTTTTAAGCTTTAGTCAGTAGTGTTTTTTCCTGCCTGAAACGCTTTGCGTAATAGTGGCTTTAGGCATTGTATGTACTAGCTCTTATCTATAAAGCCAACAAACTTTGTAAAATCTCTTTATGTATGTACCTTTGCCTAAATAAAAATTATTATTATTATTATTATTATTATTATATTACAAATAAACTGGTATGGTGCCCAAAGACCATCGTGGTAACCAGTAAACAACACCATCGTCTGCATGGTGGCGTCGTGCAGACGACACCACCGCCCTCACCAGAATGGCGGCTCCAAACCTTCTCTTGCTGTTTATACCCTCTATACGCACGTTATATATAAGTATTTACATTTGTGTTCACCATAGCGAACCACTAAGCAGGTATGGTGAGTGCAGTCAATAAAAGGTGGCCACACACAGTCAAAAGACATCGCCACCACCCTCCCTCCCACAGCATTACACCTCCTTCCATGGCGCACAGCGCTAAATATCACCACAATCCTGCTATTATCAGAACCCTGGTCAGTTTTATCACAGTCAGGGGTCTTCTGTAATAATATCATCGCTACATAATAGCATGAACAAGTATAATTTGGCATTTTTAGATGCTGTGGTCACAAGCTGAACAGCAGTGCTGTTAGCTCATGCTGCGTGCATCAGGCTTGGTTGCTCACTCAATACTGAGGCCAATATCACCCGGGAGTTTGGCCCACGATTTTTTAAAAAAATGGCGTCTGTTTACAAGACCCCTGATGAAGGTGTGGTGAACCCCGTGTATCCACGGGCTGTTTAAATCTTGCGTAGTACTCCAACACATCATATGACGTGATGCGCAGTTTACTGGAACAACGTCCAGCACGTCATATGACGTGATGCGCACTTTAAGGGTTAATGTTTATGTATTTTGATAAATGAGCTTTCCTGTCTACTTAGGTAATGATTCCAAAGATCGTCCTTCATTTTCTCCCTGGAATCTGGTTGTAGTAAGTGCTCAATTATCAAAAGTACTGTAATAATTTGGGTTGTGATCCGAATGCACGAATCGGTAAATCCTGTAAAAATTAAAAAAAAATAGTAAATGGCACTATTTTTGCAAAGTTATTACAAGATCTGTTACCCTAATAATTGTTTGATAAAATACAATAGAATGCCTATTGGTTTTACCTGTAATGGGGTTTGATACAGTTGATTATGGTTAGATTGTAATGAAATGTTCTTACAGTGATAAAAACACTTTTTTAAAGAATATTATGTAATGAGCAGCTCTGAAAATCAGTTGATTAGAGATAATGCTAGATAATACACTTAAATATGTATGTAATGTTACCACAAGTGAGGTAGATCATGGTATATATGATTAAGACGCAGTTGTGTCTGTGACACTGATAAAATTAAGTACTGTTGTTTTTAACACAGAAGAATTACTAGTATGCAATGAATGCTTACTAGTTAATGGATATGGTGGCTTAAGCCACTGCAAACAATTTGTTTACTTAGATATATAGCTATGATAAATATTGGCTGATAGCTAGGTTAGGTTAGATATGTAAAAATTATTCCAATGCAAAATCAAGAAGTTTCTTATGTATTTGCTATTGATATATAATCTAGTTTCTAGACTATCTAGGTTTAAAAGACTATAAATATCTAGGTTCGAAGGACTAAAAATGTGGGAAAAACCTGTCGAGATTGATATGAGAGGAGACTACCAGGGACTTGTACTGAACTAAATTAAAAAATTACTGTCAGCAAATTAATTCAACTAAAATCTCTAGCTAGAATCGTAAATCCTAGCTCCTCTTTTCCTAAATATAGATTGTGGGCTGTAAGGCGCAGGTGGGATGAATTAGTTGGCAGGTTGATTGAAGATCCACAGTCCACCTGCCGACAGGTATCTCACATCAGCTTGTATTTTATACAAGGATAAGATTTAATAAATTCAGTTCTATGCTGAACACTGGCTCTGTTTAAATCAGAGATTTAAACATGTACATAGTCTAGCCTAGCACCATAACTATTACCAGCCAATATATTCTTATACTGTAAACAACAATTTAAATTGTAAAAGTATAATAATGACTTTATATGTAGTCTAAATACTGTTAACTAAGTACTAAAGATTATATTCAATTAAATGAACTTATATGATAACTTAAAAAATAACTAAGCAAGCAATTGTTAAATTAATTTATATTCAAGTATATATATACACATATATTTATTCAATTTATATGATGAGGTACAGTCAGCTTGATTGACTCTTTTCCCACACAATAGACACTCATGAGTTATTGTTTACCTTGACAATCTTCTCTTACACCATGGACACTCATGAGGTTTAGTGCTTAAAGATTAAACTGCTGCACTACAATACTAATAAACTTACTGAGATATGAGGCGTTGCCTCGCTTTATAACTGACAGATAGACTTATAAGATATTAAAGTCATACAAGCATACAATTGGCCAATTAATATACTAAAATAACCTTCAATATACTTCTCTGAATGCCGGAGTGCCTGTCTGACAGTGTGCCAAACTTGATAACTCTCTTGTCGTGAGTTTAGGCATGATATTTTATATAACAGCTTTGCTGTAGATTGTTCTTGTAGCATTGCTACGTGATTTTCCTTTAACTGCAGTTGCAGAAAGATGAGGGTCACTGAGCACACAGTCACTGTGTGCTCCACTATTCACTTATTTTATATAAATGTTCTAGGAATTTTCCTTGTAGATATATTGTCTAGGTACTCCCCCAGTTCTAGAGAGTGTTCACTGGTGATAAAGATAATTAGATAAGGTGTCATGAGCTATGTAATGTTCGCTAAGGTACCCTCACACTTGTTCACTGTTTTGTCAACAAATGCGCTCTGCCAGCAGGGTGTGGTGGGTGCTTCTTCTTCTCCAGATGCTTCTCCCTCTCCCTTGAGGGATAGCTTTCAATGAATATTGATTGATTATTTTTACTGTCTAGACTTATGATTGAGATAAGATGTGATTATAATATAATTTCATATAGGATTTAAAGATTATAAGTAGTACTTGATAGTACTACTGATTCTTATTAAGGATTCGATTTGTAATCACTACCGGAAATCGAATCATGTTCCAAAAGTTTTTTAATTAAGAAATCCTTCTAGAAGCTTCTGGATCTTTGAGAGATCATGCACAAAGTCACGTAGGCATCTGTAGGGCCCTATGGCATACGTGATCATAGTGGCATTGTTATCTAGGATCAAGATCTATAATGATTCGGATTTGATTTTGATACGATTTGATATGATATAGAAATAATACATTTCTTAGATGATTATTAGATATGGTGGGTAAAATTTCCCACAAAACTTACGGTGAAAAGTACTTCGAGGCTTCGGGGGAATCCTATTAACCCTTAAACTGCGTATGGCGTATATATACGCCCCGAGTAACATGTCCCACTGTGCGCATGGCGTATATATACGCCATAGGGTGCCAGGCCCGATTCAAATGGCCCTCGGCTACACGGGGTTCACAGTAGCTTCCGCAGGGCTCATGTAAACAGACGCCATTTTTTTTTTAAATCGTGGGCAATATTCTCAGGTGTGAGAGGCACAATACTGTTGGAGCAACCAAGGCTGGCGCATGCAGCATGAGCGAACAGCATTGCTGTTCAGCTTGTGACCACAGCATCGCCGAAAAATGTCCAAATAAATATATAATTTTTATTATTTAGCGATGACAATATTACAGATGACCCATGACTGTGATATAAATAACCAGGGTTGTGATAATAGCAGGATTGTTGTAATAATTAGCGCTGTGGGAGGAGTGATGCTGAGAGACGGAGGGAGACAGCATCGTTTACTGACTGTGTGGCTACCTGTTATTGTTTGCATTCACCATACCAGGTCAGGGATTCTCTATGGTGAACACAAATGTAGATACTTATATATAATGTGTGTATTAGTGTAATAACAGCAAAAGGATTTTGCTGGCAGGAGCCATATAGGTGACGTCGTCTGAACGATTTGTCTAGCTGTTTAGAGTACAATACAATACAATACAATACAATACAACAATACAATTTTATTTAGGTAAGGAACATACATACAATAAATATTTACAAGGATTGTTTGACTTATAGGTAGAGCTAGTACATACAATGCCTAAAGCCACTATTACGCAAAGCGTTTCGGGCATAAAGATCTATAATGATTCGGATACAACTATATACTTATAGTTGTATGTAGATAATTACATACTATAATGATTCGGCGGCAACTCTTCGTTGCTTTTCGACTCTCAATACCAACTTAGTGGTTCGTTATGGTGACCAAAACATGCAGATACTTATATATAACCTGTGTATAGAGTGTAATAGCAGCAAAACTATTTGTTTACTGTTTTATAAACATAATAATTGAATCACTAATATGCACATCATACTTTTGAGTATAGCGATTATTCACCACTTTTATTATATAAATATCCCAGCAAACAATTTAAGGTTGCCACAACATATCTGGAAAGTATTTGAAAGGATTGGAAACGTTTGTTTTATCGTATCAGATACGAATTTGTGTGTGGACTTAAATAGGTTTCCAAAACGTATAACCAAAACCTACGTGTCTAACACTAATTTGAGATGTTGTGGCAACTTTACAATCCTAACATGAATCATTCATAATCCATTCATATACCATTATGAATCTCTTATGAAAGGTTTGAGCCTATAATCTGAACCCTTTTCACATCTTTGTGTTTAAAGTTAAATTTCTTGAAATTAAATTATATTATTTTATATTATATTATTATTTTTATTATATTTTATTTTATATTATATTATTAATTTCAATTTAAATATTAAAACCAAATTAAGGGTAAAAAAATCTAATAATTTATATTTCTTTTATTATTTACTAACAATTATAATTATTTACTAACGGAGAGAGGGGAGGCTGTACGGCAGAGAGTGGCGGCTGTCGCGGACAGTGGCGGCGGTGGCGGATAGTGGCGGCTGTGGTGGACAGTGGCGGCGGGCGGACAGTGGTGGCGGTGGCGGACAGTGGTGGCGGTGGCGGACAGTGGTGGCGGTGGCGGCGGGCAGACAGTGGCGGCTGTGGCGGCAGTGGTGGACAGTGGCGGCGGGCGGATAGGGGTGGCAGTAGCGGACAGTGGTGGCGGTGGTGGACAGTGGTGGCGGTGGCAGACAGTGGTGGCGGTGGCGGACAGTGGTGGCGGTGGCAGACAGTAGCGGCGGGTGGACAGTGGCGGCGGGTAGACAGTGGTGGCAGTGGCGGCGGGTGGACAGTGGCAGCGGGCTGACAGTGGTGGCAGTGGCGGACAGTGGCAGCGGGCGGACAGTGGTGGCGGTGGCGGACAGTGGTGGCGGTGGCGGACATTGGCGGCGGTGGCGGTGGTGGCGGGCGGTAGTGGGCGGTGGCGGGCGGCGGCGGCTGTGGTGGGTGGTGGCGATCGGCGGTGGTGGTTGGTGGCGGTGGCGACTGTGGCAACGGGCGATGACGGCTAATGGCGGGCGGTGGTGGCAGCTGGTGGCGGGCGGTGGCAGCTGGTGGCGGTGGTGGCGGGCGGTGGCAGCTGGTGGCGGTGGTGGCGACTGGTGGTTGCGGTAGCGGCTGGTGGCAGTGGCAGCTGATGGCGGCTGGTGGTGGCGGTGATGGCAGCTGGTGGTGGCGGTGGCAGCTGGTGGTGGCGGCTGGTGGTGGCGACTGTGGCAACGGGCGGTGGTGGCGGCTGGTGGTGGCGGTGGTGGTGGCAGCTGGTGGCGGGCGGTGGCGGCTGGTGGCGGTGGCAGCTGATGGTGGCTGGTGGTGGCGGTGGTGGGGGTGATGGCGGCTTGTGGTGGTGGTGGCGGCTGGTGGCGGTGGCAGCTGGTGGTGGTTGGTGGTGGCGGTGGCGGCTGGTGGCGGTGGCAGCTGATGGTGGCTGGTGGTGGTGGTGGTGGCGGCTGGTGGCGGGCGGTGGCGGCGGTGGTGGGTGGTGGTGGCGGCTGTGGTGGGTGGTGGCGGTGGTGGTGGCAGCGGTGATGGGTGGTGGCGGCTGTGGTGGGTGGTGGCGGTGGTGGTGGGTGGTGGTGGCGGCGGTGAAGGGTGGTGGCGGCTGTGGTGGGTGGTGGCGGTGATGGGTGGTGGGTTATGGTAGTGGTGGCGGCGGCTGTGGTGGTGGCTGGTGGTGGTGGGTGGCGGCTGGTGGTGGTGGGTGGTGGCGGTGGCGGCTGGTGGTGGCGGGTGGCGGCTGGTGGTGTTGCGGCTGGTGGTGGCGGTGGCGGCTGGTGGCGGCCAGCTGGGACACACCCTTCACCACTGAAGGTCTGAGCACAACTAACCATATGTCTCTCTCACCACCAGCCCAGTGTTGGCACCTCGCGCTCTCAAAATGTTTCCTTCAAAGATTGTATATTATCTTTGAACAACAAGTTTGATTATCAAGGAAATAATGCAGATATTATTGTCACATTAATACTGTGCAATATCTTATTACATTCCTGCTAAATAATTATAATTTGAAACAGGACAAAAAATCCAACATATATATAAAAACCAACATTAGAGATCACGAGGCCTAGGCCTAGGCCTATCTGTGACCACACATCCTGCCTCCATGGCCAGTTACCCTCTCACACCTCACACTCTTAACTCACTCTCATAATCACTCTCACTCTTACTCTCAATCACTCTTACTCTCAGTCATCCTTACTCACTTTTACCCACTCTTACTCACTCTCATACTCACTCTTACTCTCATACTCACTCTTACTCTCTGTCACTCTTACTCTCTGTCACTCTTACTCTCTGTCACTCTTACTCTCTGTCACTCTTACTCTGTCACTCTTACTCTGTCACTCTTACTCTGTCACTCTTACCCATTCATACTCACTCTCTCACTCTTACTCTCATACTCTTACTCTCAATCACTTTTACTCTCAATCACTCTTACTCTCACTCTTACTCCCAATCACTCTTACTCTCAATCACTCTTACTCTTACTCTTACTCCCAATCACTCTTATTCTCAATCACTCTTACTCTCATTCTTACTCACTCCTACTCTTACTCCCAATCACTCCTACTCTCAATCACTCTTACTCTTACTCTCAATCACTCTTACTCTCATTCACTCTTACTCTCAATCACTCTTACTCTCAATCATTCTTACTCTCACTCCTACTCCCAATCACTCTTACTCTCACTCCTACTTCCAATCACTCTTACTCTCAATCACTCTTACTCTCAATCACTCTTACTCTCACTCTAACTCAATCACTCTTACTCTCATTCTCAATCACTCTTACTCTCATTCTCAATCACTCTTACTCTCATTCTCAATCACTCTTACTCTCACTCTAACTCTTAATCACTCCTACTCTCACTCTCAATCACTCTTCCTCTCATACTCACTCTTACTCTCAGTCACTCTTACTTTTGCTCACTCTCACTCACTCTTACTCACACTTACACACTCTCACTCACCTTCAGTCACTCTTACTCTCAGTCGTTCTTACTCACTCTCGCTCACTCTTACTCACTCTAGTTAATAAGAACACGCCAATATAAGACAACAAAACATTTTCAGATTCTTTCACACCACTTTTCAGCAACTTTTATAATTTATATAAATTATCTTAGGGAATAATACATAAATTATATATTTAAACATGATATTAGTGTTTAGTGGAATGCATAAGGAGTCAAATTGTGTTAAAAAGAGCAATTTTAAGAAAATTTGGAAAACTATTTTTTTCTGATCATATTATAACTAAATGGATTTTTAACGTTTCACTGAGCCAATAAATATCATTCACAATTTATTAATGAATTTTACAAAAAACACCATAAATTTTATATTTAAACATGTAAAAACTATTTGTAATACATTAGGAACAAAATAGTTGTAGAAAAACAATTTATTATATAACCTTTGTGTTTGGATTTTTGATTAAAAGTTTCTCAAAGGCTCTCCTGCACCATTCTCAATGCAAATCATTCCCACACCTATGGGAAGAGATAGACGAACGTTTTCTAGATGATTTGTGTTTGCTGGGATATTACAATACACACTATTGAATAATATTACTGCAAAAAAACTAAGAAAAAATCAATCGGAGACATTGAAACAATTAGGTATTAATATCTTTGTGGCAACTCCCACCTGTCAGCATGGGTGACGCTGACCGGGTCTGACGACCGCTCTATCAACGCCCACTTTTTGCCAGACTTCCTTGGTCAATGGCGCCCAAAATATGTCACCTACGATTTTTTTTTTATTTTTCCCGTGCTCAGGGGGACACAAATTAACATGTTTAGAAGACGAAAAAAAAATTTTGAATTTTTTTTTTCTTGCACACAGGGGTGTAAATGTCCCCAGGACTCCTGAGCAGTGTAAGGGTTAATTAGGCATATATCACTTTTCAAAAAATAAACTTTTTTGTTTCTGTTTTTGTTTTTTTGGTGTGACAAGTTTTTGGAAAATTTTGTGAGGCATTGTTTCTCTCATTGTCTCTCAACCACCTAAAAAAATGAACAAATCCACAAGGGCCGTGATGAGGATTCGAACCTACGTTCGAGAGCATCTCAGATGCTGCCTTAATCGACTGAGGGACGACATGGTAAAAAGAATTACAACCAGAAATTCTACTGAATTTACTTGTTCATTTGGTGCATCATGCAATTGTGATTTCTGTGTGGCCTGAAAAAATACTCGAATTATGTGTTTTTAATTTCTTATTATCAAAGTTATTTGTATAAGACTGATATATACAGTTAGCAGTGAATTAAATTTATTCATTCACATTTATTATAGTAATTATCACAAATAAATAATAGTTATAATTATATTTTATTAATTATACACTTATCACTGAATCAATTAATTTTTGTGTGAGCGTCTGATCAAAACCAATAATTTCAGGCAATGGCAACTCAAAGTTTCAATATATATGAAAATTCTGGAAATAGTTAACAAAAATCGTGAAACGATTGCGATATTCTATATCAAAATTGCCTTGTCTGGTTATATCTTGAGGTTATCATGAGATGATTTCGGGGTTTAGCGTCCCCGCAGCCCGGTCCTCGATCAGGCCTCCTTTTTGTTACACCCCCCCCCCCCCAGGAAGCAGCCCAAAGTAGCTGTCTAACTCCTAGCTACCTATTTACTGCTAGGTGAACAGGCACATCAGGGTGAAATAAACTCTGCCCATTTTGTCTACGCCTTCAATTTGGATCGAACCCCAAACCTCAGGACTACAAATGCCGAGTGCTGTCCACTCAGCCGTCAGGCCCCTATTATGCGTGAATACCCAATGAGTTTACCAAGGGAGTGATTCGTCACCCAAGCCAACAGTCAACCAATCCTAACTTAACATAATTAAGTCAGGAATTTATGTTCTTTAAATAACATTATAAATTGAAAAAAAACTAAATGGAAAGAAAAAAAAATAACGAAAATCTCTCTGTTAAACAAATCAGGACTTTTATTATATATATACATATATATATATATATATATATATATATATATATATATATATATATATATATATATATATATATATATATATATATATATATATATATATATATATATATATATATATATATATATGTATATATATATATATATATATATATATATATATATATATATATATATATATATATAGATATATATATATATATATATATATATATATATATATATATATATATATATATATACATATATATATATATATATATATATATATATATATATATATATATATATATATATATATATATATATATATATATATATATATATATATATATATATATATATATATATATATATATATATAGGCAGGCACATCAGGTGTGGCAGCCGTAGCAGTCGGTCGTGCAGGGGGTTGGGTCCCACATTTGTGCCCATTCAACAAGGATAACAGTGCCTGAGGAAGTCAAGAATCGACTCATGTCTGTGTTAATACCTGCTGAAGACTCCTAGTGGGTCGAGGAAGCCTACCTCTCCAGCAATGCAACAGAATCAACTGTAAAAGGTGTGTTGTCCTGGCGGGAGGCGTGCTAGGGAGGGGAAGGACACAGCCCTGGCTGAGGGTTATCTCAGTGCCTCCATAAACAACAGCCTCCTGGCGGGGAGGAGGCCTCATGTGGAGGGGGGGGGAGTGAAGGGGAGGCTCACAAACCTGCTTGTATTCCAGCAGCCCTATAAGTGAATGTGTGCGTCTTTTCAGATGAACGGTGAGTTTGTAGTGATAAACATAATGCACCTGTGAAACTTTGTGTTAATTGTGTGTGACCGGGACACCTTCTCCCCCCCCTCTCCCTAGCCTCCCACAGGCCTCGCCAGCCCACCCAGCTACCCTCTCCCGGCGGCTGACCCGACGACCATCGTCCACCCCACGACCACCGTCACCCCACGCAACCCTACGCCCACCGCCACCCCACGCAACCCTACGCCCACCGCCACCCCACGCCCACCGTCACCCCACCCAACCCTACGCCCACCGCCACCCCACGCCCACCGTCAGCCCACGCCCACACACGTCACACGCCCTACGGCCCCCTCACCAGGAAAGGGTGGAAGGACACATGTGGTGGGGTCAAGAGACTGGGTCACCAGTGTGCCAGTAAGTGCTTGAAAAAGATAAGTTGAGTCCAGTCCTGTGGTGACTGGACCATTGTGAGTATCGTGTTGAGAGCACCACACCCAGTGAGCCAGGACACATTCACCAGTGTTTAGTGACAAAAGGAAATTATCCAAGTGTTATGTGCCACATCAACCCTCCCCCCACCCCCTGAGTGTAGTGCCTCCCCCCCCCCCCAGTGAGTGTAGTGTCTCCCGCTCCACTTGTGTAGTGTCTCCCCCCCCCCCCCTCCGTGTGGTGCAGTGTCTTCCGCTCCCCCGCCCCCACTCCCACGATCAGGTGGTCGCGCCTTCCCCTCCCCGGCCCCCCTCCCAGACCGGGCCAGCGCAGCCTCCCAACCCCCACCCACCACCTCCACGAGCCCACCCACCCCAGACATCTGCCCAGACATGACGCATAGTATAGGGGACAACCTCGTCCCCCCCAGCCAGGAGGGAGAGACAAATACTCCAGTGCAAGGTGACATAAACTTTACCTAAGGGGATGGCAGAAGAAGCCGCTACCAGCCAGCTCACCCCTCCCGAAGCCAATCAAAGGAGAGGCACATGCAGTGGTTGTGGGACCAACGTCAGCATCAACTCTGTCTCCAGAGTCATACGCCAGCATGGTGACTGTCCTGGGTCAGGGAGGCCTCCCGTGGGAGGAGGCAGCACTCAGGAGCCTGTTGCACCAGTACAAATCGCAACAGATTACATTGCAACAGACGACCTGCTAGAGGCAATTAAAGCAACGTCAACCAGGACACTCACCCACATCCCAAAGGCCTCTCGCCCTTTTGCTGCAGGGAAATACACGGACCTCATCGCAAAAGTCAACAGAGGGTCAAATAACCTTGATGCACCTGATACCATCAAAGCCTGGCACAATCTGTTACTTTTTGGCAATGCATGCTTAGGTGTACCAGACAGAGGAGGCAAGACACTGGCCTCATCCGTCAATAAAGCAATTAGGGATTTTCCTAGGGCTGACAACCTAGTCCGCCTCCCCAAACACACCAAACACCGCCGAGGCAGACCAAGTACGACAATCAGCGACAACAGAAAATTAGGTACCCAAGTCAGCAAGAAAATTGAAGAGGGCAATACAGTCGGGGCACTCAGGTTGATCACAAGTGAGGACAAAATTTTGCCCAGGGATGAAACCACAGCCCAAGCACTGAGAGAAAAACACCCCCTCAGGGCCGTAGGTGAACCTCCCCCACAGGTCAGGCTCGCCCCTAACCAGGAACCTCTCGTCCTCCGGGAGTCAGAGGTTTATAAAGCTATCGTTTCATTTCCCCCGGGCTCCTCAGGAGGCTACACAGGGGTAAGACCTCAACATGTGAAGGAAATGGTGAACCCGGTTCTTGGCCCAGCTGCAGAAGCGCTCCTGACAGAAATCACATCGTTTGTCAACAACTGCCTCGCCGGGTTAATCCCTGATGAAATCAAACCATTTTTCTTTGGTACTTCCCTATGTGCCCTTAAAAAGAAGGGGGGAGGGATCAGACCCATTGCCGTTGGTAATACCCTTCGCCGCCTAGTTGCAAGGGCTGCTGTCAGAAGTATCCGAAGGGAAGCAGCCACCATGCTGCAACCCAACCAGCTGGGGTTTGGAGTCCCCCAAGGCTGTGAAGCAGCGGCTCATGCTGCACGAGCCTACATTAGCTCTCTTACTGAAGACCAGGCAGTAGTAAAATTAGATTTTAAAAACGCTTTCAACTCGGTCAAAAGGGAAGCAATCCTCACTGCAGTCCAGGAACATTGCCCAAGCATTCTCCCGTTTGTGTCAGCAGGCTACAGCAAAGACTCAACCCTCCTGTTTGGCAAACATGAAGTCACCTCAGCAGAGGGAATTCAACAGGGTGACCCACTTGCACCGTTCCTCTTTTGCATAGCGGTTCGAGAAATTACAACCAGACTGTCCAGCGAGCTCAACATCTGGTTCCTGGATGATGGCACTCTGGCAGGCACACAAGATTCCCTGCTAGAAGACCTACAGCTGGTGAAGACACGGGGGGAGTCCATGGGTCTCGTTCTTAACCCCTCCAAGTGCGAAATTATTGCATCTAGTGAAGTAATCATTAGAGCAGTGAAATCAGTTCTACCAGAAGCCTCAGTCGTTAAACCTACCGACAGCACACTACTCGGAGCACCTCTGGGCCACAATGCCATTGCTGCAGTCCTTGACGAAAAGTTTAGAGACCTAAAGAGGATGGAAGAGAGAATTGGGGACTTGGACTCCCACGATGCCCTCTACCTTCTCACAAAGTGCCTTACCTTGCCCAGGCTAACATACTTCTTAAGGTGTGCACCAACTTTTGGCAACCCACTTCTAAATCAATATGATGAGCTCCTCAGGTCAATATTCAGGAAGGCGCTCAACCTAGATTTAGATGACAGTCAGTGGGACCAAGCAACACTCCCAGTGAGATTTGGAGGGATAGGCATACGAAAGGCAACTGAGGTAGCACTTCCAGCATTCTTATCCTCATGTACAGCAGCCAACGAATTGGTAGGGCAGATCCTACCAGAGCGTATGAGAGAGACAGCGGGAACTCATGATCAAACGTTCATCGAAGCAGCCAGACAATGGGACACCATTGCACACCCTCAACCCCGACCACAAGTCCCCAAAGACCACAAGCAGGCCCACTGGGATAGCCCCATAATGGAAAAGACTGTCACAGCAATGATTGACAACGCTGATGCTGAAAACAAAGCCCGCCTCCTAGCGGTAACAGCACCCCACGCCGGGGATTTTTTATTTGCTGTGCCCAATGCAGCCCTGGGAACTCGCCTCAGTCATGACGCTCTCCGCATTGGAGTTGCCCTTCGCCTTGCCGCCCCGATCCTCACCGAACATAGGTGCATCTGCGGAACTGCGATGGCAGACCAATATGGTCGTCATGGTCTGGTATGTCGCAAATCACCGGGTAAAATCGCAAGACATGAAGAAGTCAACGACATCATCAAGAGGAGCCTCGCCACAGCCCGCTGCCCGGCACAAAGAGAACCACACTTATCCAGACCTAACGACCCTCAGAAGCGCCCTGATGGGGTCACCTTGCTACCTTGGAAGGATGGTAAGCAAGTGATATGGGACTACACGTGCGCTGCCACACTGGCCAGTACCTACCTCCACTACAGCACACGTGAAAGCGGTGGTGCTGCTTCTTTCAGGGAATCGCAGAAAATTATTAAATACAGAGGTCTAGCACACTGCTACAGCTTTGTTCCGATCGGCTCGGAGACCCTCGGTTTGTGGGGAAAATGTGTATTGAAGTTCCTGAAGGAATTGGGGGACAAATTGATCAGCGCTACAAAAGACCAGAGAGCAAAAAGTTTCTTGTTCCAGCTCCTCAGTGTTGCGATTCAGAGGGGAAATGCCTGTTGCGTCTTGGGCACTAGTCCAACTTCAGAGGAATTCGAAGAAGTGTTTGACTTGCAACAATGATCGAACCCGTCTGTGACATTCATCAATGTTTCCCATTGTTGTGTTTTTCAAGAGATCCATAACCTTTAAGCACCTTTTTGCATTATTATTTTTGTATCAACCCATGTATATCTTGTAACCATCAAATGCATAATAAAGCACAAAAAATAAAAAAGGAAGGGGGTGGTAGGAGAAAAGCACACAGAAACTGTATTGGAGGGGATCTAAACATTCCCTCTAATGCGTTATGCGTGGTTTCCTCCGAGGCTATGGGTCCCCCTTCTTCCAGCTAGAGGTGGTACTCCCTTCCTATTTTAAAAAAAAAAAAAAAATATATATATATATATATATATATATATATATATATATATATGTATATATATATATATATATATATATATATATATATATATATATATATATATATATATATATATATATATATACAATATAATAAATAATAATATAAGGCGAGAATTGCAACGATATTAAACTCTTATGAGATTCTTAGTAAATAGGATGGGACAGTTGTGGAAATTATAGCTGTACAGGTGTAAACGCCAGGTTAGCCTCTGCCAGCCACTTACTCCAACGTTAAAACAATCTCTCGACAACAGACCGCCTCTACGCTAAGTATACGCCTGTAAATCGTCGGTTTACGTTTTATTTGGGATCTATTTACTTCAGCAAATGGCACACCTGGGCTGTGTTTTTTTTAACATCAGATGATTGCTAGTGTATATCACAGGTTAATGGCAGTTAATAACTAGCCTGTTGCAGGGAAACGAGGCAGTTCACAGCTGGAGAAGGTGATTGTACCGCTGAAGGCAGTGGTTCCCCAGTTGCTGAGGGATCGAATTACTGTTGCAAAGCTTAATGTGTGTGTGTGCTGTTGCAGCTCAATGTGTGTGTGTCTCTCTCTCGGGGCTCCGCTTGCAATAAGAGCTTCAAGCTTACTCTAAAACAACATATCTATACAATACAATACAATACAATTTTATTTAGGTAAGGTACATACATACAATAAATTTTTACAAGGATTGGTTGACTTATAGGTAGAGCTAGTACATACAATGCCTAAAGCCACTATTACGCAAAGCGTTTCGGGCATGATAAACTTAAATGACAAGCTTAATACAAATTGAGCATAATGAGTAGAATGAAAACAAGAAATGAAAACATAGATGAAAAAGCAGCACAAATACAATTATGTCGACAAACAGCGCTCTTTAAAGAAAAAACAGACATTGGTTGACAATAGAAGGGTAAGGTAGGTTACAGGGAATTTATTAGGTATAGCTTCGCTTTTAACTTAAACTGGTTGAGAGAGGTACAGTCTTTAACATGGTTGGGAAGGTCATTCCACATTCTGGGCCCCTTGATTTGTAGAGCATTTCTAGTTTGATTAAGTCGTACTCTAGGAATATCAAAACTGTATTTATTTCTGGTGTGGTGCTCATGGGTTCTGTTACAACCTTCTATGAAGCTTTTGAGATCAGGATTGGCATTATAGTTTAGCGTTTTATATATGTATAATACACATGAGAGAATGTGCAGTGACTTAATGTCTAACATATTCAGAGATTTGAGTAGGGGTACCGAGTGATGTCTGGGGCCAGAATTGGATATTGTCCTAATAGCAGCTTAGTGTTGAGTAGAGGACGTAAGTGATTTTGGGTAGTAGAGCCCCAAGCACAAATACCATAGTTGAGATATGGATAGATAAGGGAGTAATAGAGAGTCACCAGGGCAGGGCGTGGTATATAATATCTGATCTTAGAAAGAATGCCCACAGTTTTTTAATTTTTTTTTGATATGTTAAGAATGTGTCCCTGCAAATTCAGTTTGTGGTCAATGAGAATGCCAAGGAATTTGCCATCTAATTTGTTACAAATTTGGGTATTGTTTATTTTGAGATTTATTTGATTAGAGGATTTATTGCCAAACAGAATATAGAAGGTTTTGTCAATGTTAAGGGTGAGTTTGTTGGCAGTTAGCCACAGATGGACTTTATTTAGCTCAGTATTTACTGTGGCATTTAGAGCAAGGGGATCAGGACTGGAGTAAATGAAGGTTGTGTCGTCAGCAAATAGAATTGGTTTGAGGTGTTGGGAGGCATTTGGAAGGTCATTAATGTAGATGAGAAAGAGGAGAGGGCCAAGTATGCTGCCCTGGGGAACACCAATGTTGATGGGTAGGGTGGGAGAAATTGTATTATTCACAGAAACATATTGGAGCCTGTCAGTAAGGTAGGGTTTGAGGTATTGTAGGGAGTGTCCTCTGACTCCATAATGATGTAATTTAAGAAGAAGGTTTTGGTGGTTGACAGTATCAAAAGCTTTACGCAGGTCCACAAACAACCCAACAGGGAACTCATTTTTATCAAGAGCTGTATGAATCGAGTTAAGCATACTAATAAGTGCATCGTTAGTGCTTTTTTTGGGTCTGAAGCCATATTGGCAAGGGCTAAGTATATTGAGTTTGGCTATGGCTTAAAGTTTATCTTAAGCCACCTCCAGACATGATATTAATGTCTCACAAGACGGGGAACAAAGTAAAACATAAGAAACATGACTACAATTGTCATTTTAAAAGACAAAAATAGGAAAAAAGGTGAGGTATGCCCTAAAAATAATAATAAAAAAGAGAATGTATTAGAACTATGATAAAGGCGATAAAGAAGGCGTATAGGGGAATGAAAATAGAAGAAAATGGAATGCCAACGACAATAATAAAACAGAAAATGTGATAATAATTGGAATACCGAGTAAAGAAGGAATATGAAACAGGAAAAGGAAAGAAAACGAATATGACAAGAATATTAGGACAAGGAAAATATAACGATAGCGATAATGGCAAAATATTACTGTTATCTTTCCCCCCCCCCCCCCCCCACACCCCTCGTAAATGCTATCCAAAGGGAACAGGGAATGAGAGAGAGGGAACAGGGAATGAGAGAGAGAGAACAGGGAATAAGGAAGAGAGAACAGGGAGTGAGAGAGAGGGAACAGGGAATGAGAGAGAGGGAACAGGGAATAAGAAAGAAGGAACAGGGAATGAGAGAGAGGGAACAGGGAATAAGAAAGAGGGAACAGGGAATGAGAGAGAGGGAACAGGGAATAAGAAAGAGCGAACAGGGAATGAGAGAGAGGGAACAGGGAATAAGAAAGAGGGAACAGGGAATGAGAGAGAGGGAACAGGGAATAAGAAAGAGGGAACAGGGAATAAGAAAGAGGGAACAGGGAATAAGAAAGAGGGAACAGGAAATGAGAGAGGGAACAGGGAATAAGAAAGAGGGAACAGGGAATGAGAGAGAGAAAACGGTGTACATAAAGACAAACAGAGAGAGGGGGGGGGATGATAGTAGATACTGTTTGATATAAACAGGAATTATCAGACGTTCCCAAGTGGGAGAGAAGGTCCGGTAGAACAGTGGCATGTTATCACGTCAGGATAACCTCACTGATAACAGTGAACGCGTCCCTATGCACCAGTCAATGAGATGATGAACCCAATGAGGTCAGACCACGAACCCCAGCATCACAGAAGGATGTCAATTAAGATCACAGGAGATAACAAGGTCACAGGGGGAATGGGGTAAAGTAGATAACACCCCCCCCTACACACACACAGGGTGGGGGGGGAAGGGTTAGGTAGTGAGAACATCACTATTGATGTAGTAACCACCTTGTAGTGATCTTCCCCTCGTAGAGCCATGTTATTGATCTGGTACTCAAGCTGTACATGAAAGTATTGAACATTTTTTTTTTACTTGTGTGGGACAATATTGCAACTGATGTTGCTCTCTCTCTTGCCGGTCAACACCTGTCCTTGCATCCTAACACACGTATAAACTGTCCCCTAACCCCTGTGTTTTTGGGTCGCTTGTCCTGTCATTAAGGACGCAACAAAAACTTAAGAATAGACCAAGACACACACACACACACACACACACACACACACACACACACACACACACACACACACACACACACACACACACACACACACACACACACACACACACACACACACACACACACACACACACACACACACACACACACACACACACACACACACACACACACACACACACAAACACACACCTATTGCTTAGGGAGTACCTAAGCAATAGGAAGCAGAGAGTTACGGTGAGGGGTGAGACCTCCGATTGGCGTGAAGTCACCAGTGGAGTCCCACAGGGCTCTGTACTCGGACCTATCTTGTTTCTGATATATGTAAATGATCTCCCAGAGGGTATAGATTCATTTCTCTCAATGTTTGCGGACGATGCCAAAATTATGAGAAGGATTAAGACAGAAGAGAACTGTTTGAGGCTTCAAGAAGACCTAGACAAACTGCAGGAATGGTCGAACAAGTGGCTGTTAGAGTTTAACCCAAAAAAATGTAATATAATGAAGATAGGTGCAGGGAGCAGGCCAAATACAAAGTATTATCTAAGAGAGGAAATTCTTCAGGAGTCAGAGAAAGAAAAAGACTTGGGAGTTGATATCACACCAGACCTGTCTCCTGCAGCGCATATCAAGAGGATAACATCAGCGGAATATGCCAGGCTGGCCAACATACGAACGGCATTCAGAAATTTGTGTAAAGAATCATTCAGAACTTTGAATACCACATATGTCAGGCCAATCCTGGAGTATGTAGCCCCAGCATGGAGTCCGTATCTAGTCAAGGTTAAGACTAAACTGGAAAAGGTTCAAAGATTTGCCACCAGACTAGTACCCGAGCTGAGAGGTATGAGCTACGAGGAGAGACTAAGGGAATTAAACCTCACTTCGCTGGAAGACAGAAGAGTTAGGGGGGACATGATCACCACATTCAAGATTCTCAAGAGAATTGATAGGGTAGGTAAAGACAGGCTATTTAACACAAGGGGCACACACACAAGAGGACACAGGTGGAAACTGAGTGCCCAAATGAGCCACAGAGATATTAGAAAGAACGTTTTTAGTGTCAGAGTAGTTGACAAATGGAATGCATTAGGAAGTGATGTGGTGGAGGCTGACTCCATACACAGTTTCAAGTGAAGATATGATAGAGCCCAATAGGCTCAGGAATCTGTACACCTGTTGATTGACGGTTGAGAGGCGGGACAAAAGTGCCAGAGCTCAACCCCCGCAAGCACAACTAGGTGAGCACCCACACGCACGCACGCACGCACGCACGCACACACACATCACCTCACACCATATTCACTCATGCTGTTCAATGGATATAATACTGAGAGTAAACTCCAGCTTATCTATGTATACGAAGAGTTTACTTCAACCACTGCAAGTATGCGTGCAAAGGTCTTAATAACTCCTCCAGCGGCTGATAGGTCTTCTGCCCCATCACCAAACAGCCTAGTTGGTCAGTAAACGACTGTGGCAGCCTTAATAACCCTCCTAGGCTGACAGATCTTCAGCCCCATCACAAAACAGCCTAGTTGGTCAGTAAACGACTGTAGCAGCCTTAATAACCCTCCAGATGCTGATAGATCTTGAATCCCATCACCAAACAGCCTAGTTGGTCAGCAAACGACTGTGGCAGCCTTAATATCCCTTCAGAGGCTGATACATAAGAACATAAGAATATAAGAACAAAGGTAACTGCAGAAGGCCCGTTGGCCCATACGAGGTAGCTCCTATCTATAACCACCCAATCCCACTCATATACATGTCCAACCCACGCTTGAAACAATCGAGGGACACCATCTCCACCACATTACGCGGCAATTGGTTCCACAAATCAACAACCCTGTTACTTAACCAGTATTTACCCAAGTCTTTCCTAAATCTAAACTTATCCAATTTATACCCATTGTTTCGTGTTCTGTCTTGTGTTGATAATTTTAATACCCTATTAATACCCCCTTTGTTATATCCATTCATCCACTTGTAAACCTCTATCATGTCACCCCTAACTCTTCGCCTTTCCAGTGAATGCAACTTAAGCTTTGTTAATCTTTCTTCATATGAAAGATTTCTAATTTGGGCAATTAACTTAGTCATCCTACGCTGGACACGTTCAAGTGAATTGATATCCATTCTATAGTACGGCGAGCAAAACTGGACTGCATAATCTAAATGGGGCCAAGCCAGAGCAAGATATAGCTGAAGAACCACACCAGGTGTCTTGTTACTAACGCTTCGATTAATAAATCCCAGTGTCCAACTCGCCTTATTACGAACATTCATGCATTGATCTTTTTGTTTTAAACTCTTACTAATCATAACTCCCAGATCCCTTTCGCAATCCGACTTCGCAATCTCAACACCATCTAGCTCGTATCTTGTAACTCTATCATCATTACCTAGCCTCAAAACTTTACATTTATTAGCATTAAACTGCATCTGCCAGTCTTTTGACCATTTTAAAACCCTATTTAGATCAACTTGAAGTGATAGCGAGTCTTCTTTTGTGTTAATTTCCCTACCAATTTTTGTATCATCTGCAAATTTGCAGATTTTGCTACTCAAACCTGAATCTAAATCATTTATATATATTATAAACAACAGAGGTCTCAGGACAGAGCCCTGAGGTACTCCACTAACAACATTATCTCACTCTGACTTAACCCCATTTATACTAACTCTCTGTTTCCTTTAGAATAGCCATGCCCCTAATCCAACTTAATATAGCATCCCCAATACCATGAGCTTCTATTTTTTTAATTAGTCTTTCATGTGGCACTGTATCAGAAGCTTTGCTAAAGACAAGGTACACAACATCACAATCCTTACCACTATCAACTGCCTCAACTATGCTGGAATAAAAAGTTAGCAAATTTGTTAAACATGAACGGCCATTTGTAAAACCATGTTGCGACTCATTTATTAATTTATGTTTTTCAAAATGAAGACGAATTGCATTTGCAATTATTGATTCAAGTAACTTTCCCACGATAGACGTTAGGCTAATTGGCCGATAGTTTGACGCAAGTGATCTATCTCCTTTCTTAAAAATTGGTACCACATTAGCTAGCTTCCATGACTCTGGCACTCTGCCTGACTCTATTGATTTATTTAATATGGTAGACAGTGGCTTGGAAAGCTCCTCTTTGCATTCTTTAAGCACCCTGGCAAACACTTCATCCAGCCCTGGGGATTTGTTTGGTTTTAGTTTTTCTAATTGTTTAATGACATCCTCCCTGGTAACTGCTAAACTAGTCAACCTGTCCTCATCCCCACCCATATAGACTTGTTCGGCTGAAGGCATATTGTTAAGTTCTTCTTTAGTAAATACAGATATAAAATATTTGTTAAAAATACTACTCATCTCCTTGTCATTATCTGTTATTTGACCTGTCTCAGTTTTTAATGGACCTATCCTTTCTCTAGTCTTAGTTCGATATAACTGAAAAAAAACTTTAGGATTTGACTTTGCTTGCTCTGCTATGCGAACTTCATAGTTTCTTTTTGATTTCCTAATCTCTTTTCTTAACATTTCTACCCAGTTGTATGAATTCCTGTTCTAAACTGACTTCCCCATTCTTAATGAGGGAAGTCAGTAATTACATCTTGAGCCCCCATCTTGAGGGGCCTCGTAGCCTGGTGGATAGTGTGCAGGACTCGTAATTCTGTGGCGCGGGTTCGATTCCTGCACGAGGCAGAAACAAATGGACAAAGTTTCTTTCACCCTGAATGCACCTGTTACCTAGCAGTAAATAGGTACCTGGGTGTTGAAAATTGAATTGAAATTGAAATAAGTTTATTGAGGTAAAATACACACAAAGGGATGAGGTAGCTCAAGCTATTCTCACCCCGTTCAGTACAACGTGTTAATATATACATAGACACACATCACAAATAAACATATTACCAAACATTCTGAGAGGTAAAAATATACATTTCCTCCCTCACAAGTAGTATGGTATCAGACGTACACACAAATACTTTTATGACCTAGGTATACTGTATAGACAACCTGGGTGTTAGTCAGCTGTCACGGGCTGCTTCCTGGGGGTGGAGGCCTGGTCGAGGATCGGGCCGCGGGGACACTAAAGCCCCGAAATCATCTCAAGATAACCCATCACCAAACCAACTAGTTTTTGCGTCACCTCGCAACAGCCATGACCAGACACCCTTAACAATCCCTAACAACCACGCAGGCGCGAACTACGCCACCATAAGGACAAAACCAGACGTAACTAAACCCAGAGTTAATATCTATAATCCCCCCACCCCTCGCAAACCACCCACTCAGCGTCTCAAGTACTGGCCAGAACTGCCCAATTAGGTTTCACGCCAGCCAGCGCCGCCACGCTCGTAACTTCGTGGTTGGCCTCGTCAGGGGAGGGAAAGTGGGTAAGAGAAAGGGAGGGGTAAAGAAGGGGAAGGTGAGTATAGGGGGTGGGGAAGGATGGGTAGGGGGTAGTGGTGAGTTAATGCGTAGGGAAGGGATAGGATAGCACAAAAGATGGGGAGATTGAAGGGAAGGTATCGTCCCTGATAAAGCTGGGGAGGGGGGGGGGGGGACGAAGCTGAAGGGGTAAAAGGGGGGATCTTCCCTGATAAAGCTAAGGAAAGTTGACCCTTTATTTGTCAGGGATATTCCTTCGCGGGCCCTAAGCCTCTGGCTGGCCGCCACGGGAAAGCTTCAGGACTGTCCTCAACAGGGAGATCAGAACGCTGTCTTGATCCTCTATGTTCTTACGGGCTCACCATAGCCCGTGCTACATGGACACTTTGTTCTGAGTAGCTAAATCTGTAACAACAACAACAACCTCTATGTTCCTTTCCCCTCTCCCTTACCTCTGGTCAAAATAGTTATTAACGATATTGGTCAAAATAGTCCTTAACGAGATTACTGACAGGACATAAATGTCGTTTGTGTAGTGAACACAAAACACAAAAAAACATGAGGACAAATCGTTAAAAGAGCAGAATAAAACAGGGAAGAGGCAGAATACAATAGAAAAAGGTTCAGAAAAAAAATGAGGAAGGTAATCCACCATTCCTTATCCCCCAATTCTTCCTCTTTTTTCCATCCTTTTTTCCCCTGCACCCTTCCCTACCCTCCCTCATTCCTCTTCTATTTTCACTATCTCCACACTTCCTCCTCTCCACCTCCTCCTTTACTCGAGGGGAAACTAAAGTAAATAATATATAATTTCAAGTTGAAATACAAAATAAATAAAAAACAGAGTTCTGACGGGGCGTTCAGAACTCCAAATCCTTATTACCACGAGTCGCAGTTCTTTGGCAAAATAAGAACAAGCTTAGCTATGAAACTACATATCTTCTTGAGGTTATCTACGGGCCCGTGCTACCTGGAACTTTTTGTTCAAGGTAGCGAGTCTTAAACAACAACAACATTGAGGTTATCTTGAGATGATTTTGGGGCTTAGCGTCCCCGTGGCCCGGTCCTCGACTAGGCCTCCTTTTTTTGTTATACATCCCCAGGAGAGCAACCCGTAGCAGCTGTCTAATTACCAGGTACCTATTTGCTGCTAGGTGAACAGGGGGCATCATGGTGAAAGAAACTCTGCCCATTTGTTTCTGCCTCCACCAGGGTGTAACAAACTAGGTTTGTTGTAAGAATTATCCAGAATGTTTATCTACACATGGGAGAATGGGAAGCTGGACCCACGTGGTGACCCGTGAGCATTCACTGGGGGGATTGACAGTGAAAATAACTGGCGCCTTTGTTCACAGTTTCGTATAATGAATTATTCTGTAGTATTCACTTATTTAGAGAAATTAGTCCTCATTCAAATTGTATAATATTACTGGTTATAATATCAAGAGTATTCTAATTATTAGGAGAATGAGTTAAGTCACCATCAGTGACGTCACGAGCTGTGACTAGAACTCTGTGCGGAAGGATTTGAGTGACCTCAGGGGTCACAGGTCAGCAGAGGTTTCACATTCAGTAATTCTCAAAGGTCAAATAGCCATCTTGTGATCGGCAATAGCTCTTCCTTAAGATGCTTGTGTAATTTAACTTCAGTTAAAATAATTCAACCAATCTGGATCATTCAGTGCAACAGAGGTTAATTGTTAAACTTAAGCCTTGCAAGTAACTTAGATACTAGGCGCAACAATACACTGCTCTGGTCTGGGTAGGACTAGCCGAGCAGAAGGACAGTGTGGGAAGAGGAGCGATTCGGGCAGGTGGCCTCCATCATTGTCCCCAAGACAGCACCAACAGCTAGCTGGTCGCCCAAGGTAAAGCTGCTCAGAGGTTTTAGATAGGGAATAGGTCAACTCATTGCCTCAAATGTAAAGTCAGGGAGTGTTAATTGACAGGGAGTGCCATTTATTTAGATTTTGTTTTTGTTTTTGAATAAACCATTTTGCTAGTAATTTGCATTTTTATTATTTTCCATTTCATTGGCTCCATTCTCATGTCCTTGTCACGTGGTCCCCACGAGGCTGAGTTGAATTGGGCGCCGATTCTAACACCGAATCAGAATTATCATTCCCGTTGATTTTTTAATTCCACACTTAAGATCCAAGGTTATATGTTACTAGTGGGGATCAAGCCCCAAAGTTATTGATTGACATGATCGATCCTGGCCTCGATCATTGCTCAGTGTTCTTGGTCTGGTGGTAGCAGCAAAAAGGCGACCCTAGGGTTTTGCTAGAAGCCTATGTCACGTCATACGGGTTGTAGAATCTTAAGTCGGTCAATCGTCTTAAGAGCACATCCCAGCAAACACAAATCATCTAGGAAACGTTCGTCTATCTCTTCCCATAGGTGTGGGAATGATTTGCATTGAGAATGGTGCAGGAGAGCCTTTGAGAAACTGTTAATAAAAAAATCCAAACACAAAGGTTTTATAATAAATTGTTTTTCTACAACTATTTTGTTCCTAATGTATTACAAATAGTTTTTACATGTTTAAATATAAAATTTATGGTGCTTTTTTAGTAAAATTCATTAATAAATTGTGATTGATATTTATTGGCTCAGTGAAACGTTCAAAATCCATTTAGTTATAATATGATCAGAAAAAAGTAGTTTTCCAAATTTTCTAAAAATCGCTCTTTTTAACACAATTTGACTCCTTATGAATTCCACTAAACACTAATATCATGTTTAAATATATAATTTATGTATTATTCCCTAAAATAATTTATATAAATTATAAAAGTTGCTGGAAAGTGGTGTGAAAGAATCTGAAAACGTTTTGTTGTCTTATATTGGCATGTTCTTATTAACTATGTCTTAAGTGCACAGTTTATCAAACAAGAAGATTAACATTCGTCAACCCTTAAAATCTTATATGTTATCTTGCTGGGTGAATGGGTGAATCTTTAAGAACAGCTAGTATCTATAATGACAAATAGTGTTTTCCCTAACTCAAACAATGTAGGGTTTATTATTCTACACATATTTCTAATGACTCTTAGATGTTTACATTCTCTGAAGTATAATTGTGAAGGCTGTGTCCATCACTCTCACCACAGATTCTTAAAATCCTCTCTGCAGGTTCAACTATAATTAATTTCCATTCTGAATCTCCATGGACATTTGTATCCAAAATGAAACCAATGTGGTTTCAAATAAGACAAATACATGAGTTTATGATAAATTCGTTTTCTGTAATATAACATTGATATGCTCTTTTTTTTAAACCGCATACTAAACTAAATCACGATCGAGGGTATATATTGCTTTTTAAGAATTAATCTCCACCACTGACCGCCAATTAAGTGCTCACATCAACAGAGTTGATGGTCAACGCTCAACAGAGTTAGTATAAATGGGGTTAAGTCAGAGTTGCAAAATGTTGTAGGTTGAGTACCTCAAGGCTCTGTCCTGGGACCTCTGTTGTTTATAATACTGTATATATAAATGATTTAGATTCATGTTTGAGTAACAACATTTGCAAATTCACAAAAAAATTCTCTAGAAGAACATCAGGAAAAAAGGTAAAAAAAAAAAAGGTTTCAAGAGCAGGTTGGACATGTATATGAGTGGGATTGGGTGGTTATAGATAGGAGCTGCCTCGTATGGGCCAATAGGCCTTCTGCAGTTACCTTTGTTCTTATGTTCTTAATTACAGTTTCTATGCAGGCGATGAGTACTCAAATAACCTTAAGCGTCAAAACAAAAATGTGTATCTTCTTTTTACTCTCCTGACCTTAGTTCACGAGCTACGTATTTCATTTTGGTACCAACGTGTTCGCAATAAAATTCTCTAGAACAACATCAGTAAAAATGGTCACGAAAAGTATATGGATACCAGCACCAAATAAATAACTATGTAGATGACTCGCCGTGAGCGCCCAACAGCAACAAAATGTTTTTACTCTTGGGATTGTTATCACTTCCACACTTGATCTACAGCATTAATTTGGGTATCAATGGACTCGCAATGAAATTCCCAACACGGTGATATGAATATAAACGTAGAATAATGGTCGCGGCCCACCCGCAAGAGTGTGGGAAGTGGCAGAACTATTACCCAGTATCGGTGACGAGACGACACATGGGCGATACAGTGCTTTGAAAGTTTCAAATTATTTCACTGTCCTGACATTATTATTCTATGTACGTCATTCATTTTTGTGCCAATGTGTTCGCAATAGAATGTTCTATGAGCCCGTAGGTAAAAAAGAGCAACAAAGCGTAAGATAGAATAGCACCAAATATAAAACAACGCTGGAACATGTCAGTGAGCGTCAAACACACACGAAATGTTTTTACTGTTGTTATGTTTGTTATGTTATCTGTTACAGATAGGAGCTGCCTGGTATAGGCCAATAGGCCTTCTGCAGTTACCTTTGTTCTAATGTTTTTGCCCTGTAACCTAAATAGTTACAGAGGCACATATATGGGCTTAGGGACTGAAACCCACAATACATTTAGCTAAGCTGGTTACAATCTTGATGATATAGTTACAAAACTAAAACAGTGGTTCTTAAACTGAAACCAAACAAATCCCCAGGGCCGGATGAAGTGTTTGCCAGGGTGCTTAAAGAATGCAAAGAGGAGCTTTCCGAGCCACTGTCTAACATATTTAATAAATCAATAGAGTCAGGCAGAGTGCCAGAGTCATGGAAGGTAGCTAATGTGGTACCAATTTTTAAGAAAGGAGATAGATCACTTGCGTCAAACTATCGGCCAATTAGCCTAACGTCTATTGTGGGAAAGTTACTTGAATCAATAATTGCCAATACAATTCGTCTCCATCTTGAAAAACATAAATTAATAATTGAGTCGCAACATGGTTTTATAAATGGCCGTTCATGTTTAACAAATTTGTTATCTTTTTATTCTAGCATTGTTGAGGCAGTTGATAGTGGTAAGGATTGCGATGTTGTATACCTTGACTTTAGCAAAGCTTTTGATACAGTGCCACATGAAAGACTGATTAAAAAGATAGAGTCTCATGGTATTGGGGGTGCTATATTAAGCTGGATTAGGGCATGGCTATACCAAAGGAAACAGAGAGTTAGTATAAATGGAATCAAGTCAGAGTGGGAAAATGTTGTAAGTGGAGTGCCTCAAGGCTCTGTCCTGGGACCTCTGTTGTTTATAATATATATAAATGATTTAGATTCAGGTTTGAGTAGCAACATTTGCAAATTTGCCGATGATACGAAAATCGGTAGGGAAATTAATTCGGAGGAGGACTCACTATCACTTCAAGTTGATCTAGATAGGGTTTTGAAATGGTCAAAGGATTGGCAGATGCAGTTTAATGCTGATGGATGTAAAGTTCTGAGGTTGGGTGGTGGTGATGGAGTTGCAAGATACGAGCTAGATGGTGTTGTGATTGCGAAGTCGGATTGCGAAAGGGATCTGGGAGTTATGATTAGTAAGAATTTAAAACAAAAGGATCAATGCATAAATGTTCGTAATAAGGCAAATCGGACACTTGGATTTATTAATCGCAGCGTTAGTAACAAGACACCTGGTGTGGTTCTCAAGCTATATCTTGCTCTAGTTAGGCCCCATTTAGATTATGCAGTTCAGTTTTGGTCGCCATATTATAGAATGGATATAAATTCACTTGAACGTGTCCAGCGTAGGATGACTAAGTTAATTCCCCAAATTAGAAATCTTTCATATGAAGAAAGATTAACAAAGCTTAAGTTGCATTCACTGGAAAGGCGAAGAGTTAGGGGTGACATGATAGAGGTTTACAAGTGGATGAATGGACATAACCGGGGGGATATTAATAGGGTATTAAAAGTATCAACACAGGACAGAACACGAAACAATGGGTATAAATTGGATAAGTTTAGATTTAGGAAAGACTTGGGTAAATACTGGTTCAGTAACAGGGTTGTTGATTTGTGGAACCAATTGCCGCGTAACATTGTGGAGGTGGGGTCCCTCGATTGTTTCAAGCACGGGTTGGACAAGTATATGAGTGGGATTGGGTGGTTATAGAATAGGAGCTGCCTCGTATGGGCCAACAGGCCTTCTGCAGTTGCCTTTGTTCTTATGTTCTTATGTTCTTAATGCTGATAAATGTAAAGTTCTGAGGCTAGGTAATGATGATAGTTACAAGATACGAGCTAGATGGTGTTGAGATTGCGAAGTCGGATTGTGAAAGGGATCTGGGAGTTATTATTAGTAAGAACTTAAAACAAAAGGATCAATGCATGAATGTTCGTAATAAGGCGAATAGGACACTGGGATTTATTAATCGAAGCGTTAGTAACAAGACACCTGGTGTGGTTCTTAAGCTATATCTTGCTCTGGTTAAGAACATAAGAACATAAGAACAAAGGTAACTGCAGAAGGCCTATTGGCCCATACGAGGCAGCTCCTATTCTATAACCACCCAATCCCACTCATATACTTGTCCAACCCGTGCTTGAAACAATCGAGGGACCCCACCTCCACAATGTTACGCGGCAATTGGTTCCACAAATCAACAACCCTGTTACTGAACCAGTATTTACCCAAGTCTTTCCTAAATCTAAACTTATCCAATTTATATCCATTGTTTCGTGTTCTGTCCTGTGTTGATACTTTTAATACCCTATTAATATCCCCCCGGTTATGTCCATTCATCCACTTGTAAACCTCTATCATGTCACCCCTAACTCTTCGCCTTTCCAGTGAATGCAACTTAAGCTTTGTTAATCTTTCTTCATATGAAAGATTTCTAATTTGGGGAATTAACTTAGTCATCCTACGCTGGACACGTTCAAGTGAATTTATATCCATTCTATAATATGGCGACCAAAACTGAACTGCATAATCTAAATGGGGCCTAACTAGAGCAAGATATAGCTTGAGAACCACACCAGGTGTCTTGTTACTAACGCTGCGATTAATAAATCCAAGTGTCCGATTTGCCTTATTACGAACATTTATGCATTGATCCTTTTGTTTTAAATTCTTACTAATCATAACTCCCAGATCCCTTTCGCAATCCGACTTCGCAATCACAACACCATCTAGCTCGTATCTTGTAACTCTATCATCATTACCTAACATAAGAACATAAGAACATAAGAACAAAGGTAACTGCAGAAGGCCTATTGGCCCATACGAGGCAGCTCCTATTCTATAACCACCCAATCCCACTCATATACTTGTCCAACCCGTGCTTGAAACAATCGAGGGACCCCACCTCCACAATGTTACGCGGCAATTGGTTCCACAAATCAACAACCCTGTTACTGAACCAGTATTTACCCAAGTCTTTCCTAAATCTAAACTTATCCAATTTATATCCATTGTTTCGTGTTCTGTCCTGTGTTGATACTTTTAATACCCTATTAATATCCCCCCGGTTATGTCCATTCATCCACTTGTAAACCTCTATCATGTCACCCCTAACTCTTCGCCTTTCCAGTGAATGCAACTTAAGCTTTGTTAATCTTTCTTCATATGAAAGATTTCTAATTTGGGGAATTAACTTAGTCATCCTACGCTGGACACGTTCAAGTGAATTTATATCCATTCTATAATATGGCGACCAAAACTGAACTGCATAATCTAAATGGGGCCTAACTAGAGCAAGATATAGCTTGAGAACCACACCAGGTGTCTTGTTACTAACGCTGCGATTAATAAATCCAAGTGTCCGATTTGCCTTATTACGAACATTTATGCATTGATCCTTTTGTTTTAAATTCTTACTAATCATAACTCCCAGATCCCTTTCGCAATCCGACTTCGCAATCACAACACCATCTAGCTCGTATCTTGTAACTCTATCATCATTACCTAACCTCAGAACTTTACATTTATCAGCATTAAACTGCATCTGCCAATCCTTTGACCATTTCAAAACCCTATCTAGATCAACTTGAAGTGATAGTGAGTCCTCCTCCGAATTAATTTCCCTACCGATTTTCGTATCATCGGCAAACTTGCAAATGTTGCTACTCAAACCTGAATCTAAATCATTTATATATATTATAAACAACAGAGGTCCCAGGACAGAGCCTTGAGGCACTCCACTTACAACATTTTCCCACTCTGACTTGATTCCATTTATACTAACTCTCTGTTTCCTTTGGTATAGCCATGCCCTAATCCAGCTTAATATAGCACCCCCAATACCATGAGACTCTATTTTTTTAATCAGTCTTTCATGTGGCACTGTATCAAAAGCTTTGCTAAAGTCAAGGTATACAACATCGCAATCCTTACCACTATCAACTGCCTCAACAATGCTAGAATAAAAAGATAACAAATTTGTTAAACATGAACGGCCATTTATAAAACCATGTTGCGACTCAATTATTAATTTATGTTTTTCAAGATGAAGACGAATTTTATTTGCTATTATAGATTCGAGTAACTTTCCCACAATAGACGTTAGGCTAATTGGTCGATAGTTAGACGCAAGTGATCTATCTCCTTTCTTAAAAACTGGTATCACATTAGCAACTTTCCAAAACTCTGGCACTCTGCCTGACTCTATTGATTTATTAAATATGATTGACAGTGGGTCACAAAGCTCCTCTTTGCATTCTTTAAGCACCCTAGCAAACACTTCATCCGGCCCTGGGGATTTGTTTGGTTTGAGTTTTACTATTTGTTTAAGAACATCCTCCCTGGTAACTGCTAAACTCGTCAACCTGTCCTCGTCCCCACCCACATAGACTTGTTCGGCTGAAGGCATATTGTTAAGTTCCTCTTTAGTAAATACAGATACAAAATATTTATTAAAAATACTACTCATCTCTTCATCACTATCTGTTATTTGACCTGTCTCAGTTTTTAATGGACCTATCCTTTCCCTAGTCTTAGTACGATATAACTGAAAAAACCCTTTAGGATTTGTCTTTGCTTGCCCTGCTATGCGAACTTCATAGTTTCTTTTTGCTTTCCTTATCTCTTTTTTAACATTTCTAACCAGTTGTACGAATTCCTGTTCTAAAGTGACCTCCCCATTTTTAATCCTTTTGTACCAAGCTCTCTTTTTACCTATAAGGTTCTTCAAATTCTTTGTTATCCACTTTGGGTCATTAGTATACGATCTATTCAATTTGTATGGTATACTACGTTCCTGTGCTTTGTTTAGAATATTCTTAAATAAGTTATATATTGAATCCACATCGAAATCCCCATTTAAGTCACCTATCGCTGGGTTCATGTCTCGCTCCAAGACCTGCCCACACCCCATACCCAAGCCTTTCCAATCAATTTGACCCAAAAAATTTCTTAGGCTATTAAAATCAGCTTTTCGAAAATCTGGCACTTTAACAGAATTTTCTCCTACTGGTCTATTCCATTCTATGCTAAATCTGATTTCTTTGTGATCACTGCTCCCTAGCTCACTCCCTATTTCGATGTCATTAATTTGCGTTTCCCTGTTAGTTAACACTAAATCTAAAATATTATTTTCCCGTGTTGGTTCCTTAATGTGTTGCGTAAGAAAGCAATCGTCAATTAATTCTAGAAAATCTTCTGCTTCACTATTCCCTGTTTTGTTCAACCAGTTTATTCCGCTAAAATTAAAGTCACCCATGACATAAATACTGTTAGATCTAGATGCTCTAGATATTTCATCCCATAGATGCTTTGCTTCCATTCTGTCTAAATTTGGTGGCCTATATATTACTCCTATTATAATATTATTAGCTTTTTCGTTTAATTCAATCCAAATAGTTTCTGTGTGTGGCTCTGTTTTGATTCCCTCTTTGAGACTACATTTCAAATTGTCCCTAACATATATGGCTACTCCACCTCCTCGTCTAATATATCTATCTGTGTGAAATAGTTTAAATCCATATATTTGATATTCAGCTAATAGTTCTCTATTTTCTACATTCATCCACGTTTCGGTAAGTGCAATAATATCTATTTTTTCTGTGCAGACAAGAGCATTTAATTCGTTAATTTTATTTCTTAGACTTCTACTGTTAGTGTAATATACCCTAAGTGAATTGTTATTTTGCGGACCTTCTCTTTCCCTGATCGTTTTGCCAATTCCTTTCTCCCACAAACACATACTTTTATTACCTCCTTCCTCCAAATCAATTCCCTCAGAACTTTACATTTATCAGCATTAAACTGCATCTGCCAATCCTTTGACCATTTCAAAACCCTATCTAGATCAACTTGAAGTGATAGTGAGTCCTCCTCCGAATTAATTTCCCTACCGATTTTCGTATCATCGGCAAATTTGCAAATGTTGCTACTCAAACCTGAATCTAAATCATTTATATATATTATAAACAACAGAGGTCCCAGGACAGAGCCTTGAGGCACTCCACTTACAACATTTTCCCACTCTGACTTGATTCCATTTATACTAACTCTCTGTTTCCTATGGTATAGCCATGCCCTAATCCAGCTTAATATAGCACCCCCAATACCATGAGACTCTAACTTTTTAATCAGTCTTTCATGTGGCACTGTATCAAAAGCTTTGCTAAAGTCAAGGTATACAACATCACAATCCTTACCACTATCAACTGCCTCAACAATGCTAGAATAAAAAGATAACAAATTTGTTAAACATGAACGGCCATTTATAAAACCATGTTGCGACTCAATTATTAATTTATGTTTTTCAAGATGAAGACGAATTTTATTTGCTATTATAGATTCGAGTAACTTTCCCACAATAGACGTTAGGCTAATTGGTCGATAGTTAGACGCAAGTGATCTATCTCCTTTCTTAAAAACTGGTATCACATTAGCAACTTTCCAAAACTCTGGCACTCTGCCTGACTCTATTGATTTATTAAATATGGTTGACAGTGGGTCACAAAGCTCCTCTTTGCATTCTTTAAGCACCCTAGCAAACACTTCATCCGGCCCTGGGGATTTGTTTGGTTTGAGTTTTACTATTTGTTTAAGAACATCCTCCCTGGTAACTGCTAAACTCGTCAACCTGTCCTCGTCCCCACCCACATAGACTTGTTCGGCTGAAGGCATATTGTTAAGTTCCTCTTTAGTAAATACAGATACAAAATATTTATTAAAAATACTACTCATCTCTTCATCACTATCTGTTATTTGACCTGTCTCAGTTTTTAATGGACCTATCCTTTCCCTAGTCTTAGTACGATATAACTGAAAAAACCCTTTAGGATTTGTCTTTGCTTGCCCTGCTATGCGAACTTCATAGTTTCTTTTTGCTTTCCTTATCACTTTTTTAACATTTCTAACCAGTTGTACGAATTCCTGTTCTAAAGTGACCTCCCCACTTTTAATCCTTTTGTACCAAGCTCTCTTTTTACCTATAAGGTTCTTCAAATTCTTTGTTATCCACTTTGGGTCATTAGTATACGATCTATTCAATTTGTATGGTATACTACGTTCCTGTGCTTTGTTTAGAATATTCTTAAATAAGTTATATATTGAATCCACATCGAAATCCCCATTTAAGTCACCTATCGCTGGGTTCATGTCTCGCTCCAAGACCGGCCCACACCCCATTCCCAAGCCTTTCCAATCAATTTGACCCAAAAAATTTCTTAGGCTATTAAAATCAGCTTTTCGAAAATCTGGCACTTTAACAGAATTTTCTCCTACTGGTCTATTCCATTCTATGCTAAATCTGATTTCTTTGTGATCACTGCTCCCTAGCTCACTCCCTATTTCGATGTCATTAATTTGCGTTTCCCTGTTAGTTAACACTAAATCTAAAATATTATTTTCCCGTGTTGGTTCCTTAATGTGTTGCGTAAGAAAGCAATCGTCAATTAATTCTAGAAAATCTTCTGCTTCACTATTCCCTGTTTTGTTCAACCAGTTTATTCCGCTAAAATTAAAGTCACCCATGACATAAATACTGTTAGATCTAGATGCTCTAGATATTTCATCCCATAGATGCTTTGCTTCCATTCTGTCTAAATTTGGTGGCCTATATATTACTCCTATTATAATATTATTAGCTTTTTCGTTTAATTCAATCCAAATAGTTTCTGTGTGTGGCTCAGTTTTGATTCCCTCTTTGAGACTACATTTCAAATTGTCCCTAACATATATGGCTACTCCACCTCCTCGTCTAATATATCTATCTGTGTGAAATAGTTTAAATCCATATATTTGATATTCAGCTAATAGTTCTCTATTTTCTACATTCATCCACGTTTCGGTAAGTGCAATAATATCTATTTTTTCTGTGCAGACAAGAGCATTTAATTCGTTAATTTTATTTCTTAGACTTCTACTGTTAGTGTAATATACCCTAAGTGAATTGTTATTTTGCGGACCTTCTCTTTCCCTGATCGTTTTGCCAATTCCTTTCTCCCACAAACACATACTTTTATTACCTCCTTCCTCCAAATCAATTCCCATACCTCTATCTACTAACAGTTTAAACCCAAACAAACACCTCTAACCACTTCTTCTAGCGAGTTCGCAACAGCAACAACCCCAGCTCTCGATAGATGCACCCCATCACGAGCATACATTTCATTTCTTCCATAGAAGTGTTCCCAGTTGTCTATGAAAGATATTGCATTTGATTTGCAATATCTTTCCAGCCGGCAATTGACACCAAGTGCCCTCGATATCCATTCATTTCCCACTCCCTTTCTTGGAAGAATGCCACATATGATCGGGATTCCTCCCTTGCTCCTAACTAACTCTATGGCTGTTTTATACCTCTGAATCAGTTCCTCACTCCTGACTCGACCAACATCATTTCCTCCCACGCTAATGCAAATAATGGGATTGTTCCCATTACCAGCCATAATATCATTCATGTTGTTTATAATATCACCAATGCCAGCTCCGGGATAGCAAACCCTTAACCTGTTCCCCCTATCTCTAGCACAAAACGTTCTATCCAAATACCTTATCTGGGAATCTCCCACAACTAATGTTTGCTTAGGTACTTCCTTTACTTTCTGAGGGGCCTGCGCTTCCTTTCTCTTCGTTGCTTTCCCTTTTGCGCGATCCACAGTCTCTCCACAGCACTCGTCCTCCAAAACGTCAAATGAATTTGAAGTTGCTATGGCGTTTGAAGGCGGCTTTATCAAAGTCTTCTTAAGGCCCCTGTCTTTCGCAACTCTCCAAGACGAGGTCCCTTTACTGCTGGTCTCCTCCTTCGTTACTTCTCGTTGTTTTTTAAGCTGACGCTCCTCCTCCCGCAGAGAGTCCAACTCTGTCTTCAGGGCTCCCACTAGAGTCACCAGGTCCTTCACTACAACTTCCATATTGCTATGATAATATAACAGGCCCCATTTAGATTATGCAGTTCAGTTTTGGTCGCCGTATTATAGAATGGATATAGATTCACTTGAACGTGTCCAACGTAGGATGACTAAGTTAATTCCCCAAATTAGAAATCTTTCATATGAAGAAAGATTAACAAAGCTTAAGTTGCATTCACTGGAAAGGCGAAGAACATAAGAAACATAAGAACAAAGGTAACTGCAGAAGGCCTATTGGCCCATGCGAGGCAGCTCCTATTCTATAACCACCCAATCCCACTCATATACTTGTCCAACCCGTGTTTGAAACAATCGAGGGACCCCACCTCCACAATGTTACGCGGCAATTGGTTCCACAAATCAACAACCCTGTTACTGAACCAGTATTTACCCAAGTCTTTCCTAAATCTAAACTTATCCAATTTATATCCATTGTTTCGTGTTCTGTCCTGTGTTGATACTTTTAATACCCTATTAATATCCCCCCGGTTATGTCCATTCATCCACTTGTAAACCTCTATCATGTCACCCCTAACTCTTCGCCTTTCCAGTGAATGCAACTTAAGCTTTGTTAATCTTTCTTCATATGAAAGATTTCTAATTTGGGGAATTAACTTAGTCATCCTACGCTGGACACGTTCAAGTGAATTTATATCCATTCTATAATATGGCGACCAAAACTGAACTGCATAATCTAAATGGGGCCTAACTAGAGCAAGATATAAGAACATAAGAACATAAGAACAAAGGTAACTGCAGAAGGCCTATTGGCCCATACGAGGCAGCTCCTATTCTATAACCACCCAATCCCACTCATATACTTGTCCAACCCGCGCTTGAAACAATCGAGGGACCCCACCTCCACCACGTTACGCGGCAATTGGTTCCACAAATCTACAACCCTGTTACTGAACCAGTATTTACCCAAGTCTTTCCTAAATCTAAACTTATCCAATTTATACCCATTGTTTCGTGTTCTGTCCTGTGTTGATACTTTTAATACCCTATTAATATCCCCCTTGTTATGTCCATTCACCCACTTGTAAACCTCTATCATGTCGCCCCTAACTCTTCGCCTTTCCAGTGAATGCAACTTAAGCTTTGTTAATCTTTCTTCATATGAAAGATTTCTAATTTGGGGAATTAACTTAGTCATCCTACGCTGGACACGTTCAAGTGAATTTATATCCATTCTATAATATGGCGACCAAAACTGAACTGCATAATCTAAATGGGGCCTAACTAGAGCAAGATATAGCTTGAGAACCACACCAGGTGTCTTGTTACTAACGCTGCGATTAATAAATCCAAGTGTCCGATTTGCCTTATTACGAACATTTATGCATTGATCCTTTTGTTTTAAATTCTTACTAATCATAACTCCCAGATCCCTTTCGCAATCCGACTTCGCAATCACAACGCCATCTAGCTCGTATCTTGTAACTCTAGCATCATTACCTAACCTCAGAACTTTACATTTATCAGCATTAAACTGCATCTGCCAATCCTTTGACCATTTCAAAACCCTATCTAGATCAACTTGAAGTGATAGTGAGTCCTCCTCCGAATTAATTTCCCTACCGATTTTCGTATCATCGGCAAATTTGCAAATGTTGCTACTCAAACCTGAATCTAAATCATTTATATATATTATAAACAACAGAGGTCCCAGGACAGAGCCTTGAGGCACTCCACTTACAACATTTTCCCACTCTGACTTGATTCCATTTATACTAACTCTCTGTTTCCTTTGATATAGCCATGCCCTAATCCAGCTTAATATAGCACCCCCAATACCATGAGACTCTATCTTTTTAATCAGTCTTTCATGTGGCACTGTATCAAAAGCTTTGCTAAAGTCAAGGTATACAACATCGCAATCCTTACCACTATCAACTGCCTCAACAATGCTAGAATAAAAAGATAACAAATTTGTTAAACATGAACGGCCATTTATAAAACCATGTTGCGACTCAATTATTAATTTATGTTTTTCAAGATGCAGACGAATTTTATTTGCTATTATGGATTCGAGTAACTTTCCCACAATAGACGTTAGGCTAATTGGTCGATAGTTAGACGCAAGTGATCTATCTCCTTTCTTAAAAACTGGTATCACATTAGCAACTTTCCAAAACTCTGGCACTCTGCCTGACTCTATTGATTTATTAAATATGGTTGACAGTGGGTCACAAAGCTCCTCTTTGCATTCTTTAAGCACCCTGGCAAACACTTCATCCGGCCCTGGGGATTTGTTTGGTTTGAGTTTTACTATTTGTTTAAGAACATCCTCCCTGGTAACTGCTAAACTCGTCAACCTGTCCTCGTCCCCACCCACATAGACTTGTTCGGCTGAAGGCATATTGTTAAGTTCCTCTTTAGTAAATACAGATACAAAATATTTATTAAAAATACTACTCATCTCTTCATCACTATCTGTTATTTGACCTGTCTCAGTTTTTAATGGACCTATCCTTTCCCTAGTCTTAGTACGATATAACTGAAAAAACCCTTTAGGATTTGTCTTTGCTTGCCCTGCTATGCGAACTTCATAGTTTCTTTTTGCTTTCCTTATCTCTTTTTTAGCATTTCTAACCAGTTGTACGAATTCCTGTTCTAAAGTGACCTCACCATTTTTAATCCTTTTGTACCAAGCTCTCTTTTTACCTATAAGGTTCTTCAAATTCTTTGTTATCCACTTTGGGTCATTAGTATTCGATCTATTCAATTTGTATGGTATACTACGTTCCTGTGCTTTGTTTAGAATATTCTTAAATAAGTTATATATTGAATCCACATCGAAATCCCCATTTAAGTCACCTATCTCTGGGTTCATGTCTTGCTCCAAGACCGGCCCACACCCCATACCCAAGACTTTCCAATCAATTTGACCCAAAAAATTTCTTAGGCTATTAAAATCAGCTTTTCGAAAATCTGGCACTTTAACAGAATTTTCTCCTACTGGTCTATTCCATTCTATGCTAAATCTGATTTCTTTGTGATCACTGCTCCCTAGCTCACTCCCTATTTCGATGTCATTAATTTGCGTTTCCCTGTTAGTTAACACTAAATCTAAAATATTATTTTCCCGTGTTGGTTCCTTAATGTGTTGCGTAAGAAAGCAATCGTCAATTAATTCTAGAAAATCTTCTGCTTCACTATTCCCTGTTTTGTTCAACCAGTTTATTCCGCTAAAATTAAAGTCACCCATGACATAAATACTGTTAGATCTAGATGCTCTAGATATTTCATCCCATAGGTGCTTTGCTTCCATTCTGTCTAAATTTGGTGGCCTATATATTACTCCTATTATAATATTATTTGCTTTTTCGTTTAATTCTATCCAAATAGTTTCTGTGTGTGGCTCTGTTTTGATTCCCTCTTTGAGACTACATTTCAAATTGTCCCTAACATATATGGCTACTCCACCTCCTCGTCTAATATATCTACCTGAGTGAAATAGTTTAAATCCATATATTTGATATTCAGCTAATAGTTCTCTATTTTCTACATTCATTTATATATATTTCTCTACATTTTCTACATATAGCTTGAGAACCACACCAGGTGTCTTGTTACTAACGCTGCGATTAATAAATCCAAGTGTCCGATTTGCCTTATTACGAACATTTATGCATTGATCCTTTTGTTTTAAATTCTTACTAATCATAACTCCCAGATCCCTTTCGCAATCCGACTTCGCAATCACAACACCATCTAGCTCGTATCTTGTAACTCTATCATCATTACCTAACCTCAGAACTTTACATTTATCAGCATTAAACTGCATCTGCCAATCCTTTGACCATTTCAAAACCCTATCTAGATCAACTTGAAGTGATAGTGAGTCCTCCTCCGAATTAATTTCCCTACCGATTTTCGTATCATCGGCAAATTTGCAAATGTTGCTACTCAAACCTGAATCTAAATCATTTATATATATTATAAACAACAGAGGTCCCAGGACAGAGCCTTGAGGCACTCCACTTACAACATTTTCCCACTCTGACTTGATTCCATTTATACTAACTCTCTGTTTCCTTTGGTATAGCCATGCCCTAATCCAGCTTAATATAGCACCCCCAATACCATGAGACTCTATTTTTTTAATCAGTCTTTCATGTGGCACTGTATCAAAAGCTTTGCTAAAGTCAAGGTATACAACATCGCAATCCTTACCACTATCAACTGCCTCAACAATGCTAGAATAAAAAGATAACAAATTTGTTAAACATGAACGGCCATTTATAAAACCATGTTGCGACTCAATTATTAATTTATGTTTTTCAAGATGAAGACGAATTTTATTTGCTATTATAAATTCGAGTAACTTTCCCACAATAGACGTTAGGCTAATTGGTCGAATTAGGGGTGACATGATAGAGACTTACAAGAGTTAGGGGTGACATGATAGAGACTTACAAGTGGATGAATGGACATAACAGGGGGGGATATTAATAGGGTATTAAAAATATCAACACAGGACAGAACACGAAACAATGGGTATAAATTGGATAAGTTTAGATTTAGTAAAGATTTGGGTATATACTGGTTCAGTAACAGGGTTGTTGATTTGTGGAACCAATTGCCGCGTAACGTGGTGGATGTGGGGTCCCTCGATTGTTTCAAGCGTAGGTTGGACAAGTATATGAGTGGGATTGGGTGGTTATAGATAGGAGCTGCCTCGTATGGGCCAATAGGCCTTCTACAGTTACCTTTGTTCTTATGTTCTTATAAAATTCAGTATAAGTCGTCACATTATCAATGGGTTCGAGATCAACCACAATTTCCTGAATGGATATAACATAGGGGATATTAATAGGGTATTAAAATTGTCAACACAAGATAGAACACGAAACAATGGGTATAAATTGGATAAGTTTAGATTTAGGAAAGACTTGAGTAAATACTGGGTCAGTAACAGGGTTGTTGATTTGTGGAACCAATTAAGAACATAAGAACATAAGAACAAAGGTAACTGCAGAAGGCCTATTGGCCCATACGAGGCAGCTCCTATTCTATAACCACCCAATCCCACTCATATACTTGTCCAACCCGTGCTTGAAACAATCGAGGGACCCCACCTCCACAATGTTACGCGGCAATTGGTTCCACAAATCAACAACCCTGTTACTGAACCAGTATTTACCCAAGTCTTTCCTAAATCTAAACTTATCCAATTTATACCCATTGTTTCGTGTTCAGTCCTGTCTTGATACTTTTAATACCCTACTAATATCCCCCCGGTTATGTCCATTCATCCACTTGTAAACCTCTATCATGTCACCCCTAACTCTTCGCCTTTCCAGTGAATGCAACTTAAGCTTTGTTAATCTTTCTTCATATGAAAGATTTCTAATTTGGGGAATTAACTTAGTCATCCTACGCTGGACACGTTCAAGTGAATTTATATCCATTCTATAATATGGCGACCAAAACTGAACTGCATAATCTAAATGGGGCCTAACTAGAGCAAGATATAGCTTGAGAACCACACCAGGTGTCTTGTTACTAACGCTGTGATTAATAAATCCAAGTGTCCGATTTGCCTTATTACGAACATTTATGCATTGATCCTTTTGTTTTAAATTCTTACTAATCATAACTCCCAGATCCCTTTCGCAATCCGACTTCGCAATCACAACACCATCTAGCTCGTATCTTGTAACTCTATCATCATTACCTAACCTCAGAACTTTACATTTATCAGCATTAAACTGCATCTGCCAATCCTTTGACCATTTCAAAACCCTATCTAGATCAACTTGAAGTGATAGTGAGTCCTCCTCCGAATTAATTTCCCTACCGATTTTCGTATCATCGGCAAATTTGCAAATGTTGCTACTCAAACCTGAATCTAAATCATTTATATAAATTATAAACAACAGAGGTCCCAGGACAGAGCCTTGAGGCACTCCACTTACAACATTTTCCCACTCTGACTTGATTCCATTTATACTAACTCTCTGTTTCCTTTGGTATAGCCATGCCCTAATCCAGCTTAATATAGCACCCCCAATACCATGAGACTCTATCTTTTTAATCAGTCTTTCATGTGGCACTGTATCAAAAGCTTTGCTAAAGTCAAGGTATACAACATCGCAATCCTTACCACTATCAACTGCCTCAACAATGCTAGAATAAAAAGATAACAAATTTGTTAAACATGAACGGCCATTTATAAAACCATGTTGCGACTCAATTATTAATTTATGTTTTTCAAGATGAAGACGAATTTTATTTGCTATTATAGATTCGAGTAACTTTCCCACAATAGACGTTAGGCTAATTGGTCGATAGTTAGACGCAAGTGATCTATCTCCTTTCTTAAAAACTGGTATCACATTAGCAACTTTCCAAAACTCTGGCACTCTGCCTGACTCTATTGATTTATTAAATATGGTTGACAGTGGGTCACAAAGCTCCTCTTTGCATTCTTTAAGCACCCTGGCAAACACTTCATCCGGCCCTGGGGATTTGTTTGGTTTGAGTTTTACTATTTGTTTAAGAACATCCTCCCTGGTAACTGCTAAACTCGTCAACCTGTCCTCGTCCCCACCCACATAGACTTGTTCGGCTGAAGGCATATTGTTAAGTTCCTCTTTAGTAAATACAGATACAAAATATTTATTAAAAATACTACTCATCTCTTCATCACTATCTGTTATTTGACCTGTCTCAGTTTTTAATGGACCTATCCTTTCCCTAGTCTTAGTACGATATAACTGAAAAAACCCTTTAGGATTTGTCTTTGCTTGCCCTGCTATGCGAACTTCATAGTTTCTTTTTGCTTTCCTTATCTCTTTTTTAGCATTTCTAACCAGTTGTACGAATTCCTGTTCTAAAGTGACCTCACCATTTTTAATCCTTTTGTACCAAGCTCTCTTTTTACCTATAAGGTTCTTCAAATTCTTTGTTATCCACTTTGGGTCATTAGTATTCGATCTATTCAATTTGTATGGTATACTACGTTCCTGTGCTTTGTTTAGAATATTCTTAAATAAGTTATATATTGAATCCACATCGAAATCCCCATTTAAGTCACCTATCTCTGGGTTCATGTCTTGCTCCAAGACCGGCCCACACCCCATACCCAAGACTTTCCAATCAATTTGACCCAAAAAATTTCTTAGGCTATTAAAATCAGCTTTTCGAAAATCTGGCACTTTAACAGAATTTTCTCCTACTGGTCTATTCCATTCTATGCTAAATCTGATTTCTTTGTGATCACTGCTCCCTAGCTCACTCCCTATTTCGATGTCATTAATTTGCGTTTCCCTGTTAGTTAACACTAAATCTAAAATATTATTTTCCCGTGTTGGTTCCTTAATGTGTTGCGTAAGAAAGCAATCGTCAATTAATTCTAGAAAATCTTCTGCTTCACTATTCCCTGTTTTGTTCAACCAGTTTATTCCGCTAAAATTAAAGTCACCCATGACATAAATACTGTTAGATCTAGATGCTCTAGATATTTCATCCCATAGGTGCTTTGCTTCCATTCTGTCTAAATTTGGTGGCCTATATATTACTCCTATTATAATATTATTTGCTTTTTCGTTTAATTCTATCCAAATAGTTTCTGTGTGTGGCTCTGTTTTGATTCCCTCTTTGAGACTACATTTCAAATTGTCCCTAACATATATGGCTACTCCACCTCCTCGTCTAATATATCTACCTGAGTGAAATAGTTTAAATCCATATATTTGATATTCAGCTAATAGTTCTCTATTTTCTACATTCATCTACATTTTCTACATATAGCTTGAGAACCACACCAGGTGTCTTGTTACTAACGCTGCGATTAATAAATCCAAGTGTCCGATTTGCCTTATTACGAACATTTATGCATTGATCCTTTTGTTTTAAATTCTTACTAATCATAACTCCCAGATCCCTTTCGCAATCCGACTTCGCAATCACAACACCATCTAGCTCGTATCTTGTAACTCTATCATCATTACCTAACCTCAGAACTTTACATTTATCAGCATTAAACTGCATCTGCCAATCCTTTGACCATTTCAAAACCCTATCTAGATCAACTTGAAGTGATAGTGAGTCCTCCTCCGAATTAATTTCCCTACCGATTTTCGTATCATCGGCAAATTTGCAAATGTTGCTACTCAAACCTGAATCTAAATCATTTATATATATTATAAACAACAGAGGTCCCAGGACAGAGCCTTGAGGCACTCCACTTACAACATTTTCCCACTCTGACTTGATTCCATTTATACTAACTCTCTGTTTCCTTTGGTATAGCCATGCCCTAATCCAGCTTAATATAGCACCCCCAATACCATGAGACTCTATTTTTTTAATCAGTCTTTCATGTGGCACTGTATCAAAAGCTTTGCTAAAGTCAAGGTATACAACATCGCAATCCTTACCACTATCAACTGCCTCAACAATGCTAGAATAAAAAGATAACAAATTTGTTAAACATGAACGGCCATTTATAAAACCATGTTGCGACTCAATTATTAATTTATGTTTTTCAAGATGAAGACGAATTTTATTTGCTATTATAAATTCGAGTAACTTTCCCACAATAGACGTTAGGCTAATTGGTCGAATTAGGGGTGACATGATAGAGACTTACAAGAGTTAGGGGTGACATGATAGAGACTTACAAGTGGATGAATGGACATAACAGGGGGGGATATTAATAGGGTATTAAAAATATCAACACAGGACAGAACACGAAACAATGGGTATAAATTGGATAAGTTTAGATTTAGTAAAGATTTGGGTATATACTGGTTCAGTAACAGGGTTGTTGATTTGTGGAACCAATTGCCGCGTAACGTGGTGGATGTGGGGTCCCTCGATTGTTTCAAGCGTAGGTTGGACAAGTATATGAGTGGGATTGGGTGGTTATAGATAGGAGCTGCCTCGTATGGGCCAATAGGCCTTCTACAGTTACCTTTGTTCTTATGTTCTTATAAAATTCAGTATAAGTCGTCACATTATCAATGGGTTCGAGATCAACCACAATTTCCTGAATGGATATAACATAGGGGATATTAATAGGGTATTAAAATTGTCAACACAAGATAGAACACGAAACAATGGGTATAAATTGGATAAGTTTAGATTTAGGAAAGACTTGAGTAAATACTGGGTCAGTAACAGGGTTGTTGATTTGTGGAACCAATTAAGAACATAAGAACATAAGAACAAAGGTAACTGCAGAAGGCCTATTGGCCCATACGAGGCAGCTCCTATTCTATAACCACCCAATCCCACTCATATACTTGTCCAACCCGTGCTTGAAACAATCGAGGGACCCCACCTCCACAATGTTACGCGGCAATTGGTTCCACAAATCAACAACCCTGTTACTGAACCAGTATTTACCCAAGTCTTTCCTAAATCTAAACTTATCCAATTTATACCCATTGTTTCGTGTTCAGTCCTGTCTTGATACTTTTAATACCCTACTAATATCCCCCCGGTTATGTCCATTCATCCACTTGTAAACCTCTATCATGTCACCCCTAACTCTTCGCCTTTCCAGTGAATGCAACTTAAGCTTTGTTAATCTTTCTTCATATGAAAGATTTCTAATTTGGGGAATTAACTTAGTCATCCTACGCTGGACACGTTCAAGTGAATTTATATCCATTCTATAATATGGCGACCAAAACTGAACTGCATAATCTAAATGGGGCCTAACTAGAGCAAGATATAGCTTGAGAACCACACCAGGTGTCTTGTTACTAACGCTGTGATTAATAAATCCAAGTGTCCGATTTGCCTTATTACGAACATTTATGCATTGATCCTTTTGTTTTAAATTCTTACTAATCATAACTCCCAGATCCCTTTCGCAATCCGACTTCGCAATCACAACACCATCTAGCTCGTATCTTGTAACTCTATCATCATTACCTAACCTCAGAACTTTACATTTATCAGCATTAAACTGCATCTGCCAATCCTTTGACCATTTCAAAACCCTATCTAGATCAACTTGAAGTGATAGTGAGTCCTCCTCCGAATTAATTTCCCTACCGATTTTCGTATCATCGGCAAATTTGCAAATGTTGCTACTCAAACCTGAATCTAAATCATTTATATAAATTATAAACAACAGAGGTCCCAGGACAGAGCCTTGAGGCACTCCACTTACAACATTTTCCCACTCTGACTTGATTCCATTTATACTAACTCTCTGTTTCCTTTGGTATAGCCATGCCCTAATCCAGCTTAATATAGCACCCCCAATACCATGAGACTCTATCTTTTTAATCAGTCTTTCATGTGGCACTGTATCAAAAGCTTTGCTAAAGTCAAGGTATACAACATCGCAATCCTTACCACTATCAACTGCCTCAACAATGCTAGAATAAAAAGATAACAAATTTGTTAAACATGAACGGCCATTTATAAAACCATGTTGCGACTCAATTATTAATTTATGTTTTTCAAGATGAAGACGAATTTTATTTGCTATTATAGATTCGAGTAACTTTCCCACAATAGACGTTAGGCTAATTGGTCGATAGTTAGACGCAAGTGATCTATCTCCTTTCTTAAAAACTGGTATCACATTAGCAACTTTCCAAAACTCTGGCACTCTGCCTGACTCTATTGATTTATTAAATATGGTTGACAGTGGGTCACAAAGCTCCTCTTTGCATTCTTTAAGCACCCTGGCAAACACTTCATCCGGCCCTGGGGATTTGTTTGGTTTGAGTTTTACTATTTGTTTAAGAACATCCTCCCTGGTAACTGCTAAACTCGTCAACCTGTCCTCGTCCCCACCCACATAGACTTGTTCGGCTGAAGGCATATTGTTAAGTTCCTCTTTAGTAAATACAGATACAAAATATTTATTAAAAATACTACTCATCTCTTCATCACTATCTGTTATTTGACCTGTCTCAGTTTTTAATGGACCTATCCTTTCCCTAGTCTTGGTACGATATAACTGAAAAAACCCTTTAGGATTTGTCTTTGCTTGCCCTGCTATGCGAACTTCATAGTTTCTTTTTGCTTTCCTTATCTCTTTTTTAACATTTCTAACCAGTTGTACGAATTCCTGTTCTAAAGTGACCTCCCCATTTTTAATCCTTTTGTACCAAGCTCTCTTTTTACCTATAAGGTTCTTCAAATTCTTTGTTATCCACTTTGGGTCATTAGTATTCGATCTATTCAATTTGTATGGTATACTACGTTCCTGTGCTTTGTTTAGAATATTCTTAAATAAGTTATATATTGAATCCACATCGAAATCCCCATTTAAGTCACCTATCGCTGGGTTCATGTCTCGCTCCAAGACCGGCCCACACACCATACCCAAGAGTTTCCAATCAATTTGACCCAAAAAATTTCTTAGGCTATTAAAATCAGCTTTTCGAAAATCTGGCACTTTAACAGAATTTTCTCCTACTGGTCTATTCCATTCTATGCTAAATCTGATTTCTTTGTGATCACTGCTCCCTAGCTCACTCCCTATTTCGATGTCATTAATTTGCGTTTCCCTGTTAGTTAACACTAAATCTAAAATATTATTTTCCCGTGTTGGTTCCTTAATGTGTTGCGTAAGAAAGCAATCGTCAATTAATTCTAGAAAATCTTCTGCTTCACTATTCCCTGTTTTGTTCAACCAGTTTATTCCGCTAAAATTAAAGTCACCCATGACATAAATACTGTTAGATCTAGATGCTCTAGATATTTCATCCCATAGATGCTTTGCTTCCATTCTGTCTAAATTTGGTGGCCTATATATTACTCCTATTATAATATTATTAGCTTTTTCGTTTAATTCTATCCAAATAGTTTCTGTGTGTGGCTCTGTTTTGATTCCCTCTTTGAGACTACATTTCAAATTGTCCCTAACATATATGGCTACTCCACCTCCTCGTCTAATATATCTATCTGTGTGAAATAGTTTAAATCCATATATTTGATATTCAGCTAATAGTTCTCTATTTTCTACATTCATCCACGTTTCGGTAAGTGCAATAATATCTATTTTTTCTGTGCAGACAAGAGCATTTAATTCGTTAATTTTATTTCTTAGACTTCTACTGTTAGTGTAATATACCTTAAGTGAATTGTTATTTTGCGGACCTTCTCTTTCCCTGATCGTTTTGCCAATTCCTTTCTCCCACAAACACATACTTTTATTACCTCCTTCCTCCAAATCAATTCCCATACCTCTATCTACTAACAGTTTAAACCCAAACAAACACCTCTAACCACTTCTTCTAACGAGTTCGCAACAGCAACAACCCCAGCTCTCGATAGATGCACCCCATCACGAGCATACATTTCATTTCTTCCATAGAAGTGTTCCCAGTTGTCTATGAAAGATATTGCATTTGATTTGCAATATCTTTCCAGCCGGCAATTGACACCAAGTGCCCTCGATATCCATTCATTTCCCACTCCCTTTCTTGGAAGAATGCCACATATGATCGGGATTCCTCCCTTGCTCCTAACTAACTCTATGGCTGTTTTATACCTCTGAATCAGTTCCTCACTCCTAACTCGACCAACATCATTTCCTCCCACGCTAATGCAAATAATGGGATTGTTCCCATTACCAGCCATAATATCATTCATGTTGTTTATAATATCACCAATGCCAGCTCCGGGATAGCAAACCCTTAACCTGTTCCCCCTATCTCTAGCACAAAACGTTCTATCCAAATACCTTATCTGGGAATCTCCCACAACTAATGTTTGCTTAGGTACTTCCTTTACTTTCTGAGGGGCCTGCGCTTCCTTTCTCTTCGTTGCTTTCCCTTTTGCGCGATCCACAGTCACTCCACAGCACTCGTCCTCCAAAACGTCAAATGAATTAGAAGTTGCTATGGCGTTTGAAGGCGGCTTTATCAAAGTCTTCTTAAGGCCCCTGTCTTTCACAACTCTCCAAGACGAGGTCCCTTTACTACTGGTCTCCTCCTTCGTTACTTCTCGTTGTTCTTTCAGCTGACGCACCTCCTCCCGCAGAGTCCAACTCTGTTCTCAGGGCTCCCACTAGAGTCACCAGGTCCTTAACTACAACTTCCATATTGCTATGATAATATAACAACACTCAGGAGCTCCGGTTAACACAACCTCTCACTGTGACTTCACCTGACTGACTGACTTCACCTGACTGACTCCAACTTCACCTGGCTGACAATTGCCGCGTAACGTGGTGGAGCTGGGGTCCCTTGATTGTTTCAAGCTCGGGTTGGACATGTATATAAGTGGGATTGGGTGGTTATAGATAGGAGCTGCCTCGTATGGGCCAATAGGCCTTCTGCAATTACCTTTGTTCTTATGTTCTTAATTACAGTTTCTATGCAGGCGATGAGTACTCACAATAACCTTAAGCGTCAAAACAAAAATGTGTATACTCTTTTTACTCTCCTGACCTTAGTTCTTGAGCTACGTATTTCATTTTGGTACCAACGTGTTTGCAATAAAATTCTCTAGAAGAACATCAGTTAAAATGGTCACGAAAAGTATATGGATACCAGCACCAAATAAATAACTACGTAGATGACTCGCCGTGAGCGCCCAACAGCAACAAAATGTTTTTACTCTTGGGATTGTTATCACTTCTACACTTGTTCTACAGCGTTAATTTTGGTATCAATGTACTCGCAATGAAATTCCCAACACGGTGATATGAATATAAACGTAGAATAATGGTCACGGCCCACCCACAAGAGTGTGGGAAGTGGTGGAACTGTTACCCAGTATTGGTGACGGGACAACACATGTGCGATACAGCGCTTTGAAAGTTTCTAATTATTTCACTGTCCTGACATTATTATTATATGTACGTCATTCATTTTTGTGCCAATGTGTTCTCAATAGAATTTATCTTAAACTGGTTGGGAGAGGTACAGTCTTTAACATAATTGGGAAGGTCATTCCACATTCGAGGTCCCTTGATTTGTCAAGCATTTCTAGTTTGACTAAGTCGTACTCTTGGAATATCAAATAGGTATTTGTTTCTGGTGTGGTGCTCATGGGATCTGTTACAACCTTGTAGGAAGCTTTTAAGGTCAGGATTAACATTACAGTGTAGCGTTTTATATATATAAAATACACATGTGAGGATGTGCAGGGACTTAATATCTATCATATTCAGAGATTTGAGTAAGGAGTCCATGTATACTGCCCGGTTGCCTGAAATGCTATGCCTACTATAGTGGCTTTAGGTATTGTATGCACTAGCTCTATCTATAAATCCAACATTATGTTTGTAAATCAACTATGTATGTACTTTCCTGAATAAAATTGACTTTACTGTACACTTATATTCTCTGTGGTTTTGTTATCCCCTATCGTTTGTGAGAAAGAAATGACTAATGCGTTCGGCGAATGACTTTGACTTCAACTTCACTTTGACTTCGTTCATGGCATCATATTTTCCATAATATATAAGGGTAAGACAATGCATTTATATTATTTTGTATAAATAATTTTGAAATTTCATGTACCCTAAAAATAGTGATATAAAGAATAAGAATAATTAAATAATTGTTGTAGTAAATTGTCACACGTTCATCATACGCAAACGAACACACAGTGTGGAGCGTCAGTACAACAAGATCCCCGCCATTTTAAAACACGGCCTCGAATGTAAGTAATGTTTTTCTCGTACTAACACTGTGTTATACAAGAGATTAGGTCTTGAATTCACAAATTTAGTTGTTACATCTGATAGAGTATGTTAGACGGTGTAATGCTGGTCCATGTTGACGTATTTGTGGGCTTGGTGGTGGTTTAAATGTGATGGCACCCCAATATGGGCACCCCACAACTGCTGCATATTCTAGCTTTGGACTAACAAAAGTGGTGAACAATTTCTTTAGTATTTCGCCATCCATGTTTTATTTATTTATTTATTTATGCATATACAAGAATGTACATAAGGAATGTGAGGATACAAATATGGTAATTACAGTCTTGTAAAGCCACTAGCACGCGCAGCGTTTCGGGCAGGTCCTTAATCTATGAAAATTTTAAGTAGGTAAATACTTGCAAAATTTATAGACCAAAAAATGATAACAGTTACATGAAATGAAAAAAAAGAAGATGAGAGAAAATTGTAGGTACAGTATATTAAAGCACATAGGTAGCTAAGATTGATTGCAATGACAGCTTGAATGGTAGTTGACAAAAATTGGTTGGCACAATACAGCAGAAACAATATAAGATTGATTGCAATGACAGCTTGAATGGTAGTTGACAAAAATTGGTAGTCACAATACAGCATATGGCTAGCACATAAAAGAAGACAGCAATGAACACAATGATAAGGTTGTTTGAAATTACATAAAAATTAGGAGATTGGGTAACACTAGGTACAGAGCAAATTTAAAGCTCAGTGTAGGAAACCAAGAAGATGAAGTTAGGTACTTTTTGGTTTTGCTTTTAAATAAGGCAAAAGTTTTACAGTTTTTCAATTCACTAGGGAGTGAGTTCCATAGACTAGGTCCCTTAATTTGCATAGAGTGTTTACACAGATTAAGTTTGACCCTGGGGATATCAAAGAGATATTTATTTCTGGTGTGGTGATAATGGGTCCTATTACATATGTCCAGGGAGAGTTTCAGAGCATGGTTTGCATTTAAGAACAGGGTTTTGTAAATGTAGTTGACACAAGAGAATGTGTGGAGGGAGTTAATATTTAGCAAGTTTAGGGATTTAAACAAGGGAGCTGAGTGTTGTCTGAAAGCAGAGTTAGTTATTATACTGATAGCAGATTAGTTATTATTCTGATAGCAGATTAAAGCAGATTGCTTTTGTATTTAAAAGCAATTCTGTAGTTGGAATGCATGGCATAGGCTCCTCACACAATGTTCTTTATGTGGTCCTCAGGTGATACTTTTCTATTTAGAACCACCTCTAGATCTCTTTCTTTATCAGAATTCCTTAAAGATTTCTCACATAATTTATAGGTTGTGTTGGGTCTATGTTCTCCTAATAATAATTCTGTGTGTGTGTGTGTCTGTCTGTCTGGATGTGTGTGTCTCCAGTTCTCTGTGTCCATCTCTCTCTCTCTCTGTATGTATGTATGTATGTATGTATGTATGTATGTATGTATGTATGTATGTATGTATGTATGTATGTGTGTGTGTATATATATATATATATATATATATTATATGTCGTACCTAGTAGCCAGAACACACTTCTCAGCCTAATATGCAAGGCCCAATTTGCCTAATAAGCCAAGTTTTCATGAATTAATTGTTTCTCGACTACCTAACCTAACTTTTTCGGCTACCTAACCTAACCTATAAAGATAGGTTACGTTAGATTAGGTAGGGTTGGTTAGGTTCTGTCATATATCTACGTTAATTTTACCTCCAATAAAAAAAAATTGACCTCATACATAATGAAATGGGTACCTTTATCATTTTATAAGAAAAAAAATTGAGAAAATATATTAATTCAGGAAAACTTGGCTTATTAGGCAAATCGGGCCTTGCATAGTAGGCTGAGAATTGCGTTTTGGCTACTAGGTACGACATATATATATATATATATATATATATATATATATATATATATATATATATATATATATATATATATATATATATATATATATATATATGTTCTCCTAATAATATATATATATATATATATATATATATATATATATATATATATATATATATAATAATATATATATATATATATATATATATATATATATATATATATATATATATATATATATATATATATATATATGTCGTACCTAGTAGCCAGAACGCACTTCTCAGCCTACTATGCAAGGCCCGGTTTGCCTAATAAGCCAAGTTTTCCTGAATTAATATATTTTCTCAAATTTTTTTCTTATGAAATGATAAAGCTACCCATTTCATTATGTTTGAGGTCAATTTTTTTTATTGGAGTTAAAATTAACGTAGATATATGACGGAACCTAACCAACCCTACCTAACCTAACCTAACCTATCTCTATAGGTTAGGTAGCCGAAAAAGTTAGGTTAGGTTAGGTTAGGTAGGTTAGGTAGTCGAAAAACAATTAATTCATGAAAACTTGGCTTATTAGGCAAATCGGGCCTTGCATAGTAGGCAGAGAAGTGCGTTCTGGCTACTAGGTACGACATATATATATATATATGTCGTACCTAGTAGCCAGAATGCACTTCTCAGCCTACTATATATATATATATATATATATATATATATATATATATATATATATATATATATATATATATATATATATATATATATATATATATATATATATAATTATATATAATATATATGACTCTGGAAAAACTTATGTCACAACCACTGAGGCACACCTCACTTCTTTCCTGGATGACTGTGGGATATCAGCTGAATAACCAGAACATAATTTGTAGTCTCACATACAACCAAAGTGTACTTAAGCTCTGCCTTTCCTTTCCAAAGGTTTTTATTTTTATTTTTATTTGTTTGTTTGTCATCTTTGCCTGTTTTTTTACTCTTAATTATTTGGTCTGAGTTAATCCCCTTGTCACTAAACCTAGGGCTTTTTATTACCCCTGTTACTTAAAGTAACTTGGTATTTGTGTCTTGTAATCATTTATTGGAATTAATTAATAGTATAATTGTCTATATAAGCATCTACCTCAGTATCATAATAAAATCTTCCACATGAATATACTCTCACCCTGTTTATTTTTGCACTTAGATTTATATTAGAGTAAATTTCAATATTTAATTAGATTTACATGTCATCTTTTTTTTTTCTTTTTTTTTTCTCTCAGAATTATCTATTTGAGCTCACTTTGTTTTCTTAGGTTCATACCAATTATAGGATTTTAATTAACCATTACTAAGCTAATTATCTTCAAGATCATTTTACTTTATTTAAACTTTAACTTTATATAAACTTTATATAAACATTTTACTTTATATTTATATTATTTTTCTTATTATTTTTTATTTTACATTTATATTGTCAGTCTTTACTGATTTTTTGTTTTTTATTTTATGTAACTTCCTGGCTATCTATTGGATTTTTTTTTTTTTGAGATATATACAAGAGTTGTTACATTCTTGTACAGCCACTAGTACGCGTAGCGTTTCGGGCAAGTCCTTAATCCTATGGTCCCTGGAATACGATCCCCTGCCGCGAAGATTCGTTAACTTTATTATACTTCTAAATTGTTACTATTTTATTGCATTTGCTTTTATTCTTGTGTTTTGCTTTATCGTGTATCTTGTATCGTGATCCCTCTGCATCTCCATGCACACTGATATTGATCCTGATCAAAATCTTCTGTCTCATATCTACACCAACCAGCACATCATTATTGCAAGTATTTCACAGCACACCAGGCTAAAAACAAACTCCAAAATAGCACCTGTCTATCAGTTTACAATCAAAATGTTAGATCACTTGGTAAACATTTTGACGATTTAAATGCATTACTCACAGCACTAGGTACTAACTTAGCGTTCATTATTTTAACAGAAACTTGGCTAAATAAAGACTATACCCAACTCTACAACTTAGCTGGTTATAAAGTCATTCATAACTGTAGGCCTAATAAAAAAAAAAACTAATCGAGTCACTCAAACATCAGCCACTACCTTGGACCACATATGGACAAACATAACAGCTCCCCTTGTATCTGGTATAATCTACGACAGAACAACTGACCACTATCCTACCTTTCTCATAGCGAACATGGACATAACACCACCAAAAAGCAAGAAACTTTCATTTAGGCTTCACAGTGAATCAGCTTTAGGCAATCTTACAGATGTATTTCACAATATTAACTGGGATTCTGAATTCAGTAATACCCAGGATATAAATTCATTAGCTAACCTCTTCCTCTCCAAAACTCTAAGCTTCTACAACCTTCATTGTCCCCTTCTTACCAAGCAAGTAACTGACAAAAGATTAAACAATCCATGCCTCACAAGTGGCATTCTCAACTCAATCAACAAGAAACATGAATATGAACAGAAACTTAGGATTGGCCTAGTTTCAAAGGAAGTAGCTAAAAGGTACTCATCAATGCTTACCAGTATCATAAGAAAGGCAAAACTTGCATATTATGTGAATAGATTCAATGAAGCAAAAGGCAACATGAAAAGCACTTGGAAAACAATCTCTAGTATCCTAGGAACTAAACAACACTCACATAACCAAATAAAACTCTAGAAATGGCAAATGAATTTAATAGTTTCTTTTCATCGGTTGGTGCTAATCTTGCCAGTAAAATCCCACAGACTCAGACACATATTAACACATATCTCTCAGGCAGCTATCCAAACTCTCTTCTCCTTTCACCAATCAGCCCGGCAGATGTTGTGTCCATCATACACTCTCTAAAAACCAAGGCAGGGAACACCAGTGAAATTCCGTCCATTGTGTACAAGAGAGCCTCCCATGCCCTTGCCCCACCCATAGCACTACTGTTCAACAAATCTATAGAGTGTCACACCTTCCCTCATATCCTCAAAAAAGCAAGAGTAACGCCACTCCATAAAGGAGGCAATCCGGCGGACATAAACAATTATAGACCAATATCAAATCTACCCATTCTATCAAAAATATTTGAAAAAATTATTGTAATTATTGACTGTAATTACCATATTATGTATCCTCACATTCCCAATGTACCTTCTTGTATATGCATAAATAAATAAATAAATAAATAAATAAATAAAATAAATATAACGCACTTCTCGGCCTACTATGCCGGACAGGACTTGTGATCCTGTGGTCCTAGTTTCGATCCCAGGCACTGGCGAGAAACAATGGGCAGAGTTTCTTTCACCCTATGTCCCTGTTACCTAGCAGTAAAATAGGTACCTGGGTGTGAGTCAGTTATTACAGGATGCTTCCTGGGGGTGGAGGCCTGGTCGAGGACCAGGCTGCAGGCACACTAAAAAAAAAAATTATGAATTATTATTCAATAACTGTTAGAGTGCCACAGGGCAGCATCTTGGGACCTCTCAAATTTCTTATATACATCAATGATCTGCCTATTGTCTCTAACATTTGTTTCAAACTGCAGGTACTGCAGGCAACTACTACAACACTACTGAACCGGATCATTCACGTAGTAACAAAGGAAAAAATCTACAGAAAGGTAATGTGAAAAAATAAAATGCAGCATTTTTTTTTATTTCTATGGTACTATACTTTGCTCAGTTGTTAATTTTATATGAAGTTCTCACAAATTCATTAATAATAGGTGTTTTTACATTGAACTTTATTACCATCCTTATCTCTAATTTAAAAAAATGTGATATGAACCGCCAAATTCTATTATTTGTGGCTACGCCTATGGTGTCCCATCCCAGCACTGTCATATAATGCTTTGAAACTACTGATGGTTTTGGCCTCCACCACCCTCTCACCTAACTTGTTCCAACCGTGTCTACCACGCTGCTTGTGAAAGTTAATTTTCTAATGTTTCTGTGGCATCTTTGTTTGGTTACCTTTTACAATATCTTCTTTTTATTCTACCATCTAGTTTTGGCATTTTATGCCTCTAACCTGGGAGCCACTTATTGGCATGTCTATACCTTTTCCAGTTTGTTGATGTGATTCTTTAGATATGGGCACCATACAACTGCTGCATATTCCAGCTGTGGTCTAACAAAAGTTTTAAACAATTTCTTTAGTATTGTCGGGGTTTATCGGTGAGCAACAGTATACTCAAGGTCACTCACCATAGCCCTGCGGGTCTTCACTCTATCCTCGCGGCGCCACTGTACGCCAGGAGAGTATCCCAGTCAATCCCTACCAGCCTCTGATCGAGGAGTGGGAACACAACTTGTTCTCTTAACGGTTGTATGCCCGCCCCAGCATAGGGCTCTACTACTAACCACAAGGTCGCCAACTGGTGTTTTCGGTGTCCAGTAACACGTCAGTGGTTTTGTTGAATTGTGGTAACAGTGGCAAGAGCACACTCAATATGTCTGATATCAGGCAGGTATTATACAGCCACAAGAAATATGGAGGGGATGATATAAACACCAATGTACTTTGTATTTTACTTAAAACTCATTCAAAGACATCACAAGATTATATCAATAAGCAAACAGCTGTTTCAGGCAGAAGTCGCTCGTTCCCACATATAATCATGAACTCGCCAAGCCGGCAACGCTCCCCCTCACGTCAATGTCAAAATCAGCTGGGCGACTACCACCGCGCGAATGTTATTTTATCTGTTTGCTTGTGGCGTGACGCGCCAGTTTCTTTAAGTTCTCAAAGATCACTAGAAGTTCGAACACACAATATTTAGCGACAATAGCACGTAAACACTTCGCTGCACTGATCTTGAGCTCAATCAAACATCTCTATATTAATAGACACAATAACTCACTAAAATAGTATAACATACTGCCCTTCATTTAATGATAACGTATGCAAGTATATATCACTGGAGTTCTCAGTAATTCCTTCCGTGGGCGATAACACAATTAATCACTGCACACATGAATGATTATTCAATACACGAGCATAGACATATATATATATATATGGATGAGTCATAGACATCAATAATGGTAATAACATAGTTACTGGGCACATAGCCTAACTCCAAATACTGGCATATTTATATATATATTCTCTCACTAAATTATCATATTAAAGTCTCATGAAAGACATTATCAACAGAGTAAATTCATCAATTACTCCGGGTGCCTGCACACACCAATAATAATCATAAATATCGTGAATACTCTTTATAGTCCCACTCTGCACACTGGTGCCTTACTGTGACATAGGTGAGCCTTGCTCACGACTTACAAAATATTCTGGCTAAATAATATAGCTGACTAAAGGGGAATTGGGAGGGAAACTAGAATCACCTACTTCCACCTATCATCCGGTGAGAGTTGAGTTGTAGCTCCTGGTCCTGGCTCCTGCTTCATGTAGGGAACGCCCCCACACACACACTGTCGTGTCCTCCAGGAACTCAATCAACGTCCCACCATAAGCGCGTCGTCTCCGTGCCTTTTCACTGCAGGTCCGTGCTCCTCCTCGACTTCTTGTAGGGTTGGAGTCGGTCTCCCGGCCGTCAACTTCTCCTCCCAGCTACGGCTGCCCGCCTACGTCTCGGCTGCAGTCGTTCGGATTCCCGAATAGTTTTCTTCTTCCACCGCTTCCCGGTGGCTCGGTCCAGCCACTACGCCGTCACAAACGGGTGAACTGCCTCAGACGTCGCATACGTCACTGCACAGACTTCACCTCTTCTTGCACAGTACCTGTCCTGGAGCACTTGTTGCTCAATATCCCGTCGATTCCCTCTCTGGTCCAACACATGAACGAAGGAAGACCTCACAGAGTATTTGCAGACTTCGGGTGACGCGTAAAATCCACGGGAGCGGGAAACAACTGTCAAACTGACAGGACCAATCTTCGCACGTCCAACCACCTTGACGTGTCGTGTCAGACTGATGGCGCCGCCGTGGAGCTCTGACTGGACCCCCCTTCCTTCGTGACGTCACATTCGCCATGGGAGGTTTTCATTGGCTCCCTGTGCCACATCGCTGTCGGTGACCAATCCGGTGTCACTGACGTCACATAGTTTTGGCGGCAAAACAGAAGAGCCAGAGCCATATTGGCTTCCTAAAGGGCCTAAACCACAGGCCAAAATACTCTTCTTTTACAAATTTCTCGGCACTCCGAGAACACTACATTCTCCTACATATATCAAACTGATGCCTGCCACGTAGAGAACGTTCGGGTAAAGTGGACATGACTCTTACTGCAGGCGTGGGAGAAATATAAGGGGGGGAACACCGTCACAGTATTTGACCTATGTATTTAACAGAATGCACGAGTATAAGCATAATGTAATAATTCAATAATTACTATTTGTAGTTTTAGGTATTTAAAACTATTTGGTAAATATTTTCTATACAATGCTAATACGCTTCCACCCCTGACAGAATCTGTAGTGCAAGCCTTACCTTGTTGAGCACAAGAAGAAAAGTTTCTTCAAAACCTTGAATATTTGCAATGTAATATTAAGTAAGTAAATTTTATAATTTTTGTATTATATATATGTATGTGTATATACTGTATATGGATATATGTGTATATATTTGCTTATCAAGTATTGCTGATATGTTGAAGCATGTACTGTATTGGTGGAAACAGATACACGGTTAAGATTGCCAATTTACTGTAGTCTAGTCTAATTCAATCATTTTTAGTAATCTTTGAGAACATTTATGGTTGAAGTTGCCGGTGCCAGTGGACCACTTTGTGCTTTAGGCCTGGTGGAGCTTGGTCCACCAGGCTGTTGTTTGGAGTGGCCCGCAGATCCACATACAGTCTGCATATGATATACAGTCTGTTGATCAACTGAACTACAGTAGTTAGTTTTTATCATCCGAATGCACCAATATGTCTTCATTCTTCCCAGATGAAGGAACTAGGTAATGTTCATCATCAGAATGCACCATCTGAAGCTTTTCCACACTCATGATACACGAGAGGTTTATCAGCTGTATGCACCATCCTGTGAGTTTTTATAAGTCGCAAACAACTGAATCCCTTGCCACACTCAGGACATTCATGAGGTTTATCATCCGTATGCACAATCATGTGACTTATTGTACTGGAACGTTTTCTGAATCTTTGGCCCGCATTCAGCACACTTGAAATGTTTAGCACCCGTTTGTAGCGTCCTATGGGCATTTATTTACTTTATATATATATATATATATATATATATATATATATATATATATATATATATATATATATATATATATATATATATATATATATATATATATATACACATACATACATACATACATACATACATACATACATACATACATACATACATACATACATACATACATACATACATACATTCATACATACATACATACATACACACACACACACACACACACACACACACACACACACACACACACACACACACACACACACAAGATGGTACATTAGGTTTATGAGAGTACATAGCATTAATATTTTTAAATTCTTGTAAAGCAATTAACACCCATAGGGCTTTGGGCAGGTCCTTAACCCTTAAGTTGCGCAACACATCATATGATGGGTTGAGTGACTTGCTATAAATTGTTTATCCCATCATATGATGTATTGGAGTACTACGCAAGATTTAAACGGCCTGCGGATACACGGGGTTCACCTCACCTTCATCAGGGCTCTTGTAAATAGACGCCTTTTTTTTTTTTAAATCGTGGGCCAAATTCCCGGGTGTGAGGGCCTCAGTATTGAGTGAGCCATCAAGCCTGACGCATGCAGCATGAGCTCACAGCACTGCTGTTCAACTTGTGACCACAGCATCGCCTAAAAGTGCCATAATATACATGTTCATGCTATTATTTAGCTTTGATATTATTACGGAAGACCCCTGACTGTAAAAATTACCTGGATTCTGATAATAGCAGGATTGTTGTGATAATTAGCGCTATAGTGGGAGGAGTAATCTTGGTGGGGAGGGAGGTAGCATTGTCTGCTGAATGTGTGACCACGATTTACTGTCTGGACTCACTAGACTCACGATTTTTTTATTATTTTTCCCATGAACAGAGTACACAAATTAACAGATTAAGAAGAAAAAATAAATTGTTATTTTTTTTTGGTATGCACCTGTGGGTGACAAATGCTAATTAGCCCTGAGCCACACAAGGGTTAATCAACAGATAAATTTAAGTTGGCCCGGTTGGTCCGTGAGCCCAGTTGGACCAGCATTTAATTTAGAAAATAATCTAGTTTTCTCTTGAAGATGTCCATGGTTGTTCCGGCAATATTTCTTATACTCGCTGGGAGGATGTTGAACAACTCTGGACATCTGATGTTTATAGTATAAAATCTGCAATTTTGATCATTAAAGTGATGATTGTCATAGATACTTGATAAGAGGTTTAGTTTGGATCTAAACTAGGTTGCCTGTATAATGTTTGATTTCTTTATTTTGACTGCACCTTAGTATTTGGAAATTATCACTGTTAAACATACATCATGTTATTTTCTTCTGCCCAGTTAAAAACTTTATTAACATCTGCTTGCAGTTTTTCAATTTCTTCAGCAGAGGTAATTTTCATAGTTTGTCATAGAGGTCAAGTAACTGTGAGAGTCATGATCTTCCCGCTCTAAAATCTATCATGTACTATCAGCTATTGGGTTTGCCAAAATTATCAGGGTAGGTTAGGTTTGGTCATATTTCTACATTAGTTTTAACTCAAATTCTTCCTTTGCAAAGTCACTTTATTATTAATCCATTTTTCTGTGAGAGCTTTCTTTTGGGACACACTGGGCTGCTCTTCTGGAACTTTTAAAACTTTTTGACCTATGTATTTAAAAGCAATTCTAAAGTTAGAAAGTGTAGCATAATCCCCTCGCACAATGTTCTTAATATGATCCTCATGTTATAGTTTTCTATCTAAAACCACCCCTAGATCTCTTTCTTGATCAGAATTCTTTATAGATCTCTTTGGCTCGATCATAGAAACTGAGTAAATTCGTTACACTGGACCTTCCAGATCGAATACCATGCTGACAGTCTGATATATCATTCAGTACGTCTGCATCTGAAATTGAGCAATACCGGATTTTTTATTTGGTTTTATAAATTTTATACTTATAATCTTAACTTATTTCAGAGACCACGAGTAATCTGGGCTTCAAACTCGACAGAAAAGCCTTCCGTAGACCTGCTTCTTTGCTACATAATAGACAAAATTTAGTAAGTATTGATTTATTATGTTTGTTTATTTATTTATTTTTTCTTTATATACAAGAAGGTACATTGGGGGAGAGTACAGTAACTTGAAGTTATACATTCTTGTAAAGCAACTAGCACTCATAGCGTTTCGGGCAGATCTAAGTATAGACCAAGGAACTTACCATCTTTTTTATTTCTGATGTTAACATTGTCTAACTGTAGATGAATTGCATTTGTTGATTTGCTCCCAAGTAAGATGTTGTAGGTCCTTTCTATGTTTAGTGTGAGTTTGTTGGTTGACATTAATAAGTGGATTTTTTTTTAATTTATTGTTTACATCATTATTTAATATGAGTGGGTTGGAGTCTGAGTAGATGAGGTTAGTATCATCATTATCTCATATCTCAGTGATTTTGTCGTAATGGTCAAGTAGCTGTACTGTACAAGTAGAGGACATGAGAGATAGCTGTAAGAGATATTTCAATATCTTCCTGCTCTAAATGCATGTTGGCCTGGATTGTCATTGGTCATTGGTCTCTATAAAACTAGTAACCTGACTCCTGACCACTCTCAAATAATTTTATTATGTGGGATGTTAGTGCAACTGGTCTATAATTCTTTGCCAATGCTTTACTACCTCCCTTGTGTAGAGGAGCTATGTCTGCTGCTTTAAGAGCCTCTGGTATCTCCCCTGTGTCCAAGCTCTTCCCCCACACTATTCTGAGTGCCTGTGCTACTGGCACTTTGCATTTTTTTGTAAATATTGAATTCCATGAGTCTGGACCCGGGGCTGAATGCATGGGCACATTGTCAATTTCTCTTTCAAAATCTGTCACACTCGTGTTGATATCAATTATATTTACAGGGGTTTGGATATCACCCATAAAGAAGTTGTCCGGATCCTCCACTTTCATGCTTTGTATCGGAGTGCTAAACATGTCCTCATACTGCTTTTTTAGGATTTCACTAATTTCTTTGTCATCCTCAGTATATGAACCTTCACTATACAGTATATGAACCTTCAGTGGTGTTGTTAATAATGAACTAAAAAAAGTCCACTTATGGATGTCAACCAACAAACTAACACTTAACATAGAAAAGACCTACTACATCCTATTCGGAAGCAAATCTACAAATGCAATTCAACTTCAGATTGACAATGTAAACATTAGCAATAAAAATTATGGAAAGTTTCTTGGCATATTCCTAGACAAGAGACTCAACTTCAGTACCCACATACAACACATAACTAAGAAAGTCTCTAAAACAGTTGGTATACTCTCCAAAATCAGATATTATGTTCCTAACTCTGCTCTCATCTCTCTATATTATGCACTAATCTATCCCTATCTCAACTATGGTATCTGTGCATGGGGTTCAACCACTGAAAACCACCTCAAGTCCATCATCACCCAGCAAAAATCTGCTATCAGAATAATATCAAATTCTGCTTTCAGACAACACACAGCCCCTTGTTTAACTCCCTAAACATGCTAAACATAATCTCACTCCACAAATTCTCTTGTGTCAACTACATTTACAAAACCATGTTCTTAAATGCAAATCCTTGTCTGAAACTCTTCTTGGACAGATGTAATAGGACCCATTATCACCACACCAGAAATAAATATCTCTTTGATATCCCCAGAGTTAAACTTAATCTGTGTAAACACTCTATGCAAATAAAGGGACCCAGTTTATGGAACTCACTCCCTACTGAATTGAAAAGCTGTCCAACTTTTACATCATTCAAAATCAATACTAAAAAGTACCTAATTTCATCTTCATAGTTTTTCACTTTTTGCCTTAAAATTGCACTGTATCAATTGCTACCCAATCTCCCAACCTTTATGTTCCCAATTTGAACATCTTTACCATTGTGATCATTGCTGTTTTCTTATATGTGCTGCCAATCTGTTGTATGGTGTTTATAAATCTTGTTTATCTGTATATTTTGCTACCCAGTCTCCCAATCTTTATGTACCCAATCTGAATATCTTTACCATTGTGATCATTGCTGTCTTATATGTGCTGTCAATCTGCTGTATGGTGTCTATTAACCTTGTTTAAATTACTAATCAAGCTGTCAATGTAATCAATCAGAGCTGTAATATAACAATATGCTTTAATATACCTACTTATCTCTCTCATCTCATTTTTCTCTTGTAATGTATCTTTATCATTTATCAATTCTGATTGAAATTACCTACTTAAAGTTATCTGCTAGATTAGGGACCTGCCCGAAACGCTGTGCGTACTAGTGGCTTTACAAGAATGTAAATACTGTACTATCCAATGTATTCTCACAAACCCAATGTACCTTCTTGTATATATATAAATAAATAAATAAATAAATAAATAACTAGTACTAATAGGTCCAATACAATCCAGTGGTTTTTGCTTTTCCTTGTGTAGGATTTTTATTACCTAGAACATTTTCCCAGTGAATGTTTGTAAGTTCCCTGATTATTTTCTCCCAGTCTATCCTTTTATTATTAAAATTGAATATATTGAATAGCCCTTCTCGCTTGTTGTTTCTCTTGGGCCTACTACCGTTATTGATGTTAGTTTGCACTTCAATGAGCTTGTGGTCCAAGTACGTAGTGTCTGAGACAGTAATGTCTCTGATTAGCTCATCATTGTTCGTGAATATGAGGTCGAGTGTGTTCTCGTTCCTAGTCCGTTTTGTTATCTGCTGATTGAGCGAGAATTTGTCACAGAATCTCGGTAGTTCTCTGACCTGTGATTGGTTATTTCCATTTCTATTTTGGGTGTGTTGTTTTGGTAGTGATTCGTCCAGTTCTGGTAGTAGTGCGGTTGTTGTGTGGTGTAGTACTTGTGTGGTTGTTAATGACTTGTATTCCAGTCTTGTGGGTATCTCCTTTCCCCTACGGGCCAACTGCTTTGTTCTTACCTAGCATTTTGCTTTGTTTGGGTATGAATGTTTGTGTGCCTTCATTGTATATTTTGCAAAATTTGCCATATATCTCATTATTTACTCCTCTGCCTAGCAGCAAGTCTGTCTAATTATACTCATTAACTGTTTTTCAAAGTTCCCCATAGTGTCCTTTATTGAAATCGAGTTCATGAACCGTTTCCATGTCCTTATTTTCTTCTAGATTATATCTTAAAGTATATTTAAATGTTATTGTTATTATTGTTATTAAATGTTATTGTGACATTGCATTGCAATTGAGCTATGTTGTTTACCATACCGTTCATTTCGTGAGTATAAGTATAGATGCCACACTTGTGACAGGTAAAACCATGCCTTTTTTGAAAAACAGCACCGTCTGTTGCACGTAAGAGCAACCCACACTATATTATGTTGCGATATTATTTCAATATTTCCGATTGCATTGATAATTTGAATTTTCATAGATTTCAATTTATTTTCATTTCGATTTAATAATTTTGTGTGACATTGCATTGAAACTGAGCTGTGTTGTTTACCATACTGTTCATTTCATGAGTATAGTTTATTTTTGTATTTTTTTCATTTCATTTTTTTAGCTGTTCTTATTTTTCAGTGATGGGAATATCAGATCAT
>NC_091182.1:11428648-11478648 GCF_040958095.1 Procambarus clarkii | reverse complement strand
GCTGATTTGTTAGTAAATAATAAAAGAAATATAAATTATTTGATTTTTTTTACCCTTAAATTGGTTTAAATATTTAAATTGAAAATAATAATATAATACAAAATAAAATATAACAAAAATAATAATACAATATAAAATAAAATATAATAAAAATAATAATATAAATAATATAATTTAATTTCAAGAAATTTAACTTTAAACACAAAGATGTGAAAAGGGTTCAGATTAGGCTCAAACCTTTCACAAGAGATTCATATTGGTATATGAATGGATTATGAATGATTCATGTTAGGATTGTAAAGTTGCCACAACATCTCAAATTTGTGTTAGATACGTAGGTTTTGGTTATAAGTTTTGGAAACCTATATAAGTTCACACACAATATCGTATCTGATACGATAAAACAAACGTTTCCAATCCTTTCAAATACTTTCCAGATATGTTGTGGCAACCTTAAATTGTTTGCTGGGATGGTCTTAAGACGATTGACTGATTGAGCCGACCTTTCGGCTCAAGCGAAAGTTTTGGGGTCCCTTGGTAGAGGGAACAAAGTTAAAATACGGACAGAGAGAGAAAGGGGGTGAAGAGAACCCAGACCCCCACCCCGTGTTACAGGGGATCGAACCCGGAACTTCAGGACTACGAATCCGAAACGCTGTTCTCTCAGCTGTCAGGTAGAAACGAGCTTAGCTACAGTACTATACAGGAGCAAGACGGCCTGCAATCATAACTCTCACTATTCCCCATTTTCTATATCTCTCCTTTGTAGTAATGTGGAATGTACCTTCCAGTTAAAAAATTTGGACTGGACGGTAGAGCGACAGTCTCGCTTCCTGCTGGTCGGCGTTCAATCCCTCGACCGTCCCCAAGTAGTTGGGCCCCATTCCTCCTACTCCTCCATCCCATCCCAAATCCTTATCCTGACCCCCTTCCCTGTGCTATATAGTTGTAATGGCTTGGGATTATCTTTATGCCATAATGCAGGCGATGAGTCACAATAACGTGGCTGAAGTATGTTGACAAGACCAAACTAGAAGTTGAAGGGACGACGACGTTTCGGTCCGTCCTGGACCATTCTCAAGTCGATTGTGATGAGGACAGGTAGGGACAGGCAATAAATAGGCAAGAGAGAGCTGAGGAGGAAAGTAAGTTGTAGGGGATAGTAGTAATAATAAGAACTGCAGAAGGCCAATTGGCCCATACGAGGCAGCTCCTTTTATAACCACCGAAGGATATAGTAATAGGAATAAGAAGAGGATAGCAAGGGAGCGTAGGAGAAGACAATGCACAGAAAAAGGGAGAAGAGAGAAAGAAAAGGAAAGAGAAAAAGAAAGATAAATGGAAGGGGGCAAGCTTATGTTAAGTCACGTTTGTTAGAAAGATTAGAGCATTTGAGTATATACTGTGAAAGGGAAGAGTCCACAGCAACAAAGCCAGGACTCAAGTTCATGTTGGGTACATTGTGTATAAGAGCCGATTCTACAAGACGGCGTCTGTGTAGAGTAGAGGCAGGAAAGATTATTTTGGAGGAAGACCAATCAATGGGATGATTAGAATCCCTCACATGGCAGAAGAGAGCACTGTTAGTGTCTGCAGACTTAACACTTCTCATGTGTTCTTTAAGTCTGTCATTCAGTGTACGGCCAGTTTCGCCAAAGTATTGGAGAGGACAAGAAGAACAGGAAATAGAGTAGACACCAGCAGCATTAGAAGCAGGAGGAGCAGTGTGAACTAGATTACTACGAAGTGTGTTAGTTTGTCGAAAGGCGAGTTTAATGTCAAGAGGACGAAAGGTATTGGTAAAAGTTTTGAGTTCAGATATGAAGGGAAGGCATAGTACAGTGCTACTAGTGTTGGAAGCAGGTTTAGGATGAAAGAAATTTCGTTTAGCTTGAGAGTAGGCACAGTTAATGAAATACAAAGGATAACCAAGGCGAGAGAATGATTTGTAGATAAAGGCAATTTCAGAATCACGAAACTGAGGGTCGCTGATGCGTAGAGCTCGGAGGAAGAGAGAGACGAGGACACTTTTCTTAACAGAAGGACGATGGTAGGAAAAGAAGTGAATGTACATGCCACTATGCATGGGTTTACGGTAGACAGAGAAAGAGAACCCAGACACAGAGCTGTGAACATGAACATCAAGAAAACGAAGGAGGGAATTAGATTCCCACTCAACTTTGAAATGGATAGAAGGAGCCAGATTGTTAAGAGAGGCGAGGAATGGCTGGAAAAGATTAAGGTCATGTGGCCATAAAGCAAAAATGTCATCAACATAGAGAAGCCAGAGAGAGGGACGAGTATCAATAGAAGGAAGAAGAACAGTTTCGAAGTATTCCATGTAGACATTAGCAAGAACAGGGGAGAGAGGGGAACACATAGCGACACCGAAAGTTTGAGTGTAATATTTACCGTTGAAAGAGAAAGAGTTAGATTCAACACAGAGTCTAGTGAGATCGAAGAAAACGTCAGTGGGAAGTGGGAGAGGAAGGAGGCTCTCTGACGCCTTCTGTCTAAGGAAAGAGAGAACGTCATCGAGCGGAACATTAGTGAACAGAGAATCGACATCAAGACTAAGCATTTTACAAGAGGGTTGCAGGCGCAGTCTTTCTATGAAGTCCTGAGAGTGACGAAGGTGGGCAGGGGAAAAAGTGCCAAGGTAAGGTGTCAGGGTTTTAGCGAGCCAGGAGGCAAGAGGATAGCTGACAGAGCCCCGTGAAGAAATGATAGGACGAAGAGGAACACCAGGTTTATGAGTCTTAGGAAGACCATAGAAATATGGAAGAGAAGGGCAGATGACACGGAAACGTTTAATGAGATCAAAGTCAGGAGGGCAAAGACTAGAGAGCTGTCTTAGTTTGCGGTTAAAGGAAGTTTTGAGGCGATTCAAAGGGTTAGAAGTCAGGGGAGCATAAGTGCGAGAATCAGAGAGCAAGACGTCTGCTTTTCGGAGGCAGTCCTCACGGTCAAGGACAACCACCGAATTGCCTTTGTCGGAAGGAAGGATAAGAATAGAGTTGTTAGATTTTAGGGAGGCGAGGGCAAGCTGGAAGCGACGAGGAAGGTGGTGATTTTTAGAAAACAAGCTGTCAAGAACGGGGATAAGGGCCCCTCTAAAGGCAGACAGGTCCGAAAGAGTACTAGAGTTAGAATTGACAAACCTGTCAAAGGAACTAATGAGATCAATGCCACAGCGTGGGCCAGGGGAAGTAGCAAAAGACAGACCAAGACCAAGAAGTTCTTGCTGGTGCTTCGAAAGAGATTAGGACGAAAGGTTGGTAACACAGTCAGAGGGAGAGTATTTGGCCCAAGGACTGTTGGAGATCAGGCGCTGAAGTTTGTTGTGTAGTGTGGAGGAGTGGTGGGAAGAGGAGACGTGAGCAGTGTCAAATGCAATTGGAAAAATGATATTGCATAGATCACTGGGAAGAGAAGAGGACAGAAAGCGTTACTGTTGACGAACAGCAAGAAAAGCCTCGTCAACTTGCAAGGAGGTGGCATGAATAAGTTCTTGAAGAAGAAGGCGGGCATGTTCAGGGAAAGGAGATCCCGAAGTGTTGAACTGGAGAAAGTGAGATAAAGAAAGAGGGAGAACTTGCTCAGCAAGACAGTCTTTAAGAAACCTGAGCTGGTTCTTTCGACGCTTGGTGGCAAGAAGGGAAGATTCAAAGGCGCGAAAAGGCCGTTTGAAGGAAGGTAGAGCATCGAAGAAATTAAACAGAGTAAGACGCGTACGTGTGGTATCCATATGCAGGCGATGAGTCACAATAACGTGGCTGAAGTATGTTGACCAGACCACACACTAGAAGTTGAAGGGACGACGACGTTTCGGTCCGTCCTGGACCATTCTCAAGTCGATTGTGATGAGGACAGGTAGGGACAGGCAATAAATAGGCAAGAGAGAGCTGAGGAGGAAAGTAAGTTGTAGGGGATAGTAGTAATAATGAGAACTGCAGAAGGCCAATTGGCCCATACGAGGCAGCTCCTATTATAACCACCGAAGGATATAGTAATAGCAATAAGAAGAGGATAGCAAGGGAGCTTAGGAGAAGACAATGCACAGAAAAAGGGAGAAGAGAGAAAGAAAAGGAAAGAGAAAAAGAAAGATAAATGGAAGGGGGTAAGCTTATGTTAAGTCACGTTTGTTAGAAAGATTAGAGCATTTGAGTATATACTGTGAAAGGGAAAGTTTTTTTGAGTATATACTGTGAAAGGTCAGGAAAGCTTTTCCTGACCTTTATGCCATAATGTTCCATATTCTCTTTCTCCTTTCTTTAGCTTCCAATCTCTTCGTTACATTTCTCATCTTTGCCTTCCTCTATCCCACGTTTTCTTTTTCGTTTCTTGTCCTCCTTTCACCCCCTTTTCACCACACCCCCCTTCCCTTTTTTCTTCACTTTTCTCTCTCTCTTTCTCTCTCTTCTCCCCCCCCCCCCCCCCGCTCTCGTTCCTCGGGGCAGATATGATGCGACTTCGTGATTGGATAGTACAGCTGTCACACCAAACTACACCCCACTCAAATCCTGACCCTCGTATCCACAACCTCCTCCCCCCCTACCACTTGGGCTGGACGGTAGAGCGACGGTCTCGCGTCATGCTGGTCGGCGTTCAATCTCTCGACTGTCCATAAGTGGTTGGGCACCATTCCTACCCCCTGTCCCATCCCAAATCCTTTTCCTGACCCCATCTAAGTATTATATAGTCACAATGGCTTGGCGCTTTCGCCTGATAGTTCCCTTCCCCACCTTTCCCATGTTCTTAATGACTGTCAAGCAATCATTCACCCCCCCCCCTCAATCCCCACCCCCCTTTTCCCATTCTCTTATTACTAAGTTCTTAACCGAGGCCCGGGCACAACTACACTTCTACAAGGCTCTGTCTACCCCTGTCTACCTCTATCTACTCTCTCTCTACCATCCTCCAGTCCTCTCCAAGGAAAATAAGCAGCATTTACAGTCACTCAAAAAAAAGGCACTGAAAAACATATTTTAAACATTTTATGTAACCACGTGACCAGACACTCCAGGAGCTCCGTCAGACCCTGAACACACAACATGTGTGTGTGCTCAATGTGAACATAGTCCACCTTGAGGCTACCTTGAGGTGCTTCCGGGGCTTAGTGTCCCCGCGGCCCGGTCGTCGACCAGGCCTCCTGGTTGCTGGACTGATCAACCAGGCTGTTAGACGCGGCTGCTCGCAGCCTGACGTATGAGTCACAGCCTGGTTGATCAGGTATCCTTTGGAGGTGCTTATCCAGTTCTCTCTTGAACACTGTGAGGGGTTTGCCAGTTATGCCCCTTATGTGTAGTGGAAGCGTGTTGAACAGTCTCGGGCCTCTGATGTTGATAGAGTTCTCTCTCAGAGTACCTGTTGCACCTCTGCTTTTCAACGGGGGTATTCTGCACATCCTGCCATGTCTTCTGGTCTCATGTGGTGTTATTTCTGTGTGCAGGTTTGGGACCAGCCCCTCAATTATTTTCCACGTGTAAATTATTATGTATCTCTCCCGCCTGCGCTCAAGGGAGTACAGATTTAGGCTCTTTAGTCGGTCCCAGTAATTTAAATGTTTTACTGAGTGGATTCTAGCAGTAAAGGATCTCTGCACGCTCTCTAGGTCAGCAATTACTCCAGCTTTGAAAGGGGCTGTCATTGTGCAACAGTACTCCACTCTAGATAGCACAAGCGTTTTGAAAAGTATCATCATCGGTATAGCATCTCTAGTGTGAAAAGTTCTTGTTATCCAACCTGTCATTTTTCTTGCAGTTGTGACGGCTACTTTATTGTGTTCTTTAAAGGTAAGGTCTTCCGACATGAGTACACCCAGGTCCTTTACATTGCCTTTTCGTTCTATGTTATGATTTGCCTGCGTTTTGTACGTGGTTCCTGTTTTTATGTTTTCAATTTTTCCGTAGCGCATGAGCTGAAACTTATCCTCGTTGAATACCATATTATTTTCTGTAGCCCATAGAAAGACCTGATCAACATCTGATTGGAGGTTTGCCGTGTCCTCTATGTTGCCAACTCTCATGAAAATCCTAGTGTCATCTGCAAAGGATGATACAGTGCTATAGGTTGTGTTCTGGTCTATGTCCGATATGAGGATGAGAAAAAGTACTGGAGCAAGCACAGTACCCTGGGGGACTGAGCTCTTCACGGTTGATGGGCTGGATTTTATTTTGTTGACTATTACACATTGGGTTCTGTCAGTCAGGAAATTGTAGATCCATCTGCCTATTTTCCCGGTAATTCCTTTTGAACGCATTTTATGTGCAATAACACCATGGTCACATTTATCAAAAGCTTTTGCGAAATCTGTGTAAATTACATCAGCGTTTTTTTTGTCTTCCATAGCATCTAATGCCATATCATAGTGGTCCAGCAACTGCGACAGGCAAGAGCGCCCTGTTCTGAAACCATGTTGTCCGGGGTTATGGAGATGCTGTGATTCCATGTATTTTGTGATCTTACTTCTTAGCACTCTCTCAAAATTTTTTTTTTTATGATGTGCGATGTTAGTGCTATCGGTCTGTAATTTTTTGCCTCTGCCTTATTTCCTCCTTTATGGAGTGGTGCTATCTCTGCTGTTTTTAGTATGTCAGGGATAACGCCAGTATCTAGGCTTTGTCTCCACAGAATGTGAAGGGCCTGCGATAGTGGTTTTTTACAGTTCTTGATGAATATGGAGTTCCAAGAATCCGGGCCTGGTGCAGAGTGCATTGGCATACTGTTTATGGCTTCTTCAAAATCTAGTGGGGATAGGGCGACGTCTGATATGTGATTTGATGTTGGTATCATATCCATGAAAAATTCATTTGGGTTATCAATCTTTAGTGCATTTAATGGCTCACTGAAAACAGAGTCGTACTGCTTCCTCAGTAACTCGCTCATTTCTTTGTTGTCATCTGTGAAAGTTCCATCTCCCTTTCGCAGGGGCCCGATACTAGATGTGGTTTTTGATCTTGATTTTGCATAGGAGAAAAAATATTTCGGATTTCTCTCTATTTCACTGATGGCCTTTTGCTCTCTTTGCCTCTCCTGGGTTTTGTATGATTCTTGTAGCTTGAGTTCAATTGTTTCTATTTCTCTACCTAACCTTCTTCGCCGTTCTTGAGATAGGGTGCGACTCTCAAGTTGTTCCGCGATTCGTTTTCTTCGCCTATATAAGGAACGACGTTCCCGTTCCAATCTGCATCTCTTTCTCTTTTTTCTTAGGGGTATGCGGTTTGAACATATTTCTAGTGCTACTGAGCTTATTTTTTCCAGGCACCGGTTCAGGTTTGCATTTCCTAGCTGTTCTTCCCAGTTTATTTCTGTGAAGTCCTGGTTTATTTGCTCCCAGTTTATCCGTTTATTATTGAAGTTGAATTTGCTGAAATCTCCTCCACCGGGAATCTGGACTGGTTTTGGAGGTCCATTCCCCATGGTTGTCAGTACCTCAATTAAGTTGTGATCTGAGTAACAGGTATTTGTAATCATTATGTTCCCGATCAACTCATCATTATTAGTGAAAATGAGGTCCAGCGTGTTCTCTTTCCTAGTTGGTTCTACTATTTGCTGGTTTAAGGCAAACCTATCGCACATCCGTAGCAGGTCATTTGCATGTGCCTGCTCATTTAGGCTACTTCCTGGTATTCTTTCTGATATTACTGTATTAGCCAGTGTCCACATTGAACACAAGACTACAAGTTCAACCTCGCTACGGTGTTCACCTCGCTCAAGATGATAGAAGATCCAATGCTAGGTAGATTTTACTCCAAGATGAGAAGCCTCACCTTGTCAGCTATAGCCGGGGCCCAAGAGCTTAGCTCTACCAAAATACACAATTCAAAATAAAAAAAAATATCAGAAAATCTTCATAACAAAAATTTTAATGCGAAAAATATAAAAATTTCCTAAGAAAAATACATTAAAAACTATTTAAAAAATTATGATCCTACACACACCAAAAAAATTGACGCGCTAAACTTGTATTTGAGCATCAAAGTTTGTTTGTTTGTTTTACATTATTCATTTATGGTCGTGTGTATAAGTTGACATACAAGTGAAGAACCTCACAAACATTCCCAGCTGCCTAGGAAAAGAAAGCAAATTGAGCTTAGTTGAGTCATTTATTAGTCATAGTTTAGTCACTTATTAATCACTGTTGAGTCATTAATTAGTCATAATTCATTTATTAATCATAGTTGGGTCATTTAATCACCCGATAAACATCCCGTGGGCGGTGCCGGAAAGGTTTAAAATATCACTATGATATCCTTGGCCCCACCAGGATTCGAACCTGAACCACCCTAACTATATAGTTACCCAGTACTGATACCACTCCACCATCGATTGCCTATACGTGTTGCGACCGGCCTGGCCGTCCTGACTCTAATCCTGGGTTAGAGTCTAATCCATAGCTTATCCTGTTTTACGGCTTAGGGACTATTGAAACTTCAGCTCACACCTGTAGGCTCGGCGCGATCCCAGCATGTGCTAGGATTTGATGAAAACTGTACCCCAAGATGCACCACGATTGTGGCCGGGTGGTGGATAGTCACGGCATTTGTGTAAAAGCTTTACTCTCATACAAGTGAAAATCATAACATCGTGTCAGCGAGGCGGACAGTCCGCCTGCTATCATAACATCGTGTCAGCAAGGCGGACAGCCCGCCTGCTATCATAACATTGTGTCAGCAAGGCGGACACCTCGCCTGCTATCATAACATCGTATCAGCAAGGCGGACAGTCCGCCTGCTATCATAACATCGTGTCAGCAAGGCGGTCAGTCCGCCTGCTATCATAACATCGTGTCAACAAGGCGGACAATCCACCTGCTATCATAACTCACACAACGTCCCACATATAAACTATCCCTTCATCTGCACACCCCCTCCATCTTCCGTCCCCCTATTCCCAAAGATCCCCTATAACCTCCTTCCCAGCAAACAATTTTAGGTTGCCACAACATATCTGGAAAGTATTTGAAAGGATTGGAAACGTTTGTTTTATCGTATCAGATACGATATTGTGTGTGGACTTAAATAGGTTTCCAAAACTTATAACCAAAACCTACGTATCTAACACTAATTTGAGATGTTGTGGCAACTTTACAATCCTAACCTGAATCATTCATAATCCATTCATATACCAATATGAATCTCTTATGAAAGGTTTGAGCCTATAATCTGAACCCTTTTCACATCTTTGTGTTTAAAGTTAAATTTCTTGAAATTAAATGATATTTTATATTATATGTTTTGTATTATATTTTATATTATATTATTATTTTCAATTTAAATATTAAAACCAATTTAAGGGTAAAAAAAATCTAATAATTTATATTTCTTTTATTATTTACTAACAATTATAATTATTTACTAACGGAGAGAGGGGAGGCTGTACGGCGGAGAGTGGCGGCTGTGGCGGACAGTGGCGGCGGTGGCGGATAGTGGCGGCGGGCGGACAGTGGCGGCGGCAGGCGGAGAGTGGCGGCGGCGGGCGGACAGTGGCGGCGGCGGGCGGACAGTGGCGGTGGGCGGACAGTGGCGGCGGTGGCAGATAGTGGGGGCGGGCGGACAGTGGCGGCGGTGGCGGATAGTGGCGGCGGGCGGACAGTGGCAGCGGGCGGACAGTGGCGGCGGTGGCGGATAGTGGCGGCTGTGGCGGATAGTGGCGGCGGGCGGACCGTGGCGGCTGTGGCGGCGGTGGTGGACAGTGGCGGCGGGCGGACAGTGGCGGCGGCGGGCGGACAGTGGCGGCGGCGGGCGGACAGTGGCGGCGGCGGGCGGACAGTGACGGCGGCGGGCGGACAGTGGCGGCGGCGGGCGGACAGTGGTGGCGGCGGGCGGACAGTGGTGGCGGCGGGCGGACAGTGGTGGCGGCGGGCGGACAGTGGTGGCGGTGGCAGACAGTGGTGGCGGTGGCAGACAGTGGTGGCGGTGGTGGATAGTGGTGGCGGTGGCGGATAGTGGCAGCGGGCGGACAGTGGCGGCGGGCGGACAGTGGTGGCGGTGGCGGATAGTGGCGGCGGGCGGACAGTGGCGGCGGGCGGACAGGGCGGCGGCGGGCGGACAGTGGGGGCGGGCGGACAGTGGCGGCGGTGGCGGATAGTGGCGGCGGGCGGACAGTGGTGGCGGTGGCGGATAGTGGCGGCTGTGGCGGATAGTGGCGGCGGGCGGACCGTGGCGGCTGTGGCGGCGGTGGTGGACAGTGGCGGCGGGCAGACATTGGCGGCGGCGGGCGGACAGTGGCGGCGGCGGGCAGACAGTGGTGGCGGCGGGCGGACAGTGGTGGCGGCGGGCGGACAGTGGTGGCGGCGGGCGGACAGTGGTGGCGGCGGGCGGACAGTGGTGGCGGCGGGCGGACAGTGGTGGCGGTGGGCGGACAGTGGTGGCGGTGGCGGACAGTGGTGGCGGTGGCGGACAGTGGCGGACAGTGGCGGCGGTGGCGGACAGTGGCGGCGGTGGCGGACAGTGGCGGCGGTGGCGGACAGTGGCGGCGGTGGCGGACACTGGCGGCTGTGTCTGGCGGTGGTGGCGGGCGGTGGCGGGCGGCGGCGGCTGTGATGAGTGGTGGCGGCTGTGGTGGGTGGTGGCGGCGGTGGTGGTGGGTGGTGGCGGCTGGCGGTGGTGGGTGGTGGCGGCGGTGGTGGTGGGTGGTGGTGGCGGCGGCGGCTGGTGGTGGTGGGTGGTGGCGGCGGGTGGTGGGTGGTGGCGGCTGTGGTGGGTGGTGGCGATCGGCGGTGGTGGGGGCTGGTGGCGGCTGGCGGTGGCGGCTTGCGGTAGCGACTGTGGCAACGGGCGGTGACGGCTGATAGCGGGCGGTGGTGGCGGCTGGTGGCAGGTGGTGGTGGCGGTGGTGGCGGCTGGTGGTGGCGGCTGGTGGCGGGCGGTGGCAGCTGGTGGCGGCTGGTGGTGACGGCTGGTGGCAGTGGCAGCTGATGGTGGCTGGTGGTGGAGGTGATGGCGGCTGGTGGTGGCGGCTGGCGGTGGCGACTGTGGCAACGGGCGGTGGCGGCTGATGGCGGGCGGTGGTGGCGGCTGGTGGTGGTGGCAGCTGGTGGCGGCTGGTGGCGGTGATGGCGGCTGGTGGTGGTGGTGGTGGTGATGGTGGCTGGGGGCGGGCGGTGGCGGGCGGTGGCGGGCGGTGGCGGCTTGTGGCGGCTGGTGGTGGCGGCGGTGGTGGGTGGTGGTGGTGGTGGGTGGTGGTGGCGGCGGTGGTGGGTGGTGGTGGCGGCTGTGGTGGGTGGTGGCAGTGGTGTCGGCGGCGGCTGTGGTGGGTGGTGGTGGTGGCGGCGGCGGCTGTGATGGGTGGTGGCGGCGGTGGTGGTGGGTGGTGGTGGCGGCGGCGGTGATGGGTGGTGGCGGCGGTGGTGGTGGGTGGTGGTGGCGGCGGCGGCTGATGAGTCCTCTATGCTCTATAAAAACAATAGAGCCAAAGCATCAAATAAGAACTTGATGCATCGTGTATTCGAACACAATAACACACATGTTCGAATACACGAACATGTGTTCATGTATCCGGAAGCTTTTTAAATCGGATTTATAATCACAGAAGTAAAAATTGGCTAATCCTACTTGAAGATGGGCATTGGGGGGTCGACCCCACCCCTCCCTATGACACGACCCCATGCAATCACAATTCACCATGGAAAGTTGCATGAGACTAGCCGCTAAGGTCTGACCTCATACCTCAAACACATTCTATTGTGTAAATATAGAGAGGATACAAGGCTGAAGGAACACTGCGAAAGGCGTTAGGTATTAATGATAAGAAAACGCTTCACACACTTCAGTAGGACTTACAGAAATGTCAGTGTTGAATTGGGTGATCAAGTGAACGAACCCGCACAAGCGGTGATGAAACTGTCTTGCGGGGCTGCCTTCTATACAGCTGAAGGGAAGACTATTGAATACCAACACTGTTGGTCGTTAGTAGTTAACAACATATTATCAATAAGACTCACTCACACACACACACACACACACACACACACACACACACACACACACACACACACACACACACACACACACACACACACACACACACACACATACTGTTATTGGACCTATACAGTTTCTGATATATGTAAATGATCTCCCAGAGGGTATAGAATCGTTTCTCTCAATGTTTGCCGATGATGCAAAAATTATGAGGAGGAATTCAACTGAGGACGATAGTAGGAGGCTGCAAGATGACCTAGGCAGACTGAGTGAATAGTCCAACAAATGGCTGTTGAAGTTCAACCCAAGTAAATGCAAAGTAATGAAATTAGGCAGTGGAAACAGGAGGCCAGACAGTATACAGAATAGGAGATGAAGTACTTAACAAAACGGACAGAGAGAAAGGTCTAGGAGTTGATATCACACCAAACCTGTCTCTTGAAGGCCACATAAAAAAAATAACGTATACGGCAAATGCGAGGCTGGCTAACATCAGAACAGCGTTCAGGAACCTGTGTAAGGAATCGTTCAGAATCTTGTACACCACATATGTAAGACCAATCCTAAAGTATGCGGCCCCAGCATGGAGCCCGTACCTTGTCAAGCACAAGACGAAGCTGGAAAAAGTCCAAAGGTATGCCACTAGACTAGTCCCAGAACTAAGAGGCATGAGTTTCGAGGAAAGGCTGCGGGAAATGCACCTTACGACACTGGAAGACAGAAGAGTAAGGGGAGACATGATCACAACCTACAAAATCCTCAGAGGAATCGACCGGGTAAACAAGGATAAACTATTCAACACTGGTGGGAAGCGAAGAAGGGGACACAGGTGGAAACTGAGTACCCACATGAGCCACAGAGACGTTAGAAGGAACTTTTTCATTGTCAGAGTAGTTAAAAGATGGAATGCATTAGGCAGTGATGTGATGGAGGCTGACTCCCTACACAGTTTTAAATGTAGATATGATAGAGCCCAGTAGGTTCAGGAACCTGTACACCCGTTGATTGACAGTTGAGAGGCGGGGCCAAAGAGCCAGAGCTCAACCCCCGCAAGCACAAATAGGTGAGTACACACACACACACACCTGGACCCTAGAATAGTGGGGGGCCTGAAGGCTGAGTGGACAGCGTTCGGGATTCGTAGTCCTAGGGTCCGGGGATCGATTCCCCAGCGAAGGCGGAAACAAATGGGCAAATTTTCTTTCACCCTGATGCATCTGTTCACCTAGCAGTAAATAGTTACCTGGGAGTTAGACAGCTGCTACGGGCTGCTACTTCCCGAGGTTGTGTGTGTGTGTGTATGTCTATCTGTGTGTGTGTGTGTGTGTGTGTGTGTGTGTGTGTGTGTGTCTATCTGTGTGTGTGCGTGTGTGTGTGTGTGTGTGTGTGTGTGTGTGTGTGTGTGTGTGTGTGTGTGTGTGTGTGTGTGTGTGTGTGTGTGTGTGTGTGTGTGTATGTGTGTGTGTGTGTATGTATGTGTATGTGTATGTGTTGTGAAAAAAACCAGTTGATTGACAGTTTCGAAGCGGGGCTCAAAGAGCCAGAGCTCAACCTCCGCAAACTTAACTAAGTGAATACACACAGCAGTTTCAAAGCGTTATACGACAAAGAGTACTGGGAAGACAGGACACCACGAGCGTAGCTCTCATCCTGTAACTACATTAAAGTGTATAACTACTCTTAGGTAACTACACACACACACACACCAACTCCATCCTCATCAGCATCTCAACCTCTCTTCTCTTCACATCTTTCATGCAAGAGGCAGAGAGTTGATGACCTGACACACCTGGACGCTATACTAATTAGCGAGCCATCAGCCCGGCGATGTTCGTGAAGATTATCACTACCACAACAGTTGAGCGGGTCAAGGGGAAGGTGTGAATTGTCGTCTGGTATGGGGGGTTCTTGTTTGTGTTTGTTCGCTGTGTTTGTTGTGTATTTGAGTGCTGCGTGTGTATTTACTATTTGAATTTACTATTTGTGTCAGCAAAATCGTGCTATTAGCTCTTGAACCCCGCCTTTCTAACGTGTGTGTGTGTGTGTGTGTGTGTGTGTGTACTCACCTAGTTGTGTTTGCGGGGGTTGAGCTCTGGCTCTTTGGTCCCGCCTCTCAACCGTCAATCAACAGGTGTACAGATTCATGAGCCTATCGGGCTCTGTCATATCTACACTTGAAACTGTGTATGGAGTCAGCCTCCACCACATCACTTCCTAATGCATTCCATTTGTCAACCACTCTGACACTAAAAAAGTTCTTTCTAATATCTCTGTGGCTCATTTGGGCACTCAGTTTCCACCTGTGTCCCCTTGTGCGTGTTGCCCTTGTGTTAAATAGACTGTCTTTATCTACCCTATCAATCCCCTTCAGAATCTTGAATGTGGTGATCATGTCCCCCCTAACTCTTCTGTCTTCCAGTGAAGTGAGGTTTAATTCCCGTAGTCTCTCCTCGTAGCTCATACCTCTCAGCTCGGGTACTAGTCTGGTGGCAAACCTTTGAACCTTTTCCAGTTTAGTCTTATCCTTGACTAGATATGGACTCCATGCTGGGGCTGCATACTCCAGGATTGGCCTGACATATGTGGTATACAAAGTTCTGAATGATTCTTTACACAAGTTTCTGAATGCCGTTCGTATGTTGGCCAGCCTGGCATATGCCGCTGATGTTATCCGCTTGATATGTGCTGCAGGAGACAGGTCTGGCGTGATATCAACCCCCAAGTCTTTTTCCTTCTCTGACTCCTGAAGAATTTCCTCTCCCAGATGATACCTTGTATCTGGCCTCCTGCTCCCTACACCTATCTTCATACATTACATTTGGTTGGGTTTGGTTTGGTTTGGTGTGTGTGTGTGTGTGTACTCACCTAATTGTGCTTGCGGGGGTTGAGCTCTGGCTCTTTGGTCCCGCCTCTCAACCGTCAATCAACTGGTGTACAGATTCCTGAGCCTATTGGGCTCTATGTGGGCTCTCTCACCACCGACCTGTGTGTGAGAGAGAGAGTGTGTGTGTGTGAGAGAGAGTGTGTGTGTGTGTGTGTGTGTGTGTGTGTGTGTGTGTGTGTGTGTGTGTGTGTGTGTGTGTGTGTGTGTGTGTGTGTGTGTGTGTGTGTATGTGTGTATGTGTGTGTGCGTGCCCGCGCGCGTGTACACACGCAGTCGCGTCCCAGAATTTTATCTAAACTTGTGGCACAATGGTCTACATCCTCGGCTTGCAACTGAGAATTCAATCCTCATCCCAAGATGTAGAATCGGTTGGGTACGTTTCCTTCCACCTGATGCGGCTGTTCATATAGCAGTAAAACAGGAACTTAGGAGATAGCCAACTGTTGTGTGTCGCATTCTGGTCGACAGCGTCGACGTCGCAGTCCCCGACAGCGAGAACTGACAGTATAAGATCTCAAGAAAGTGCTGAAGACTGTAACAAGGGAAGAAATAGAATATAAGATGAAAGTATAGAAGTATTATTAAAAAACATGAAAATACAGAAGTACTATCAAATAAAACGTGAAAATAGGGAAGTATTATCAAAGAAAAAATGAAAATAGACCAATATTATTAAAGAAAACATAAAATAGAGGAGTATTATGAAAGAAAACATGAAAATACAGCAATATTATCAAAGAAAAATGAAAATACAGCAATATTATGAAAGAAAACATGAAAATACAGCAAAATTATCAGAGAAAACATGAAAATACAGCAAAATTATCAAAGAAAATATGAAAATACAGCAATATTATCAAAGAAAAAAGAAAAATACAGAAGTATTATAATATCCGCCCACGCCCTGACAAAAAAAATAAGGATGAAAATACCGAAAGATGAAAGAAGGAAATAGCAATAAAAACAGTGGATAGGAAGACTGGCCGATAATTAGAGGAGGCCCCCAATTGGCCTGTTGTTGACAAAGCCGAGAGTCACAATGATCTGATATTAAGTGACTGAGGAAGCTGTAATTCCTACTTAATGAACAGGAAATGACTTTATTCAGAGTTTTAATTGCAAACTAAAATCCACTCTACTCAGACGACCTGCAAATAGAAAACTGACTAAGCAATCCCAGGCAGATCTACGTTTAATTATAAACTATACAAATGTTGCATGGAATTGCAACATGGGGAAGACAATATCGGATTTTTAACTGATAATTCTTAAGGGATTGATAACGATACAGCAATCAGACTGCAATTCAGGAGCTCGAACTGAAAACAATTATAATGGGTCAATATTTGAGGAAAAAATTAAGCACAGATTGCAACCATCTAATATTGATGTGAAGGTGAGTTTTCTTCTTCTTTGTTGACGGACTTAGGCATATTAACTCGTCTCGAGGGATACACTGTTGCTCTGAATATAATATTGCTGGTGATTATGTTGTAATTTATTGACGGGTGAGGTGAACTACGTTGCTAGGACCTGGCCACCTAGCTGCTGGGACGACCTGGCCACCTAGCTGCTGGGACGACCTGGCCACATTGCTGCTGGGAGGACCTGGCCACCTAGCTGCTGGGACGACCTGGCCACCTAGCTGCTAGGACGACCTGGCCACATTGCTGCTGAGAGGACCTGGCTACCTAGCTGCTGGGACGACCTGGCCACCTAGCTGCTAGGACGACCTGGCCACATTGCTGCTGAGAGGACCTGGCCACCTAGCTGCTGGGACGACCTGGCCACCTAGCTGCTAGGACGACCTGGCCACATTGCTGCTGAGAGGACCTGGCCACCTAGCTGCTGGGAGGACCTGGCCACCTAGCTGCTGGGACGTCCTGGCCACATTGCTGCTGGGAGGACCTGGCCACCTAGCTGCTGGGACGTCCTGGCCACATTGCTGCTAGGAGGACCTGGCCACCTAGCTGCTGGGACGACCTGGCCACATTGCTGCTGGGAGGATCTGGCCACCTAGCTGCTGGGACGACCTGGCCACCTAGCTGCTGGGAGGACCTGGCCACCTAGCTGCTGGGACGACCTGGCCACATTGCTGCTGGGAGGACCTGGCCACCTAGCTGCTGGGACGACCTGGCCACCTAGCTGCTGGGAGGACCTGGCCACCTACCTGCTGGGAGGACCTGGCCACCTAGCTGCTGGTAGGACCTGGCCACCTAGCTGCTGAGTTTACACTATACTATGTAGGAAAAACATTATGGAACTCTGATGTCAGAGTCTACCATCATTCCTAATCTTGTCACCAACAACATCACAGCCAATGACGACACAAACACAAGTGCCAGGAGCAGGTCCGAACTGTCTTAGTGGATGGTGAACGCAGAGGACAAGACAGGGAAGATAGTGTATAGAATCTCCAGTCATCATACACCATCGAAGACAGGCGGGCAAGACCTCAGTATAGCTGTCATTTGCTTGTTAGGTTTACACATCAAATGTTACACTGCGGCGTTCTTAATATCTTGTTCACTCACTTGGACAAGACGTGACAATGAGTAATTATCAAAAGAAAGTACAATAAGGCGGGGACACTATTTCCAGTGAAGGTATTTGTAAGGGGTCGCCGTTCGATTCCTCCGATAGCCGAACGTGAATGAACACCGTTCCTGCACTTTGTCCTCGTATCCCTTCAGCTCCTTGTCTTCCACAGCCTTCCAAGTGCCATGTAACAGTACTTACAGTATAGCAATTTATTACCCTACGTAATGAAATCAAAATCACCATCATCCTATAAGTGGCGTCACCTTCCAGTCAGGGCGCATCACTATATTACTGCATCTAGGATATCTAAACGACCAGCGGCCGCCCACATCTCAACACAAGAAGAAAAGTTTAGTGAGGCGAGTTCGACTTATCAGAAGCGACAACAAAATGTTCCATCTCTTCAACTTCGCCCTCGGCGGCGAAGATCATTCTGTTCTTCCCGCTTCCCTTCGCAAGTCCCTCAGTAACGGTGACTGGATCAAGAAAAATGAGAAATTTTTTAGAGTTAAAAATCTTCGGGTTGGTGGCTTTGGTAAGACTCAGTTGTGGGTTCTTCCAGGGCTCGACTCCCCGCTCGTTCTAAAGGTTTTAAAGAACCCCAGAGGCTGGACCGAAGAGGTTCAGCGAGAGGTGACCATTATGGAACTCCTCGACGGTGCTGGAGGAGCACCTCGAGTACTCGCCACCTCCCCCGACACAGGCTGTTACTTTATGACGTACCTCGGGGACGAAACCTTAGAAGACTTGATCAGGAAACAGATGAAAGGCGTCGAGCGTCTCGGGGACTTATTCTGGCTGCTGACGCTGGAGGATGTTATAATTAAACTAATGGAGGTCCACAACATGGGTGTGATACACGTAGACTTTAAAGCCAACAATGTGATGGTTAACAGACAGGACATGAAGCAGCCCAAGACATCGTTGATAGACTTTGGGATGTCTACTCTAGACGGACAAGCGTACCCAAGAGGAGCCAAGTGGAGTCGCATGGTCAATTAGTTGTTGGCTAAGTACCCTTGGTATGCGTATGAAACAGTGATGGGGCGGCCTCTGACCTGTAGCACGGATGTTGTAGGGCTGTCCCACGTGATGCGCCAGGTTGTTAGTGTTATGGTCTGCAAGCCCCACCAACTCCAGGCACTTGCAACACAAGGGATGAGTCGCGATGCAACACTGAGGCCAACCATGCAACAACTGCTGCACACCACACAACATATTATTCGCCATTGGTGCAGTAAGATTGGCTCTGACCCCTCTGGTACTGAAGTGTGAACTTGTCTGCTGATCCGTGTAGTATAGTTGTATAGATTTGTATTAACCATAGTTGTATAGAGTTGTATTAACCATAGTTGTATAGAGTTGTATTAACCATAGTTGTATAGAGTTGTATTAGCCACCCATGCTTACCCGTCAAGAAAAAAAAAATGAAAATAAAAAAAATGTGTGTGTGTGTTCTCACCTAGTTGTGCTTGAGAAGGGTTGAGCTTTAGCTCTTTGGTCCCGCCTCTCAACCGTCAATCAACTGATGTATAGGTTCCTGAGCCTACTGGGCTCTATCAAATCTACATTTGATAATGTGTATGGAGTCAGCCTCCACCACATCACTGCCTAATGCATTCCACCTAATAACTACTTTGACACTGAAAAAGCTCTTTCAAACGTCCTTGTGGTTCATTTGGGTACTCAGTTTCCACCTATGTCCCCTTGTTCGCGTACCCCCCCCCCCCTGTGTTAAACAATTCACCTTTATCTACCCTGTCGATTCCTCTTAGAATTTTGTAGGTAGTGATCATTTCTCCCTGAGCTCTCCTATCTTCTAGCGACATTAGGTGCATTTCATGAAGCCTTTACTTGTAACTCATGTCGTAGTTTTAGGACTAGCCTAGTGACATACCTCTGAACTTTTTCCAGCTTAGTCCTGTGCTTGACAAGGTACGGGCTCCATGCTGAGGCCGCATACTCCAGGATTGGTCTTACATATGTGGTATACAAGGTTCTGAACGATTCCTTACACAGGTTCTTGAAGGCAGTTCTGATGTCAGTCAGCCTCGCATACACCGCCAATGTTATTCTTTTTATGTGGGCTTCGGGAGACGGGTTTGGTGTGATATCTATTCCTTGATCTTTCTCTCTGTCCATTTCATAAAGTACTTCATGACCCATTCGGTATCCTGTGTCTGGCTTTCTGTTCCCACCACTTAGTTTCATTACCTTACATTTACTCGGGTTGAACTGTAGTTACCATTTGTTGGACCATTCACTCAGTTTGTCTAGATCTCCTTGTAGCCTCATTCTATCTTCCTGACTTATTCCTCCTCATAACTTTTGTATCATCAGCAAACATTGAGCGGAACGATTTTATACCCTCTGGGAGATCATTTACATATATAAGAAACAATATAGGTCCAAGGACTGATCCCTGCGGGACTCCACTGGTGACGTCTCTCCAATCTGAGACCTCACCCCTCACAGTGACTCGTTGTCTTCTGTTATTTAGGTACTCCCTTATCCAATGGAGTACCTTCCCTTTCACTCCACCCTGCATCTCCAGCTTGTGCACTAGTCTCTTATGTGTGTTGTGTTTTGAGTGTGAGTGTACTCACCTAGTTGTGCTTGCGGGGGTTGAGCTATGGCTCTTTGATCCCGTTGCGTGTGTGTGTGTGTGTGTGTGTGTGTGTGTGTGTTTACTAGTTGTGTTTACTAGTTGTGTTTTTGCGGGGGTTGAGCTTTGCTCTTTCGGCCCGCCTCTCAACTGTCAATCAACTGTTTACTAACTACTTTTTTTTGTTTCCACACCACACACACACACACCCCAGGAAGCAGCCCGTGACAGCTGACTAACTCCCAGGTACCTATTTACTGCTAGGTAACAGGGGCACTTAGGGTGAAAGAAACTTTGCCCATTTGTTTCTGCCTCGTGCGGGAATCAAACCCGCGCCACAGCATTACGAGTCCTGCGCGCTATCCACCAGGCTACGAGGCCCCCATGTGTGTGTGTGTGTGTGTGTGTGTGTGTGTGTGTGTGTGTGTGTGTGTGTGTGTGTGTGTGTGTGTGTGTGTGTGTGTGTGAAGTGACTAAAATTTGATCTGTAATTTGAGAGACCTGGTTGGTTTCTGAGGCATAGGACCGTACAAGTCCGACCGTATAAGATCTCTGCATATAACTAACGATGATGGTATATATATCTCCCCTTCTTCATCCACACCTTCTCTTCTATTATCTATTTTTTCGATCTAATTCCTTCCCCAAAAATCATCTGAGTACCTTCATGCCTCATTTCTCCAGCCTCTCCTCTCCTAAAACACCGGTAACTGGGCTCCTGTGAGAGAGAGAGAGAGAGAGAGAGAGAGAGAGAGAGAGAGAGAGAGAGAGAGAGAGAGAGAGAGAGAGAGAGAGAGAGAGAGAGAGAGAGAGAGCGAGAGAGAGAGAGGGAGAGAGAGAGAGAGAGAGAGAGAGAGAGAGAGAGAGAGAGAGAGAGAGAGAGAGAGAGAGAGAGGGAGAGAGAGAGAAAGAGAGAGAGAGAGAGAGAGAGAGAGAGAGAGAGAGAGAGAGAGAGAGAGAGAGAGAGAGAGAGAGAGAGAGAGAGAGAGAGAGAGAGAGAGAGAGAGAGGGAGAGAGAGAGAGGGAGAGGGGAAGGGGGGGGGGGCAGGCTGATGGTGTAGGCCTTGAGTTGGGACAATGAGACATTTTTTTCTACACCTATTCCTTACCTGCCTCTCTCTCTCTCATCCTCTTTCTCATCCTCTCACTCTTTCTCCATCCATGTCCCCTCTTCTATCTTCCTCATCTCTTTACCCCTCTCATCGTTCCTCCCACAGAAGCCACAGGTTCTCACCCAAAATCAATACACATACATATTGGGAGCTTCAGATGAGCCACTCGCCGCCACAATCAAAGAGTGTCCTCATTCTGCGGGTCCTGGTGGCCAAGACACCGATTGAAGGAGACGGTTAGTCATATTTACTTTTGCTGTGTATATATAATCTGGTATATATCTCTTCGTTTGTCGTATCAGGAGGGATGGTATCTGGAAGGAGTGTATTACGAAAGAGTGTATTTGTTTTCATAGTGTAAGCTTTCACGGGTATATCTGCTCTATAGTTTAATGGTTACTATGGTATACAATGTGTATATATGGTTGAATCATGATGATTTCGTTTTCTTCAGACCAGCTTTCGAATCTCCGATTCATACGATGAATCAAGTATGTCAAATGTATGTATATGCGCAATAACAGTTCCTTATATTGTATTGTGGGTTGGTGGTTGTCGTCGTCGTTGATCCTTCTTTCTGGACAACCCAACCCACAACTCGGTAGAGTGCTCATACTTTACCAGGAGATCACCCTGGGCGCTTCTGGCTCTTGGAGAGGGGCTCAAAGTCACACGTTTAGGGGATGCGGCTCCAATACTTAGCCTCGTTGTCACGTGCATACACCCACTCGAACCGTTGTGACTCCCCACTCTCTCCTTATGTGATGTGATCTCCTCAATCCCCTTTGTCTTATTAGTTTTCTGTTCTACCCTGTCCACAGCAGCAGTTCTTGGTACTTTCTCTCTCTCTCTCTCTCTCTCTCTCTCCCCTTCTTTACTACATCCTGGGAAGCCTCACTAGGACAAGGGCAAACACTAGCAAATTTGAATACATTTACTGGATAAAGCACATACACAATACATACACACATATAATAATAATGAATCCTTCACTCTATACTATTTCAGTCAGGTTGCACTCCAACACCATTAGAACTCTATCATCTGCTTATCAAGTGGTATTCTATCTCCTGATTCACCACCTAATACTACCAACCTCCTCAAGTAGATCAAGTCTTATAACACAATGTAGCACTATCAGCAAGAGAATATACATCTGTAAACATGTGCAAGGAAAATTGGCGTATGAATGCAATAACATAAATATCATCATAAATGTTCCTCGATATACAACAATGATCAATCGATCACCCTATCAGCCCTTGAACACATACAACTGTAGGTAATCCAGCCTGCGACTGTAACTCTAGACTTCAGTATAAACACTCCTTAGCACAAGAATGGCAAACAATCTCTCACCTTTCACTGCGTCTTGCACGCTAATGACAACCAAACACTCTATCACCTCCCTACAAGTAATCATTTAGAACTTCCCTTCCACATCTGGAAGTTCACTACCCTGATATCTTCAGATTCTTCCAGGTTTAACTAACAGGATTCTCCGCAGCTCTTCCAGGCACCTACACCATGAGTTTCCATGAGCAACTATGGTGCTCCACCACCTCTACAGAAGCATGTGACACTCCTCTTCACTGCTTCTCCTCACAGCTCGAGGTCCTACTCCTCCACTACCTTGGAGTCTCATCAACTACTTCCTCTTTGCTGGCTTCGAAGTTCTCAGCAACTTCCTCCCCAAAGACAAACCAGCAACCCAATTGACACTCCAATAAAAACGTTTCCCCTTAAACACATAAACGAAATAATCCACACAGTATGTTTTCATCCAACATCTATCTGCTCTCTACATGCAGTGAGAGTGGAGTCCCCCGTTTGGGCTGGTCCATGCTCTGCCTTGCCCGGCGGGCGGCTCCTCAACTCTGGGAGGGTCCTCCGCCGCCAGTCAGTTGGCTTCAGGGGGCAAACGGGAGAGGACGTGCCGCTCGTCCCACCAGCTGTCTCTCTCATCTCCGTCCTCTTATTTAGGCTTCCTGCCTTACCAAAACATGTCTAACTTATCAATAAACACTCGCTACTGTCGCTGGGCACACGACCAACTACAAGCAATCACTATAAACTGGCTTAAATCATGCTTACCACAGATTGTCTAATCGAAGGCGCCCTCCCCTCTGACGGAGTCTGGTCAGGGCGCTCCCACAGCCCACGAAAATGTCTCTGGGCGGCTTGACAAACTCTCCTCGCCGTCCAGGACTTGAGACCACAACGTTTCCAGCTCTTTTCCACAGCTGGCATGTCTGCACACTTCTCTTCTCTTGGAGATATATCACTAGGGGTTCCTTTCTAACGGGAGCTCAAACGGAGCACAGATTCCCCTTTCTATGTCTGGTACTCAAGTGAGCGTCAAAGCCCACCAGAAGCAAGCCTCACGCCTCCAGCAAATTATCCACATCTCGTAACCAGTCATTTATCTGTTTTCTTATTTACTGCCCATAATCTCAAATTGTTTATCAAATCCAACCAGCTCTTTTACATCTGTGTCTTCACCTCTATATTTACTAGACCTTCTAGTCAGGTCAGGCTTGATAGAATAATTCTCAAAGGGGAGACTCGTTTTTCGGCTGCCTGGGATCATAACACTTAGCAGTGTAAAAAGGGCATGAGATAAGTATATCGTTGTATATGCTGTATGTCCTTATGAAACTAATTACTTCAGTTATTAACAAAACTTAAAGAGTTTCCTAGTAGACGAAATAGTTTCCTAGGAGACATAAACAAGAGTTTTCTAGTAGAAAAAAAAGTTCAAGCCCCTTTTCTCTACTTTCTCTTTTCTATGTTGTTCTCTACCCCGTCTGCTTATACCTCTACGACTTTCTTTTCTTCGCCGTTCCACAAATCAGGTTTTAATGTTTCAAAAGAACAACGCTTACTTAAGAATTCATGAAATCCTAACAAGTTATTCGAGACGAATTCAGCCTCACTTCCGAAACTGATCTTTGGTAAAGGCTTCATCACTGTTGTTTCACCAGTGCTTCGACTGTCTTTCTGTAAAACACCAATCGCCCAACGTGGGGCATGAACCCTGAGATTTAAGAATCTCACGCTCGATAGCAACTGAGCTAACCGGATATTCACTTGTATACACAGAGATGTGAGGTATACATATCGCTGTATATATACATCCCTTGAGGCCCCTTCTAATTCAAAATTCATAGTATGGAATTGAGATTTTGTTCTCTAATGCTCTCTAGTCTTATCTAAGTCTACGTTGAATCCAATTTTTCATTTCTCCGCCTTGATGAGAACCTTTGAATTTTTAATGCACTTTATGCCAGCCTCATCTGCAAATATATTGCTATTTACTCTGACATGAAGATCACTGTTGTTGGTCATGAATAATCTAAGGTCCCAGGACGGCTTCCTCCTCCCATGACGCCTAGTTGAAGGTTACTGTTTTTCTAGAAACTATGCCTAGTTTTCTAGTAACTATGCTTAGTTTTCTAGTAACTATGCTTAGTTTTCTAGTAACTATGCTTAGTTTTCTAGTAACTATGCTTAGTTTTCTAGTAACTATGCATAGTTTTCTAGTAATCATTCCCAGTTTTCTAGTAACTATGCCCAGTTTTCTAGTAACTGTGCCCAGTTTTCTAGTAACTATGCCTAGTTTTCTAGTAACTATGCCTAGTTTTCTAGTAACTATGCCCAGTTTTCTAGTAACTATGCCCAGTTTTCTAGTAACTATGCCCAGTTTTCTAGTAACTATGCCCAATTTTTCTAGTAACTATGCCCAGTTTTCTAGTAACTATGCCCAGTTTTCTAGTAACTATGCCAGTTTTCTAATAACTATGCCTAGTTTTCAGTTTTCTAATAATGCTCTCTGGGTTCGTCTGATAATCTATATAATTTTTACATCTAATTAAAATATACGAAAGAAATAAGGTATACATAATATTAATGAATGTCATTTTGCCTTGAACAGGGAGCTTTGTATGTATATACATTAGGCTTATATAGAGGTCCTCCCATGGTCGAACTGTTCTCATCCTTCCCAGGACGCCACCCACAACAGCTGACTAACTCCCGGGTACCTATTTACTGCTAGGTGAACAGAGGGGCTAGGTGAAAGGAAACGTGCCAAACCATTTCTGTCACGCCCGGGGGATACCAAATTGTGAGACGAAAACGAACTTAACTATACTACCAAGATCCTACAATGCTCACTAGTAAATTAGTTATTCAGTACTCTTAATAAAGTACGGTTAAAAAACTGATGGATGTTAGTTATAGGCTAAATATGTAGGTTATGCAGGCGATAAGTCACAATAACGTGGCTAAATTATGTTGACCAGACCACACACTAGAAGGTGAAGGGACGACGACGTTTCGTCGACTTGACCCAAGTTTTATTAATTGACTTGAGACTTGAGAATGGTCCAGGACGGACCGAAACGTCGTTGTCCCTTCACCTTCTAGTGTGTGGTCTGGTCAACAATATGTAGGTTATTTTGCTATATAAGAAACGACACCACGTGGGCAACCCTCCATGCTGCTGGAACTAATAACTTTCAACTTGTAGCTTACATGATCTATTTCATAAATTTTCTCTACTGCGTGTGAACTAGGTGTCTTAGTTCTAAATATTAAAATAAACAGAACTTCTACATTTCTGTGGGTTCAGTCGACAGAAGAATTTTGACAAAACTGTGTCATCAATTTTAAAACTTGTGTCAAAAATCAAATATTTGGATCTGATTTATATCCAATTTCTGCCGTTACGTGTTGACATGTTGTTTTGGTCTAAGATTTCAAACGCTGTAGATTATAATATTATTGAGAAAAGCAAGTAACAGGTTCCACAAGTACCCTTAACCTGGGGGTTTAACAAGTAACATTAACCTGGGGGTTTAACAAGTAACATTAACCTGGGAGTTTAACAAGTACCCTTAACCTGGGAGTTTAACAAGTAACATTAACCTGGGAGTTTAACAAGTAACATTAACCTGGGGGTTTAACAAGTAACATTAACCTGGGGGTTTAACAAGTAACATTAACCTGGGAGTTTAACAAGTAACATTAACCTGGACGTTTAACAAGTAACATTAACCTGGGAGTTTAACAAGTAACATTAACCTGGGGGTTTAACAAGTAACATTAACCTGGGGGTTTTACAAGTACCCTTCTTGAGGTTATCTTGAGATGATTTCGGGGCTTTAGTGTCCCCGCGGCCCGGTCCTCGACCAGGCCTCCACCCCCAGGAAGCAGCCCGTGACAGCTGACTAACACTCAGGTACCTATTTTACTGCTATGTAACAGGGGGGCATAGGGTGAAAGAAACTCTGCCCATTGTTCCTCGCCGGCGCCCGGGATTGAACCCGGGACCACAGGATCACAAGTCCAGTGTGCTGTCCGCTCGGCCGACCGGCTCCCCCTTAACCTGTGGAGGCTAACAGGTACCCTTAACCTGTGGGTTTAACAAGTAACATTAACCTGGGGGTTTAACAAGTAACATTAACCTGGGGGGCTAACAAGTTACATTAACCTGGGGGTTTAACAAGTAACATTAACCTGGGGGGCTAACAAGTTACATTAACCTGGGGGTTTAACAAGTAACATTAACCTGGGGGCTAACAGGTACCCTTAACCTGGGGGGCTAACAAGTAACATTAACCTGGGGGGCTAACAAGTAACATTAACCTGGGGGGCTAACAAGTAACATTAACCTGGGGGGCTAACAAGTAACATTAACCTGGGGGGCTAACAAGTAACATTAACCTGGGGGGCTAACAAGTAACATTAACCTGGGGGGCTAACAAGTAACATTAACCTGGGGGGCTAACAAGTAACATTAACCTGGGGGGCTCCACAGCTGAAGCATCGTTATACTCTCAGACTCATCGAGGCTTTAATAAATCCCTACTGCATTAACAGCTGTAGGCAAAGCTCCTTACCTCTACAGATGTTGGTCAAGAATTTCTGCCTGCACAGGTGCTGCAGCAAATGACTTATTGCCTACACAGGCGTCGTTAGTCAAAATAAATTACTTGCTTCACAGCTGTTAGTCAATTAAGTTAGGAACTGCAGCTGGTGGTGGTAATACCAACTTATAACCAGCTGTACAGGTGGTTAGGTACAAAAAGTGATTAGGGAGGGTTTTCTCCAGTCAGATTAGTTCAAAGTTGAGAGTATACGCAACGAGGTCTTCAACGAGACAGCTTCGAAATACGCGCGTCGCTGGGCGGCAGGAGGCAGACCAAGCATTAATTTACGCTATCCAACCTCTTGACAATCCCTCTCCCATCTCCTATCCCCCCTCCTCTAGCCAATCTATCTTTTTTTACGAGATTGCTGCTTGGTTAGACCATCCGCACCACCCAATTTATAACGAAAGGATACAGTTCCTTGAACCGTCTGAAGCTCTTGACCCGTGATGAGAAGGTCTCCGGAGAAATCTCCCCGGACTAGCCACATCCCTGGGCCACATCCCTCTCTCTCTCTCGGGGACTTGATGAGGCCGCAGGCTAAGCTACATCAAGTTTGGCGAGATGGAAATTTTTTCCATCCTGTCCCTCCTTCACCTGCCCTGCTTCCTGATGAGATAGCGAAGGGAACCACATCACTGTTCGTTGATTGGGTCCAAACTGGCTCGGTGACACCCTTGGCCGCTCTTATGGAGAGAGTTTGGGGCGTTTCACAAGCTTGATAGGTGTAGGGTGGCGTCCTGATCCACCCTGAGGGTGTTGGGTGGCGCCCTGATTCAACCTGAGGGTGTAGGGTGGCGCCATGATTCACCCTGAGGGTGTAGGGTGGCGTCCTGACTCACCCTAAGGGTGTTAGGTGGCTCCATGACTCACCCTAAGGGTGTTAGGTGGCTCCATGACTCACCCTCATGGTGAGTAAGCACTCTACTCACAGCTTGGATCACTAAGCCTATTTCCTACTCATCCTAGGACCCCCCCCCCCCCCACCCACACACACAGATCATAAAAGTCTTCTTGGCGTTAGCCTGTTTGTAAATATTGTTATATAGAGCAGAGGACCGTCCCGATACGCCAGTCATAATGAGAACCAATCAGCAATCAGGACAATACGTAATCAAATCTCAGGCGGGTGATGACCAATCCCAGTCGAGTTGATTCGATAAGATCTTGTGATTGGTTGCTTGGAGGGCTAGGAAGCAAACACCCTCTCACTGAGATCTTCAAACCGATGTTGTTAGTTTCTTTAAATCAATTATAAAAGTATGTGTAGGATGGATTGTTGCTCTCTTGCTCTCTCTCACTCTCTACTTCCCCATAAGCCTTCCCTATACTCTAATATCTAACACTATAATATGCCCAAAGCCGCACGTTCTCTTGTTTTGCCACCACGTCCAAAACCCAACCTTCTAACCTAACCCAAAACCTATGAACGAACCCCACCTATTCTACTGAGTCCGATGCATAGAAAACGTTGAGTGAACCGATACTCTAGACCTAAATATCACTGAATTTAGACCATAAACTTAGGTCTAGTTTTCTAGCCTCTAAACAACCTGGTGTTCACTAAACAAGCAGGACGATTTCGTCTTGGAGGAGGAGAAGATGTATTCAGATTTATGATGTATTCATATTTATTCGCACCTTTGTGCAAGATTTATTCTCCCGCCGCTTGGAAAATATGGCGCCATTTTCAAGCGTCACACACCGAGAATTATTGCTGAAGGTTCGGAAATTAGCGTGTTAAGGTAGGGGGAAGGTAAGGTAGGGCAGGGAGGAAGGAGTGTTAGGGGTGGGGAAGGAGGGTGAGAGTATAGGTAAAGGGGAGGGGAGGGGGTATTGTTGGGGTGGAAAAATGGGTTGATGGGCGTGGCGTAAAGGGGTTTTAGGTTGGGGGAAATAGGGGAAATAGGGAGCTATAAGGTAGAAGAGCGTATAATCGACCTTAGTTGCCATGTTGCTAGGTTGAATGGCAACCCTTGCCGTGGGGGGTGGGAGGGGGAGGGGGGTAACAGCATAGCGCCCCCTGTTCACCTAGCAGTAAATAGGTACCTTAGGGACTTAATCGACTGTTGTGGGTTGCCTTCCTGGGGGCAGAACTCTCGCTGGCCTAGGGCATATGGGATTTTAACCGTGGGAACCCATACCCCTTGAGGGTATGGGGCATATACCCAAATAATAGGGGTATAACATATTTTGAACATCATATCTGTGAAACAGAATTCTCGTCATTTCTGAGCCTGATATCAAAGCGGAGAAACTGACGATGTTTTAGATGCACGTTTAACTCTATCACTGAGCCTCGATTCCATATTTTCATTGTACAAAGACAAAACAAAAGCAAAAACTTCAACTGTTTGCAGCTAGCTTGTGTATTTGCGCTTTGCCGTTTATTCTATACATAAATATAATCTCTTTATGCTTCTGTTTCAGCTGTTCTGTTGCTAGCTATCTGTGAAGTGAAATCAAGATACGGATATCCTTTAAGGTCGTTCTAGTACCTAATAGGACTCCAGGTGACGGTTTCAACAGTCTGGCGAAGAGAAGTAGGAGGACCTATTGGCTAATCCATCCATAAGCCTTACCCTACTAGTTTTACACACAGGTGGGTACAGGAGCAGACGACTGCTGACTCCTGTTAGCAGGCTGAGAGCTTTCCCTTCCCATAGCTCATGGTAAGCCTTACCCTACTAGTTTTACACACAGAAGGGTACAGGAGAAGACTGCTGACTCCTGTTAGCAGGCTGAGAGCTTTCCCTTCCCATAGCTCATGGTAAGCCTTACCCTACTAGTTTTACACACAGGTGGGTACAGGAGCAGACGACTGCTGACTCCTGTTAGCAGGCTGAGAGCTTTCCCTTCCCATAGCTCATGGTATGCCTTACCCTACTAGTTTTACACACAGGTGGGTATAGGAGCAGACGACTGCTGACTCCTGTAAGCAGGCTGAGAGCTTTCCCTTCTCACAGCTCATGGTAAGCCTTAACCCTATTAGTTTCCCCTTGGAACATAATCAGATAATCATTTTACAAACAATTGTATGTGCGGATGTATGTGCCCACTCGTACACATATGCAAACCACTCACTAGAATAGTGTAAACACATTAGGACTAACACTGAGCTAGAGAATCACCATGTTGAGAGCTGACTTTACGTCTTAAGACAATATATGTCCTGAAAGAGCTTCTCAACTCTAAGAGCACATGAGTCTTAGAGTACACAGAGCTCAAGCCCCGCATATGTATATAACATACATAAAGAACAATCTACTCACAAAAGAACAGATCAATACACACACACACACACACACACACACACACAGGTATACTTTGAGAGCTAAATTATTGAGAGTGACAAGGCCTGCGGTACAGCTTTTAGCATTAAAAGTTGACAATTCCTACTGTGTCTCTACAGTGCCAGCTATCTTCAACGGCGACTACCAGTGCCAGCCGTCATCAACGGTGACTACGGTGAATAACTGGGAGAAGACACAGGACGTGCATAAAGCTGCATAAAAATACATTTTGTGTTTTTGCTTGCCAGCAACAATAGCATAGTGAAGCACAAATGCACTAACAACATAAACAACAAGGAAAAAAACTATGAAAATATACTATCTTTCTATATAAGTATATTAAAATCCCAAATTTCACCACGTCAACAATTTTCCTTCTGAAGCTGATATATATTTTTACGTAAGAAGTGAAAACTGTGGATCAGCACAGTTTTGCCCCGTAAATTGGGGTTTAATTGGTTCAGAAACACCTGGAGTGGAACGAGTGTGTGCATTTACTAGTTGTGTTTACTAGTTGTGTTTTTGCGGGGGTTGAGCTTTGCTCTTTCAGGCCGCCTCTCAACTGTTTACTAACTTTTTTTTTTTTTTTTTTTTTTTTTTTTTTTTTTTTTTTTTTTTTCCCTACACCACACACACACACACACACCCCAGGAAGCAGCCCGTGACAGCTGACTAACTCCCAGGTACCTATTTACTGCTAGGTAACAGGGGCACTTAGGGTGAAAGAAACTTTGCCCATTTGTTTCTGCCTCGTGCGGGAATCGAACCCGCGCCACAGAATTACGAGTCCTGCGCGCTATCCACCAGGCTACGAGGCCCCTTATATGTGTGTGTGTACTCACCTAGTTGTGCTTGCGGGGGTTGAGCTCTGGCTCTTTGGTCCCGCCTCTCAACTGTCAATCAACAGGTGTACAGGTTCCTGAGCCTATTGGGCTCTATCATATCTACACTTGAAACTGTGTATGGAGTCAGCCTCCACCACATCACTTCCTAATGCATTCCATTTGTCAACCACTCTGACACTAAAAAAGTTCTTTCTAATATCTCTGTGGCTCATTTGGGCACTCAGTTTCCACCTGTGTCCCCTAGTGCGTGTGCCCCTTGTGTTAAACAGCCTGTCTTTATCAACCCTGTCAATTCCCTTGAGGATCTTGAATGTGGTGATCATGTCCCCCCTAACTCTTCTGTCTTCCAACGAAGTGAGGTTTAATTCCCGTAGTCTCTCCTCGTAGCTCATACCTCTCAGCTCGGGTACTAGTCTGGTGGCAAACCTTTGAACCTTTTCCATTTTAGTCTTATGCTTGACTAGATATGGACTCCATGCTGGTGCCACATACTCCAGGATTGGTCTGACATATGTGGTATATAATGTTCTGAAAGATTCCTTACACAAGTTTCTAAAGGCCGTTCTTATGTTAGCCAACCTGGCATATGCTGCTGCTGTTATCCTCTTGATATGAGCATCAGGGGACAGGTCTGGCGTGATATCAACCCCCAGGTCTTTCTCTCTCGCGGACTCTTGAAGTATTTCATCTCCCAAGTGATACCTTGTATCTGGTCTCCTGCTTCCTACCCCTATCTTCATTACATTACATTTGCTTGGATTAAACTCTAACAGCCATTTGTTCGACCATTCCTTCAGCTTGTCCAGGTCTTCTTGAAGCCTCAAGCTGTCCTCCTCTGTCTTAATCCTTCTCATAATTTTGGCGTCGTCATAATTGTGTGTGTGTGTGTGTGTGTGTGTGTGTGTGTGTATGTGTGTGTGTGTGTGTGTGTGTGTGTGTGTACTCACCTAGTTGTACTCACCTAGTTGTGTTTGCGGGGGTTAAGCTCTGGCTCTTTGGTCCCGCCTCTCAACCGTCAATCAACAGGTGTACAGATTTCTGAGCCATTTGGGCTCTATCATATCTACACTTGAAACTGTGTATGGAGTCAGCCTCCACCACATCACTTCCTAATGCATTCCATTTGTCACCCACTCTGACACTAAAAAAGTTCTTTCTAATATCTCTGTGGCTCATTTGGGCGCTCAGTTTCCACCTGTGTCCCCTTGTGCGTGTGCCCCTTGTGTTAAATAGCCTGTCTTTATCTACCCTATCAATTCCCTTGAGAATCGTGAATGTAGTGATCATGTCCCCCCTAACTCTTCTGTCTTCCAGCGAAGTGAGGTTCAATTCCCGTAGTCTCTCCTCGTAGCTCATACCTCTCAGCTCGGGTACTAGTCTGGTGGCAAATCTTTGAACCTTTTCCAGTTTAGTCTTATCCTTGACTAGATATGGACACCATGCTGGGGCTGCGTACTCCAGAATTGGCCTGACATATGTGGTATACAAAGTTCTGAATGTTTCTTTACACAAATTTGTGTAAGTAAGTAATTATCAAATGAAGGCACCAAACCGGGAAGGCTATGTAGCACCATCAAATACGCAAAATAATCAGAGGGCGCTAAATATCACCAAGGATGCCAATACGAGAACAAAAACGCATAAGGCGAACGATATCAAAAGTATCCGAGTCACCAAGAATTCTATCGAGGGACAGGTGACCGCGAGGGGCGATCGGAAAGATAGACACACGCTCGTCCTGGAAGTCAGGACATTCAAGAAGGACATGCACGACCGTAAGAGGGACAATGCAACTAGGACAATAAGGAGCAGGGCGGCGCTCCATCAAGTGACCATGGGTTAAGCGAGTATGGCCAATACGCAACCTCGTCAGAGCTGTTTCCCACCGCCGGTTACGGTGGAAGGAGGACGGCCACGAGGAAACACAACATTTAAGAGTACGTAGCTTGTTACCAGTAACAGACAACCAAGAAGCCTGCCAACGGGTAAAGACTGAGGAATGGATAACCGGGTAAAAGTCGGAATACGGAATGCCTTTACGAGAGATGGGACAAGAGCGGACAGCTTCCTTGGCGGCAGCATCCGCACACTCATTTAAAGACACACCAATATGGCTGGGAACCCAACAAAACTCAACCGACTTAAATTTACTGTGAACGAGAAACAGCCAATGCTGGATCTCGAACCTCTGCTGGATGAACCGGATTAAAGGACCCGAGAGCCATGAGGGCACTACGAGAGTCAACAACAACCACAAAGGAAGACTGACAACGAGAAAGCAGGAGACGAAGAGCATAGAGAATAGCATAAAGTTCCGCTGTAAAGATGCTAGTCTCCGGAGGCATGCGACACATATAAGTGCGATCAGGAAAAACAACAGAGTAGCCAACACCGTCCGCTGACTTAGACCCATCGGTGAAGACAGAAACGGAGCGGGAGTGAGAAGAAAAGTGCTTGAGGAAAAGGCGTTTTAGAACCGTAGGAGGGGTAAAAGCTTTAGCGATACGGGTCAAGGATGTACAAAACCGCGGAAGAGGGACCCTCCACGGGGGCAAAGAAGGAACAACACGAGGAGAAACATCAGAAATACGAACGGAAAGAGAATCCTGTAGGCGAGATAACCGGACAGAAAGAGGGAGGTGGTGAAGAGGAACAGGAACCGCAGGAGGGGTAAAAGTTAAAGCACGACAGAGGCGAGAGGAAGGATGTTGCAAGGACCGCGCAAGATAGCGAAGACAGTAGCGATCACGGCGGTCCTGGAGAGACAGGAAGCCAGTGTCAACATACAAGCTAAGGATGGGAATCGAACGAAAGGCACCAGAACTGAGGCGCAACCCAGTATGGTGCAAAGCATCAAGACGGCGAAGAGTAGAAGGAGAAGCAGACGAGTAAGCAGGGCAACCATAATCGAGCTTAGACAGGACGAGAGAGGAATGTAAAGCAAGGAGAGTGCGCCTATCTGCCCCCAAAGAAGTATGGGACAAGACCCGAAGGAGGGTAAGGGCCTTAGAGCACTCAACACGGAGGTAAGAGATATGGGGAGACCAAGACAAACGAGTGTCAAGGAATAACCCCAAAAGCTTCGCGGAATCTTTGTATTCAAGGGGATGACCATAAAGTGACAAAGAGGGACGAAGAACAACCCGTTTCCGCGTAAAAGTCATAGCACAAGTCTTAGAAGTAGAGAACTTGAAGCCATGACCTGTGGCCCAAGACGACACGGCATCAATTGCAAGTTGAAGCCGGCGTTGAAGGAGAGGCGAATCATCACCCTGACAACAAAGGGTAAGATCATCGACATAGAGAGCGGAGAAGACACCAGAAGGAAGAGAAGAAAGAAGACCATTGAGGGCAACCAGAAAAAAGAGTAGTGCTCAGAACACTACCCTGGGGCACACCTTCGTATTGCTGAAAAGAGGGAGAGAGAGCGGTACCAAGGCGCACCCGAAACGAACGACGAGAGAGGAAGCTGCGGAGAAAGAGAGGGAGATGACCACGAAGGCCAAAAGAATGAAGTTGAGATAGGATATGATAACGCCAAGTGGTGTCTTAAGTCTTTTCTAGGTCAAAAAGGACGGCAACAACGGACGTCTTCGCAGCAAAAGCAGTACGAATATAGACCTCCAAGTTCACCAGGACATCTGTCGTGCTGCGGCACTTGCGGAAACCAAATTGAGAAGGGGAGAGGAGGTGATGGTGTTCCAGGAACCACATCAGACGAACACAAATTTGTGTAAAGTGTGTGTGTGTGTGTGTGTGTGATGGGGGTCGCCATGGGTTCTCCCCTAGGTGTCCTGTTTGCAAACTTCTACATGGGTACCATCGAGCAAAAAGTCTTAGTCGACATGAACTTGAAACCGGCCATATACTGCAGGTATGTTGACGACATTTTTACACAGGTACCTGATGTCAGACATCTGCAGGAGCTGAAGGAGGCATTTGAGCAGAGTTCCGTGCTGCGTTTCACTTACGAGATGGAAAAGGATGGGAAGCTGCCCTTTCTAGATGTAACAGTCATGGAAAAGGGCGGAGGTTTCCACACTGCAGTCTACACTAAGGAAACAAACATAGGAATGTGCCTAAATGCCAACAGCGACTGCCCAGACAGGTACAAGAGGAGTGTTGTTAACACATATGTCGACCGTGCTCTCAGCCACAGCTCAGAATGGAAGCAAGTCGACGAAGAACTCTGTAGGGTAAGGCAGGTCCTAGTCAATAACGGCTTCTCCAATGGTTTCGTCGAAGACATCATAAGAAGGAAAGTGAAAAGCCATGCAACCTCTGAATAGACAACTAACACAACACCTATACCCCCTATTAGACTATTTTACAGGAACTTCTTTTCCACAGCTCATAAAACGGAGGAAAGGGTCCTGAAAGATATTGTTAATAGAAACGTTATCCCTACAGACAAAAATCAGAGGATACAACTGACGATTTACTATAAAACCAGAAAAACGGCCAGCCTACTCATGAGAAACTCTCCAGACACAAAACAGAACGCTTTAAAAGAGACTAACGTCGTCTATGCCTTCAAATGCCCTCTTGGGGACTGTAAGCTCCAAAAAACCCAGTATATAGGCAAGACAACAACATCTCATTCTAGGCGTTTAACGATGCATAAGCAACAGGGCTCCATTAAGGAACATATAATCTCTTCCCACAACCAAACTATCGCCAGAGAAATCCTAGTAAACAACACAGAAATCATCGATAGATACAGCGATAGCAGGCGGCTTGACGTTTGCGAGGCACTACACATCAAGAAGTCAACACCAGCAATCAACAGCCAATTATTGCACAACTATATTCTACCCACCTCAAGACTCCGCTCCAATATAGAAGCATCAAGAAATATGGACCAATAGGCTTTCTACAAACACTTCTATTCAATATCCATTGTTTCGTGTTCTGTCTTGTGTTGATGAAATTAATACCCTATTAATACTCTTGTTCTGTCTTGTGTTGATGAAATTAATACCCTATTAATACCACATCTTGTTCTGTCTTGTGTTAATGCCACATCACCCCTTCCACCTCACTCAAATGTAGACATAAAATCGGAGATGCGTAGGTTCTATTCAGTTGTGTATTTGTGAACTAAAGTCTTTGAAAATGTAATAAGTTTTACGAAACGCGCTCGTGTCGCGTCAGACTAGAAATAAAAATGAATTTTGGAGAATTGATTTTTGATTTACCTCCAACAGTGAAACGAAATGTACGAAAGATTGAGAAAATTCGTGTTAGAATTATTAATCTTACTTTTTCGGTCATATTTAATAATATATGTCTACAGGAAAGACTGCTACCAAAATATACTAATATATATATATATATATATATATATATATATATATATATATATATATATATATATATATATATATATATATATATATAAACACACACACACAGGCTGCCTGTCCACAGACATAATGAATCATTCTTATTATTATCTTTATCTGAATATACATCTGTGGATACATGTGTATAAATCCGTGGATACATGTGAACAAATTTATGTATTCATGTGAATACCTCGATGCAATTACCTGAACTTACCTGACAGGCCTCTATCTCTAGTGTCCTCGACGAGGACAGGAAGCCAGCGGCTTGTCAAATGTTACCCCATTATTACTCAGCATTTATTTTTGTCTATATGGAGAGTTTTGAATACATATATGACTCTATTGAGGGATGAGAATATATAATCCACCGAATTGAACTGGTCGGTAGAGCGACAGCCTGGCTCCTTGCAGGTTGGAGTTCAATCCCCCGATGTCCCCAAGTGCTATATAGTGGAACATGTGTAGCGTTTCCTCCTCATAATGACCTCATTTTAACCAACCCGTACAGTGCCTCCGGGTTATTGATTTATAGTCAATATTAATGGCGGTAATTCCGCATATATCAGCATTCATATTCCACTCTCTCTCTCTCTCTCACATACACACACACACTCTCTCTCTCTCACACACTCTCTCTCTCTCACACTGGCGCCTGTGGGAATATTCTCAACCTTATTCAGACTTTGACAAGTTCGACTCCCCGACGACAGTGAAGTCAAAATCCAATCAGCTACACAGCTGTTTTTCCAACAGGTGAGTAGGAGGCCACACCTGTTACAGGTGTGTGTGGGGCCCCTACCCACACCTGCGACAGGTGTAGGGTACGTGTCGGTATATTCCCCCCTCGGGCGGGAATACGCAATGTTAGAAACAATAGTTTTTTTATGGTAATGACTGAGGATAGATAACGTGATGGATAAGGAGCGGCATGGATAAATTACTGCCGTAGACGGACTCGGGGCGAGTGCCTTTTATATTCCGACTCTTCGTCTGTCTCCCTCTATAGTAAATATCCCTCCTTCCCTCCCCTCCCTCCCTGACACCCCCCCCCCCTTCCATCTAGAGGAGTAGCCACCATTTAGGGCTCTCTACAGCCTGACCTGCCACCTTGGGCTAACTACCCCTAGATCCAGCAACCTAACTACGCAACGAGATCACTTGGTTCTAATGAGATCTTTCGAGTCAGCCAGTCTTCCAGTCATCGTCTCACCTAGCCAGCCAACTAGCTAGCTAACTAGCCAGCTAGCTATCTTTCCAGTCAGCTATCTATCCAGCCAACTATATATCCACTTAGCTATCTATCTAGCCAGCTATCTATCCACCTAGCTATCTATCCAGCTAGCTAGCTATCCACCTAGCGCTCTATCCAGCCAGCTTTATATCCACTTAGCTATCTATCCAGCTACCTAACTATCCACATAGCTATCTATCCACCCAGCTATCTATCCACCCAGCTATCCAACCAGCTATCTATCCACCTAGCTATCTATCTAGCCAGCTATCTATCCATCTAGCTATCTATCCAACCAGTTATTTATCCACCTAGCATTCTATCCTGCCAGCTATCTATCCAGCGTTGCAGCCATCAAACAGGAAATGGTCCATCACACCATTAAGGAAGGCCATCGCCATATTAAATAATCGAAACATTAGACTCAGTCTTCCTAAATACGTTTTAAACCCCGGGCAGAATCTCACAAATATTTTTAACATATTATTTATAGAGAGGTGTGAATATACCACCTGTGGGGACCCAAAGCCTCGGGGAAGAGAACAAGGGGTATTCAGCAAGACTATTATTTTTTATGTATTTTGAGGGAATTTAAGTGGGGGGAGAGTGTGTCTGGGGGAGAGAGTGGGAGGGAGAGAGATGGGGGGAGAGAGAGTGGGTGGGGAGAGAGGAGGGGGGAGAGAGAGTGTGTGGGAAAAACCTGCTGGCATTGATATGAGAGGAGAATTACCAGGGACTTGTACTAAACTATATTAAAATTTACTGTCTGCAAATAGGTATCTCACATCAGCTTGTATTTTATACAAGGATAAGATTTAATAAATTCAGTTATATGACTGAACACTGGCTCTGTTTAAATCAAAGATTTAAACATGTACATAGTCTAGCTCAGCACCATAACTATTAACAGCCAATATATTCTTATACTATAAACAACAATTTAAATTGTAAAAGTATAATAAATGACTTTAAAGGTAGTCTAAGTACTGTTACTAAGTACAAGAAATTATATTCAATTAAATTAACTTATATGATAACTTAAAAAATAACTAAGCAAGCAATTGTTAACTTAATTTATATATTCAAGTATATATACACATATATTCATATTCAATTTCTATGAAGAGGTACAGTCAGCCTGACTGAATCTTTTCCCACACCATGGACACTTATGAGATCTTGTTTATTTATTGCGACTGAATCATTTCTGACACAATGGACACTCATGAAGTTTAGTGCTTAAAGATTCAACTGCTGCACTACAATATTAATAAACTTACTGAGATATGAGGCGTTGCCTTGCACTATAACCGACAGACAGACTTATAGGACATTAAAGTCATACAAGCATACAATTGGCCAATGAATACTCAATAACATCAATATACTTCTCTGCCGGAATGCTTGTCTGACAGTGTGATAGACTTGATAACTCTCTTGTTGCGAGTTTAGGCATGACATTTCATATAACACCTTTGCTGTAGATTGTTGTTGTAGCGTTGCTACGTGATTTTACTTTAAACGGCGTTGCAGAAGGATGATAGTTGATGGTGAAGGTGGAGACAAGTCACTGTGTGCTTCACTCTACACTTATAGATATAAATGTTCTAGGGATTTTCTTTGTAAATATAATGTCCAGGTACTCCCCCAGTTCTAGAGTGTTCACTGGTTATAAAGATAGTTAGATAATGTGTCCTGAGCTAATTAATGTTCGCTAAGGATCCGTGACACTTGTTCACTCAGTTGTAAACAAACGCGTAGGGCCCTGGGGTGTGGTGGGCGCTTCTTGTTCCCGAGATGCTCCTCCTTCTCCCTTGAGAGGGGCAGCTTTCAATGAACATTGAATGATTAATTTTACTGTCTAGACTTATGATTGAGATAAGATGTGATTATAATATAATTAGATATAGGATTTAAAGATTATAAGTAGTACTTGATAGTACCATTGATTCTTATTAAGGATTCGATTTATAATCCCTACCGGAAGCGATTAATGTTCCAATAGTTTTTTAATTAACAAATCCTTCTAGAATCTTCTGGATCCTTGAGAGATCATGAACAAAGTCACGTAGGCATCTATAGGGCCCTATGGCATACGTGATCATAATGACATTGTCATCTAGGATCAAGATGTATAATTAATCTATAATGATTCGGATATGATTTTGATACGATTTAGATATGATATAGATATGATACAGAAATAGTACATTTCTTAGATGATAATATTGATAGGTGGGTAAAAATTTCCCACATCTTCCAAAGGGAGAGAACTGGCACAGAGTCCAATACTAAGGACAATAGTAACCATATGTATTTATCTACTCTCCATCGGATTGATAATACAAGTGCAAATTTTGCTTGCACTTTTGTGCTGCTGTCCGTTGTGGACGATTGTGTCTGTTAGGAGTCTGTGGGTATTGTGGAATTAGAGTGTCTTGAGATCTCTCAGGATCTAACTGCAGCTGGCTCACTGATTCCATGTGGATGAGTTTATCCAATGTCTTCAGGGAAGTTGTTCCTTTAGACAGGATTTTGACTATTCTCAGAATCCCCTGGCTTTCTGGTTGGACTGAGACAACTTTACCTAATGGCCAGTCAGGCCTAGGGCATCACTGTCTACCAAGATAATATCACCAGGTTGGAGATTAGATATATTATGTGGGACATTGGCCCCATACTGATGTTCTCGTAGAGATGTAAGATATACTTTTGTCCAAACATCATTCCATTTTTGGATTATGCTGGACAGATGCTTATACCCCTGAACCAACTCGCTCTGACCCACATATGAGGGATCTCTGATCTCATCATGCACTAGAGATGGTACTGGAGTCAAAAGTCTTCCATACATTAGGTGGGCAGAACTTAATGGCACATGTTAAGTAGGATTATCAGACAAGTAAGTCAACGGCCGGTTATTTACCCTTGATTCTATTTCCGTGATTACTGTCTGGAGTTCCTGATGATTGATTTTCTGACAGTGTAGAGATTTTCTCAAGGATTTTTTGACAGTTCCTATTAACCGTTCATAAAATCCTCCGTGCCATGATGCTCTCGGAGGGATAAATTTCCATCTTCAATGACGCTGTTTCAGTGTGGAAGTAACTGCAGGATGGGAACAGATTTTTCGTAGACATGCTTCTCCAGCTTCCAAGTTTGCTCCTTTGTCTGAAATCATCAGCTTGGGGCATGATCGGCGTGCTGCGAATCTGCGGAAAGCTTGTATAAATGATTGAGCAGTCATATCGGGTGTTACCTTTAGATGTACTGATCTGGTGGTAGCACAGGTGAACAGACAGATGTATGCTTTGACAGGTTGTTTATCTGCAGTCCCTGTTAGATATATTGCTCCTGTATAATCTACTCCAGTCGTTTCGAAAGGGTGTAGATGGACCACTCGTTCCTTTGGTAGGGGTGGTGGCCCTGGATAGGAGCAAGTTCTTGCGTCGTACCTTCAGCATATCATGCAATTCTTCAAGATTGATTTGACTTACTGTCTTTCCTGAGGAATCCAGTACTGCTGTCTGATTTGTGTGAGTGTGTCTAACACTCCTCCATGTTTGATGATTTGTTGATGTGTATGTAACACAATCAACCTTGTGATCCAATGAATTTTTGGTAAAAGCCATGGATGCACGGTATCTAGATTGATATCTGCGCGTTTAAGTCTCCCTCCACAATGCAGAATGTTGTGATTTTCTTGGTCTATCCACAGACCGAGATTGTGTTTTAACTTATGCGGAAGATTTTCATAGATATTCCCTTAAGTTCTCTCTGGGCTTGTCTTACCCAATAGATAAGTGCATCTGGAAAAGTGTATTTTATACCTTTTTTCCTGAGATAATGAAACACGTTCTGTGTTACATTGATTAATTTGATGAGTGAGGAGTAACGAGTACAATCCAAGATTGATATTTGAGCTTGCTGCCTGGTGGTAGTTATGGTTTGTGTCGTAATGACGTGTGGCTTTTGTTCAGGCCAACTACCATTCACTAACCATCGAGGCCCATGAAACCAAATATCTGCCTTTGCAAACTGTTTAAATGTTATACCTCTTGATATGAGATCAGCTGGATTATCTTTTGTTGGTACATGTAACAATTGAAAGCCTGCGGAAATTTCTTTAATTTCCGAGACGCGATTTTTTACATATGGAGTTGGACAGTTGTTGTTTCGTACCCATTGTAAGACAGCTTCATTGTCAGACCATATAATGACATCTTTGAAGTTCATGGTAGACAAGACTTGTTTGATATGCACTGCTAAGCGTGTGCCAGTTAGCAATGCTGTTAGTTCCATCTGAGGCAAAGTCCTCTTTTTTAATTGAGCGACTCTGGCCTTAGAGGTGATAAGATATGATTGATGAGAAGTCACTAAGTAAGCACAAGCTCCAAAAGCTTTGGCTGACGAGTCTGCGAATACATGTAGTGATACTTCATCATTTTCCTCGACTATGTGTCTCGGAAAGATTATCTTTTCGACTAAAGTTTGTTCTCGAGCCACTTCCATCCAAGCTTTTTGTAACTGGAGTGGTAGTGGATCATCCCAACCAACTTTAGTCTTCCAAGCTCCTTGCACCAATAAACACCACATGATAGTTAAAGGATTTAGTAGACTGTTACGGCCCTCTCGGGTCGCAACTGGGTTCTTACTCTGATGTTGTTAGAGGAAGGGTATCCGGCCCCAAGCCAGTAGTGACTTTCAAGGGATGTGATCCGTAACGCAAGTAAAATAAAAGGGGAAGGGAAATAAAGTCAAAAACTTAATAGTATAATTATTACCATCACCATAAATACTATATAAAAGATTACACGGGGGGGGGGGGGGGTATAAACACTATTATATACACTGTTGTCTTCTGAAGACTCTGGATCTTCACGGTGCTCACGATGCCAAGCTCTTGGTGCTCTTGTGGCCTCACAACGAATCCTTCGAGAATCTTGAGTCTACCCCGGCCACAGGCCAGCCAAAACACAGTTCCACTGGGGGGACCGTCGTGGAGGCTGTCAACCACAAGTCCAGCAGATAGCTGGCAGGTTCCAAAGCAGCGACGCTGGATAGGCCAGTCCACGATCGATACTAAGGTCGCGAACCCTAGTCAGGAGCCTCGTGTGATACCACCGATCACTCTCCTTGCCACAACTCCCCAGTGGTTAAGCGTCTCCTCCAGTCAGTCCCGGGTATGACAATCCTTCAACTGCCACTTCACAGGCAGGGTAACACCACAGTGTTCATCCGGGGGGCGACTCACAGCTGCTGCAGCAAACTCTTGGAGACGAGACGACTGCCTTGGGTAGACTGATCCCACCTCCATTACAGCAGTCCCAGGTCGACTCTGTAATCAGACACGTCATCAGTGAGAGGGACACTCTAGGGCATGTCACTTACCGGCTTAGACACAAACGCCCGACGTATCTACTCCATAGGTGGCGTTGCTGTCTGAGCGCCACCTCACCAGAGGTCAGCAGCGGCTGTGTTATGAGCTGATCAGGACGGGAAACTAGCCCTTGTGGCTGGTAATTCCTGTCCTCACTAGCTGGCATCGTCCATTTGGAGGGGGTTTCGGGAGCTGACCCACAGATGGCGCGGTCGTCACTGCTCCGTGCTCGGACGTCGGGCTCGGGTCCGTAACATATACCAAGTGGGTCGAATACTTTGCTAACTTGTGAAAGCAAATCCCTTTTTGTAGCAATGCAATAATTTACTGGTACAGATATGATTGACATTGTGTCCGAGATTAGATCCCACTCCATACCTAACACCTTTTGTGATTCTGGTATGTGATATTCAGGGTAATCTCTTGCTATTTGATTATTCAATGTTGCATTATTAGAGGCCCAAGATTGTAGTTACATGTTGGCACCTTGTAGCTCCTTGTTGGCCTCTTGATATAATTGTAACAACTCAGTAGTACTGTAAACTTTCCCTTGAAAATTATCTACATATAGATTCTGACTGATTTCAGCCTTAAAGGGGCACGATGATTTCTTTAGATGAGTATCTAGAGTTGCTTGCAACAGAAATGGACTTGACGTCACGCCAAAAACAACTGAGGAGACTCTGAAAGTCACTATAGGACTATTGATATCTTCTGGGTTCTCTACCCATAGAAACTAAGTGAAGTCTCTATCTTCTTCCTGCAAGCCGACTCTTAGAAAGGCATTACTAATATCTGCTGAAAATGCATATTTGTTAAGTCTAAACTTCAATAACTGTAATTCCATCTATCATCATACTATCATGCAAGAGGAGCGACAAATCTAAAGATCATCCAATAAAATCAGCAGACTTCTAGATGTTACTACTGCTCGGCTTAGACTTGGTTACAAGTATCTCTGGGAATTCTCATTATCTGCTGATGTAGACCTGACCAAATGTAAACTGTGTCAACAAAATTATTCGCACACCCTCCATCACTATGTGATCACTATGTGATCACAGAGTATCTGTATGAGGCCATCACTATGTGATGGAGTGCGAAAAAATACGTGAATTTAGAGACAATTCTATAACCAATGTTCCAGCGATGTGTAAATATTTCATTCAAAATGATCTGCTACCAGAAATTTTAACCAAATATCCCCAGTTTGCTAACTGTAGGTAGTAACTGAGTGATTGTAACCTATCCACCGCTGCCCACTGGATGGGGGGCGGTGTGCAGGACAAACATATAAATTTTGACACTAGCTCTCCACATATGTCAGTTGCTTAATTTAGAACCTGTACTTGAGGTCGATCTCGAACCCATTGTTGATGTGACGACTTATATTGAATTTTGTAACTAGCTCATCAAGATTGTTACTTGCTTAGCTAACTAAATTGTGGGGTTCAGTCCCTGAGCCCATTATGTGCCTCTGTAACCCTTTCCACTACCGCCCACAAGATGGGTATGGGGTGCATAATAAATGAACTAAACTAACTAAACTAAACTTCAACAGTATGTCATACAATTTCTGAGTCAGACTTGGACCTGTTTACAAACAATCATTTAGACTGGTTCCTTGGGGTCTAGATTTAGAGCTACAATTAACAACTATCCGTAAAGGAGTCGTTTTGGATTCTCTCATTATAGCCATGTGTGGTAAAAAGTGGCCTGTTTGCTTATTGTCGTGTTTCACGACTTCGATAAATTTATTCTTTAATTGTTGAGCAATAATCTCATGATAGAGTTTTAAATGCTCAGGCCTTTTTCTTAGCTTTGCTAATTGAGATTTAAATTGACTATAAGCCATGTGATAGCTGGTAGGTAAGGACTTATGGTTGATTTTCCATGGTAGCCTTACCCAGTACTGTCCATCATGGTACTGTACAGTTTCTAAGTACTGATTGTATGTACAGACATCATCAGGACTTAGTTGTTCAGGAATTATTCCTATGGCATCAAGTTCCCACAATTGATGTACAGATTCCAATCCATCATCAATCATGTTGGGGATATTAAGTGAGGACTGTTCTTTGCCTAGTCACGCCACGATTACAGTTTCTGAATGATGTGATTTTTCAGGAGTTGAAGGTTCAAGATCTAGTATAGGTCCTGTCATCAATATGCCTCCTGCTGATTTGAGTATATTCATACCCATAGATTCCTCTGATCCCAGAATGAATCGATGATAGTAGTCAGCTCCAATCAGGATTCCGATATCCCCTATGTAGTCAGAATCAAGCAGAGGACCTGCTAATTGAATTCCTTTTTCTTTTAGGAATTTAATTGTGGCTGCCAGACCAGTCACTTCCATTTCAGTAGGAATTTTATCAACTACTATGGCTTCGACTGTTCTTTGGGGTGTACCTAGACAGACATTGAGTTGTACTACCGGAAAGGTTTTACGACCTGAATTGGTAAAAAAACCTGATATGGATGTAGATACTTGCTTTGAAGATTTAAGTTGTAAATCTTCTGCCATCTTTTTACTGATAAAGGTTTTCTGTGACCCTTGATCAAAAAAGCCTCTAGTTTGAATACAAATTCCTTGCTTGCATAGTTCTAGCTGTGCAGTAGGTAATACTGCTGTTGTAACAATTTCTGTATCTAAGTCATTGACATTACTCATTACTGTACAGAATTGTACGGCTGTTGTGTTGTGGTATTATCATCTTTTGGCTTTGCCTGAGATGCAGGTTGATTATTGGATGTCTGTGATCTAGATTGAGTGTTGATATCACCACAGTGTGCTGTGTGATGTACACTTTTATGACAATATTGGCAGTTCTGCAATTGAGTGTTACCTTCACTTGTATCATGCTTCCGTAGACAACGGATGCACCTGTTCAGAGATTTCAGTCGACTGATTCGACTGGCACAGTCTTCATAAACTGTGCATTGATAAATGGTATGTGCTTCCTGACAGAATAAACATCTTGGGGCACTTGCAGCTTCTTTTGTCTTATCTGTCTTGGGAGCTTGATTTCCTACAGTTCCATTAACTGTGGGTGATATAGTAAGTAAGTAATTATCAAAAGAAGGCACCAAACCGGGAAGGCTATGTAGCACCATCAAATACGCAAAATAATCAGAGGGCGCTAAATATCACCAAGGATGCCAATACAAGAACAAAAACGCATAAGGCGAACGATATCAAAAGTATCCGAGTCACCAAGAATTCTATCGAGGGACAGGTGACCGCGAGGGGCGGTCGGAAAGCAAGACACACGCTCGTCCTGGAAGTCAGGACATTCAAGAAGGACATGCACGACCGTAAGAGGGACAATGCAACTAGGACAATAAGGAGCAGGGCGGCGCTCCATCAAGTGACCATGGGTTAAGCGAGTATGGCCAATACGCAACCTCGCTAGAGCTGTTTCCCACCGCCGGTTACGGTGGAAGGAGGACGGCCACGAGGAAACACAACATTTAAGAGTACGTAGCTTGTTACCAGTAACAGACAACCAAGAAGCCTGCCAACGGGTAAGGACCGAGGAATGGATAACCGGGTAAAAGTCGGAATACGGAATGCCTTTACGAGAGATGGGACAAGAGCGGACAGCTTCCTTAGCGGCAGCATCCGCACGCTCATTTAAAGACACGCCAATATGGCTGGGAACCCAACAAAACTCAACCGACTTAAATTTACTGTGAACGAGAAACAGCCAATGCTGGATCTCGACAACTACCGGATGAACTGGATTAAAGCACCCGAGAGCCATGAGGGCACTACGAGAGTCAACAACAACCACAAAGGAAGACTGACAACGAGAAAGCAGGAGACGAAGAGCATAGAGAATAGCATAAAGTTCCGCTGTAAAGATGCTAGTCTCCGGAGGCAAGCGACACATATAAGTGCGATCAGGAAAAACAACAGAGTAGCCAACACCGTCCGCTGACTTAGACCCATCGGTGAAGACAGAAACGGAGCGGGAGTGAGAAGAAAAGTGCTCGAGGAAAAGGCGTTTTAGAACTGTAGGAGGGGTAAAAGCTTTAGTGATACGAGTCAAGGATGTACAAAACCGCGGAAGAGGGACCCTCCACGGGGGCAAAGAAGGAACAACACGAGGAGAAACACCAGAAATACGAACGGAAAGAGAATCCTGCAGGCGAGATAACCGGACAGAAAGAGGGAGGTGGTGAAGAGGAACAGGAACCGCAGGAGGGGTAAAAGTTAAAGCACGACAGAGACGAGAGGAAGGATGTTGCAAGGACCGCGCAAGATAGCGAAGACAGTAGCGATCACGGCGGTCCTGGAGAGACAGGAAGCCAGTGTCAACATACAAGCTAAGGACGGGAGTCGAACGAAAGGCACCAGAACTGAGGCGCAACCCAGTATGGTGCAAAGCATCAAGACGGCGAAGAGTAGAAGGAGAAGCAGACGAGTAAGCAGGGCAACCATAATCGAGCTTAGACAGGACGAGAGAGGAATGTAAAGCAAGGAGAGTGCGCCTATCTGCCCCCCAAGAAGTATGGGACAAGACCCGAAGGAGGGTAAGGGACTTAGAGCACTCAACACGGAGGTAAGAGATATGGGGAGACCAAGACAAACGAGTGTCAAGGAATAACCCCAAAAGCTTCGCGGAATCTTTGTATTCAAGGGGATGACCATAAAGTGACAAAGAGGGACGAAGAACAACCCGTTTCCGGGTAAAAGTCATGGCACAAGTCTTAGAAGTAGAGAACTTGAAGCCATGACCTGTGGCCCAAGACGACACGGCATCAATCGCAAGTTGAAGCCGGCGTTGAAGGAGAGGCGAATCATCACCCTGACAACAAAGGGTAAGATCATCGACATAGAGAGCGGAGAAGACACCAGAAGGAAGAGAGGAAAGAAGACCATTGAGGGCAACCAGAAAAAAGAGTAGTGCTCAGAACACTACCCTGGGGCACACCTTCGTATTGCTGAAAAGGGGGAGAGAGAGCGGTACCAAGGCGCACCCGAAAGGAACGACGAGAGAGGAAGCTGCGGAGAAAGAGAGGGAGATGACCACGAAGGCCAAAAGAATGAAGTTGAGATAGGATATGATAACGCCAAGTGGTGTCGTAAGCCTTTTCTAGGTCAAAAAGGACGGCAACAACGGAGGTCTTCGCAGCAAAAGCAGTACGTATATAGACCTCCAAGTTCACCAGGACATCTGTCGTGCTGCGGCACTTGCGGAAACCAAATTGAGAAGGGGAGAGGAGGTGATGGTGTTCCAGGAACCACATCAGACGAACGTTAACCATACGTTCAAAGAGTTTGCAGACACAACTTGTGAGAGCAATAGGGCGAAAGTCCTTAGGGGAAAGTACCCAGAGACCCTGGTTTGCGAACAGGGAGGACAACGGCATCGAGCCACTCCTCAGGGACTGACGACGACTCCCAGATCCGATTATACAGACTCAGTAAATACCGAGACGTGCTCGGAGGGAGATGGCGAAGCATCTCATAATGAATACCATCAGAGCCCGCCGCCGTAGAACCGCAGAGGGCCAGGGCAGAACGAAGTTCAGAGAGAGAGAAGGGATCATTATAGGGAAGCTGAAGATGAGTGCAGAAATCTAAAGGACGAGACTCAAGGACAGGTTTACGAAGAAGGAAAGATTGGGGAAGATGAAGACCAGAGCTAACAGAAGAAAAGTGGGAACCCAGTTCGGAAGCGACCTGCAACGGGTCCGCCACAAGAGTATCATGGAGGTGAAGGACCGGTGAAACATCGGGAACGAACTTACCCGCTATCTTGCGGATACGCTTCCAGATCTGGGCCAGAGGGGTTTCGGACGTAATTGTCGAGACATAAGATGCCCAACATTCACGTTTAGCCGTACGGATGGCCCTACGGGCCACCGCACTCGTTTTCCGAAAGAAAAGAAAAGAATCGGTCGTCTGCCTACGGCGGTGCTTCTTCCAGGCTGCACGCTTACAGCGGACAGCCCGAGCACAGTCCGCATTCCACCAGGGAACGCACTTCCGTGGACCCCGAGAGGAAGAGCGAGGAATAGAGCGGAGGGCAGCGTCGAAGACAGTGTCATGAAAAAGGAGGAGAGCGCGAGAGAGGGGCAGAAGGGAGAGGTCAGAGAGAGTAGCACTGAGGGAAAACAGGGTCCAGTCCGCCTTAGCAAACTGCCACCTAGGGAAAGAGAGGGAAGGGCGAAAAGAGAAAAAGGAAACAAGGATGGGGAAATGATCACTTCCATGGAGGTCATCAAGAACCTGCCATGTGAAATCTAAGTAAAGAGAAGAAGAGCAGAGAGAAAGATCAAGACAAGAAAGGGTGCGAGTTCGAGAGTCCAAATGAGTGGGCTCACCAGAATTCAGAAGAGACAGGGAAGAAGAGAGGAGAAACGGCTCAAGGAGGCGACCCCGGGTATTCGTCAGAACGTCACCCCAAAGAGAATGACGACAATTGAAGTCACCCCAGCAGGAGCACAGGCTCCGGCAAGGAGTCTAGGAGGTGTTTCAAATCAGGAAGAGAGAGTGGGACACTCGGGGGGAGATAAATGGAACAAACTGTGTACCATTTCCCCACAAAGATACGAGCAGCAGAACAATGGAGAGGCGAAGGAAAAAGTAAAGGAACAAAGGGAACATCAGCCCGAATCAAGAGAGCAGAAGAATTAGAAGCCCCAGCAATGGCTGGGGGGGGGGAGAGAAAGGAATAGCCACGAAAACGACCAGGACGAGCACCAAGCATCGGCTCCTGGAGACAGACACAAAAGGGGCGAAAACCGGAAAACCAGAAGTTGGAGTTCGAGGAAATTGGCGTAATAACCTCGAACGTTCCATTGAAGAATGGACAACGACGAGAAGAGAAAGGACAAAAACAGAGAACAAGGAAGAAACAAAGGCGAAAGACCAACAGAGCACGTTAAA
>NC_091182.1:11325809-11428148 GCF_040958095.1 Procambarus clarkii | reverse complement strand
TTCGAGTCACTTCTGGGGTGTAAGTTTTCAGTTGTATATAGTCCTGGGGACCATTCAGGCTTGTTTGCATTTGTGTTCCTCACGTGTGCCCCAAAGAATGAGGTGATTTGATAAAATGCTATGCCCAATATTACCATCCGAGTGCCGGCGGGGAAGTGGTTCAAATAGCTTCGGCTATCACTTCCTTTTGTCCGGTCGTGATGGTCAAGCGGATTAAGGCGTCCTTGTTCATACCAGTTGCGTTGCTCCTGGCAGTATGGGTTCGAGTCGCTTCTGGGGTGTGAGTTTTCAGTTGTATATAGTCCTGGGGACCATTCAGGCTTGTTTGCATTTGTGTTCCTCACGTGTGCTCCAAAGAATGAGGTGATTTGATAAAATGCTATGCCCAAGATTACCACCCGAGTGCCGGCGGGGAAGTGGTTCAAATAGCTTCGGCTATCACTTCCTTTTGTCCGGTCGTGATGGTCAAGCGGATTAAGGCGTCCCTGTACATACCAGTTGCGTTGCTCCTGGCAGTATGGGTTCGAGTCACTTCTGGGGTGTGAGTTTTCAGTTGTATATAGTCCTGGGGACCATTCAGGCTCGTTTGCATTTGTGTTCCTCACGTGTGCCCTAAAGAATGAGGTGATTTGATAAAATGCTATGCCCAAGATTACCATCCGAGTGCCGGCGGGAAAATGGTTCAAATAGCTTCGGCTATCACTTCCTTTTGTCCGGTCGTGATGGTCAAGCGGATTAAGGCGTCCCTGTACATACCAGTTGCGTTGCTCCTGGCAGTATGGGTTCGAGTCACTTCTGGGGTGTGAGTTTTCAGTTGTATATAGTCCAGGGGACCATTCAGGCTTGTTTGCATTTGTGTTCCTCACGTGTGCCCCAAAGAATGAGGTGATTTGATAAAATGCTATGCCCAAGAATACCATCCGAGTGCCGGCGGGGAAGTGGTTCAAATAGCTTCGGCTATCACTTCTTTTTGTCCGGTCGTGATGGTCAAGCGGATTAAGGCGTCCCTGTACATACCAGTTGCGTTGCTCCTGGCAGTATGGGTTCGAGTCACTTCTGGGGTGTGAGTTTTCAGTTGTATATAGTCCTGGGGACCATTCAGGCTCGTTTGCATTTGTGTTCCTCACGTGTGCCCTAAAGAATGAGGTGATTTGATAAAATGCTATGCCCAAGATTACCATCCGAGTGCCGGCGGGAAAATGGTTCAAATAGCTTCGGCTATCACTTCCTTTTGTCCGGTCGTGATGGTCAAGCGGATTAAGGCGTCCCTGTACATACCAGTTGCGTTGCTCCTGGCAGTATGGGTTCGAGTCACTTCTGGGGTGTGAGTTTTCAGTTGTATATAGTCCAGGGGACCATTCAGGCTTGTTTGCATTTGTGTTCCTCACGTGTGCCCCAAAGAATGAGGTGATTTGATAAAATGCTATGCCCAATATTACCATCCGAGTGCCGGCGGGGAAGTGGTTCAAATAGCTTCGGCTATCACTTCCTTTTGTCCGGTCGTGATGGTCAAGCGGATTAAGGCGTCCCTGTTCATACCAGTTGCGTTGCTCCTGGCAGTATGGGTTCGCGTCGCTTCTGGGGTGTGAGTTTTCAGTTGTATATAGTCCTGGGGACCATTCAGGCTTGTTTGCATTTGTGTTCCTCACGTGTGCTCCAAAGAATGAGGTGATTTGATAAAATGCTATGCCCAAGATTACCATCCGAGTGCCGGCGGGGAAGTGGTTCAAATAGCTTCGGCTATCACTTCCTTTTGTCCGGTCGTGATGGTCAAGCGGATTAAGGCGTCCCTGTACATACCAGTTGCGTTGCTCCTGGCAGTATGGGTTCGAGTCACTTCTGGTGGGGAGAGTTTTCAGTTGTATATAGTCCTGGGGACCATTCAGGCTTGTTTGCATTTGTGTTCCTCACGTGTGCCCCAAAGAATGAGGTGATTTGATAAAATGCTATGCCCAAGAATACCATCCGAGTGCCGGCGGGGAAGTGGTTCAAATAGCTTCGGCTATCACTTCTTTTTGTCCGGTCGTGATGGTCATGCGGATTAAGGCGTCCCTGTACATACCAGTTGCGTTGCTCCTGGCAGTATGGGTTCGAGTCACTTCTGGGGTGTAAGTTTTCAGTTGTATATAGTCCTGGGGACCATTCAGGCTTGTTTGCATTTGTGTTCCTCACGTGTGCCCCAAAGAATGAGGTGATTTGATAAAATGCTATGCCCAATATTACCATCCGAGTGCCGGCGGGGAAGTGGTTCAAATAGCTTCGGCTATCACTTCCTTTTGTCCGGTCGTGATGGACAAGCGGATTAAGGCGTCCCTGTACATACCAGTTGCGTTGCTCCTGGCAGTATGGGTTCGAGTCACTTCTGGGGTGTGAGTTTTCAGTTGTATATAGTCCTGGGGACCATTCAGGCTCGTTTGCATTTGTGTTCCTCACGTGTGCCCTAAAGAATGAGGTGATTTGATAAAATGCTATGCCCAAGATTACCATCCGAGTGCCGGCGGGAAAATGGTTCAAATAGCTTCGGCTATCACTTCCTTTTGTCCGGTCGTGATGGTCAAGCGGATTAAGGCGTCCCTGTACATACCAGTTGCGTTGCTCCTGGCAGTATGGGTTCGAGTCACTTCTGGGGTGTGAGTTTTCAGTTGTATATAGTCCAGGGGACCATTCAGGCTTGTTTGCATTTGTGTTCCTCACGTGTGCCCCAAAGAATGAGGTGATTTGATAAAATGCTATGCCCAAGAATACCATCCGAGTGCCGGCGGGGAAGTGGTTCAAATAGCTTCGGCTATCACTTCCTTTTGTCCGGTCGTGATGGTCAAGCGGATTAAGGCGTCCCTGTACATACCAGTTGCGTTGCTCCTGGCAGTATGGGTTCGAGTCACTTCTGGGGTGTGAGTTTTCAGTTGTATATAGTCCTGGGGACCATTCAGGCTTGTTTGCATTTGTATTCCTCACATGTGCCCCAAAGAATGAGGTGATTTGATAAAATGCTATGCCCAAGATTACCATCCGAGTGCCGGTGGGGAAGTGGTTCAAATAGCTTCGGCTATCACTTCCTTTTGTCCGGTCAGGATGGTCAAGCGGATTAAGGCGTCCCTGTACATACCAGTTGCGTTGCTCCTGGCAGTATGGATTCGAGTCACTTCTAGGGTGTGAGTTTTCAGTTGTATATAGCCCTGGGGTCCATTCAGGCTTGTTTGCATTTGTGTTCCTCACGTGTGCCCCAAAGAATGAGGTGATTTGAAGAAATGCTATGCCCAAGATTACCATCCGAGTGCCGGCGGGGAAGTGGTTCAAATAGCTTCGGCTATCACTTCCTTTTGTCCGGTCGTGATGGTCAATCGGATTAAGGCGTCCCTGTACATACCAGTTGCGTTGCTCCTGGCAGTATGGGTTCGAGTCACTTCTGGGGTGTGAGTTTTCAGTTGTATATAGTCCTGGGGACCATTCAGGCTTGTTTGCATTTGTATTCCTCACATGTGCCCCAAAGAATGAGGTGATTTGATAAAATGCTATGCCCAAGATTACCATCCGAGTGCCGGCGGGGAAGTGGTTCAAATAGCTTCGGCTATCACTTCCTTTTGTCCGGTCAGGATGGTCAAGCAGATTAAGGCGTCCCTGTACATACCAGTTGCGTTGCTCCTGGCAGTATGGATTCGAGTCACTTCTAGGGTGTGAGTTTTCAGTTGTATATAGCCCTGGGGACCATTCAGGCTTGTTTGCATTTGTGTTCCTCACGTGTGCCCCAAAGAATGAGATGATTTGAAGAAATGCTATGCCCAAGATTACCATCCGAGTGCCGGCGGGGAAGTGGTTCAAATAGCTTCGGCTATCACTTCCTTTTGTCCGGTCGTGATGGTCAAGCGGATTAAGGCGTCCCTGTACATACCAGTTGCGTTGCTCCTGGCAGTATGGGTTCGAGTCACTTCTGGGGTGTGAGTTTTCAGTTGTATATAGTCCTGGGGACCATTCAGGCTTGTTTGCATTTGTGTTCCTCACGTGAGCCCCAAAGAATGAGATGATTTGATAAAATGCTATGCCCAATATTACCATCCGAGTGCCGGCGGGGAAGTGGTTCAAATAGCTTCGGCTATCACTTCCTTTTGTCCGGTCGTGATGGTCAAGCGGATTAAGGCGTCCCTGTACATACCAGTTGCGTTGCTCCTGGCAGTATGGGTTCGAGTCACTTCTGGGGTGTGAGTTTTCAGTTGTATATAGTCCTTGGGACCATTCAGGCTTGTTTGCATTTGTGTTCCTCACGTGTGCTCTAAAGAATGAGGTGATTTGATAAAATGCTATGCCCAAGATTACCATCCGAGTGCCGGCGGGGAAGTGGTTCAAATAGCTTCGGCTATCACTTCCTTTTGTCCGGTCGTGATGGTCAAGCGGATTAAGGCGTCCCTGTACATACCAGTTGCGTTGCTCCTGGCAGTATGGGTTCGAGTCACTTCTGGGGTGTGAGTTTTCAGTTGTATATAGTCCTGGGGACCATTCAGGCTTGTTTGCATTTGTGTTCCTCACGTGTGCCCCAAAGAATGAGGTGATTAGATAAAATGCTATGCCCAAGATTACCATCCGAGTGCCGGCGGGGAAGTGGTTCAAATAGCTTCGGCTATCACTTCCTTTTGTCCGGTCGTCATGGTCAAGCGGATTAAGGCGTCCCTGTACATACCAGTTGCGTTGCTCCTGGCAGTATGGGTTCGAGTCACTTCTGGGGTGTGAGTTTTCAGTTGTATATAGTCCTGGGGACCATTCAGGCTCGTTTGCATTTGTGTTCCTCACGTGTGCCCTAAAGAATGAGGTGATTTGATAAAATGCTACGCCCAAGATTACCATCCGAGTGCCGGCGGGGAAATGGTTCAAATAGCTTCGGCTATCACTTCCTTTTGTCCGGTCGTGATGGTCAAGCGGATTAAGGCGTCCCTGTACATACCAGTTGCGTTGCTCCTGGCAGTATGGGTTCGAGTCACTTCTGGGGTGTGAGTTTTCAGTTGTATATAGTCCTGGGGACCATTCAGGCTTGTTTGCATTTGTGTTCCTCACGTGTGCCCCAAAGAATGAGGTGATTTGATAAAATGCTATGCCCAAGATTACCATCCGAGTGCCGGCGGGCAAGTGGTTCAAATAGCTTCAGCTATCACTTCCTTTTGTCCGGTCGTGATGGTCAAGCGGATTAAGGCGTCCCTGTACATACCAGTTGCGTTGCTCCTGGCAGTATGGGTTCGAGTCACTTCTAGGGTGTGAGTTTTCAGTTGTATATAGCCCTGGGGACCATTCAGGCTTGTTTGCATTTGTGTTCCTCACGTGTTCCCTAAAGAATGAGGTGATTTGAAAAAATGATATGCCCAAGATTACCATACGAGTGCCGGCGGGGAAGTGGTTCAAATAGCTTCAGCTATGACTTCCTTTTGTCTGGTCGTGATGGTCAAGCGGATTAAGGCGTCCCTGTACATACCAGTTGCGTTGCTCCTGGCAGTATGGGTTCGAGTCGCTTCTGGGGTGTGAGTTTTCAGTTGTATATAGTCCTGGGGACCATTCAGGCTTGTTTGCATTTGTGTTCATCATGTGTGCCCCAAAGAATGAGGTGATTTGATAAAATGCTATGCCCAAGATTACCATCCGAGTGCCAGAGGGGAAGTGGTTCAAATAGCTTCGGCTATCACTTCCTTTTGTCCGGTCGTGATGGTCAAGCGGATTAAGGCGTCCCTGTACATACCAGTTGCGTTGCTCCTGGCAGTATGGGTTCGAGTCACTTCTGGGGTGTGAGTTTTCAGTTGTATATAGTCCTGGGGACCATTCAGGCTTGTTTGCATTTGTGTTCCTCACGTGTGCTCCAAAGAATGAGGTGATTTGATAAAATGCTATGCCCAAGATTACCATCCGAGTGCCGGCGGGGAAGTGGTTCAAATAGCTTCTGCTATCACTTCCTTTTGTCCGGTCGTGATGGTCAAGCGGATTAAGGCGTCCCTGTACATACCAGTTGCGTTGCTCCTGGCAGTAGTGGGTTCGAGTCACTTCTGGGGTGTAAGTTTTCAGTTGTATATAGTCCTGGGGACCATTTAGGCTTGTTTGCATTTGTGTTCCTCACGTGTGCCCCAAAGAATGAGGTGATTTGATATAAATGCTATGCCCAAGATTACCATCCGAGTGCCGGCGGGGAAGTGGTTCAAATAGCTTCGGCTATCACCTTCCTTTTGTCCGGTCGTGATGGTACAAGCGGATTAAGGCGTCGCTGTACATACCAGTTGCGTTGCTCCTGGCAGTATGGGTTCGAGTCACTTCTGGGGTGTGAGTTTTCAGTTGTATATAGTCCTGGGGACCATTCAGGCTCGTTTGCATTTGTGTTCCTCACGTGTGCCCCAAAGAATGAGGTGATTTGATAAAATGCTATGCCCAAGATTACCATCCGAGTAGCCGATGGGGAAGTGGTTAAAATAGCTTCGGCTATCACTTCCTTTTGTCCGGTCGTGAATGGTCAAGCGGATTAAGGCGTCCCTGTACATACCAGTTGCGTTGCTCCTGGCAGTATGGGTTCGAGTCACTTCTGGGGTGTGAGTTTTCAGTTGTATATAGTCCTGGGGATCATTCAGGCTTGTTTGCATTTGTGTTCCTCACGTGTGCCCCAAAGAATGAGGTGATTTGATGAAATGCTATGCCCAAGATTACCATCCGAGTGCCGGCGGGGAAGTGGTTCAAATAGCTTCGGCTATCACTTCCTTTTGTCCGGTCGTGATGGTCAAGCGGATTAAGGCGTCCCTGTACATACCAGTTGCGTTGCTCCTGGCAGTATGGGTTCGAGTCACTTCTAGGGTGTGAGTTTTCAGTTGTATATAGTCCTGGGGACCATTCAGGCTTGTTTGCATTTGTGTTCCTCACCTGTGCCCCAAAGAATGAGGTGATTTGAAAAAATGCTATGCCCAAGATTACCATCCGAGTGCCGGCGGGGAAGTGGTTCAAATAGCTTCGGCTATCACTTCCTTTTGTCCGGTCGTGATGGTCAAGCGGATTAAGGCGTCACTGTACATACCAGTTGCTTTGCTCCTGGCAGTATGGGTTCGAGTCACTTCTGGGGTGTGAGTTTTCAGTTGTATATAGTCTTGGGGACCATTCAGGCTTGTTTTCATTTGTGTTCCTCACGTGTGCCCCAAAGAATGAGGTGATTTGATAAAATGCTATGCCCATGATTACCATCCGAGTGCCGGCGGGGAAGTGGTTCAAATAGCTTCGGCTATCACTTCCTTTTGTCCGGTCGTGATGGTCAAGCGGATTAAGGCGTCCCTGTACATACCAGTTGCGTTGCTCCTGGCAGTATGGGTTCGAGTCGCTTCTGGGGTGTGAGTTTTCAGTTGTATATAGTCCTGGGGACCATTCAGGCTTGTTTGCATTTGTGTTCCTCATGTGTGCACCAAAGAATGAGGTGATTTGATAAAATGCTATGCCCAAGATTACCATCCGAGTGCCGGCGGGGAAGTGGTTCAAATAGCTTCGGCTATCACTTCCTTTTGTCCGGTCGTGATGGTCAAGCGGATTAAGGCGTCCCTGTACATACCAGTTGCGTTGCTCCTGGCAGTATGGGTTCGAGTCACTTCTGGGGTGTGAGTTTTCAGTTGTATATAGTCCTGGGGACCATTCAGGCTCGTTTGCATTTGTGTTCCTCACGTGTGCCCTAAAGAATGAGGTGATTTGATAAAATGCTACGCCCAAGATTACCATCCGAGTGCCGGCGGGGAAATGGTTCAAATAGCTTCGGCTATCACTTCCTTTTGTCCGGTCGTGATGGTCAAGCGGATTAAGGCGTCCCTGTACATACCAGTTGCGTTGCTCCTGGCAGTATGGGTTCGAGTCACTTCTGGGGTGTGAGTTTTCAGTTGTATATAGTCCTGGGGACCATTCAGGCTTGTTTGCATTTGTGTTCCTCACGTGTGCCCCAAAGAATGAGGTGATTTGATAAAATGCTATGCCCAAGATTACCATCCGAGTGCCGGCGGGGAAGTGGTTCAAATAGCTTCAGCTATCACTTCCTTTTGTCCGGTCGTGATGGTCAAGCGGATTAAGGCGTCCCTGTACATACCAGTTGCGTTGCTCCTGGCAGTATGGGTTCGAGTCACTTCTAGGGTGTGAGTTTTCAGTTGTATATAGCCCTGGGGACCATTCAGGCTTGTTTGCATTTGTGTTCCTCACGTGTTCCCTAAAGAATGAGGTGATTTGAAAAAATGATATGCCCAAGATTACCATACGAGTGCCGGCGGGGAAGTGGTTCAAATAGCTTCAGCTATGACTTCCTTTTGTCCGGTCGTGATGGTCAAGCGGATTAAGGCGTCCCTGTACATACCAGTTGCGTTGCTCCTGGCAGTATGGGTTCGAGTCGCTTCTGGGGTGTGAGTTTTCAGTTGTATATAGTCCTGGGGACCATTCAGGCTTGTTTGCATTTGTGTTCCTCACGTGTGCCCCAAAGAATGAGGTGATTTGATAAAATGCTATGCCCATGATTACCATCCGAGTGCCGGCGGGGAAGTGGTTCAAATAGCTTCGGCTATCACTTCCTTTTGTCCGGTCGTGATGGTCAAGCGGATTAAGGCGTCCCTGTACATACCAGTTGCGTTGCTCCTGGCAGTATGGGTTCGAGTCGCTTCTGGGGTGTGAGTTTTCAGTTGTATATAGTCCTGGGGACCATTCAGGCTTGTTTGCATTTGTGTTCCTCACGTGTGCCCCAAAGAATGAGGTGATTTGATAAAATGCTATGCCCAAGATTACCATCCGAGTGCCGGCGGGGAAGTGGTTCAAATAGCTTCGGCTATCACTTCCTTTTGTCCGGTCGTGATGGTCAAGCGGATTAAGGCGTCCCTGTACATACCAGTTGCGTTGCTCCTGGCAGTATGGGTTCGAGTCACTTCTGGGGTGTGAGTTTTCAGTTGTATATAGTCCTGGGGACCATTCAGGCTTGTTTGCATTTGTGTTCCTCACGTGTGCCCCAAAGAATGAGGTGATTTGATAAAATGCTATGCCCAAGATTACCATCCGAGTGCCGGCGGGGAAGTGGTTCAAATAGCTTCGGCTATCACTTCCTTTTGTCCGGTCTTGATGGTCAAGCGGATTTAGGCGTCCCTGTACATACCAGTTGCGTTGCTCCTGGCAGTATGGGTTCGAGTCACTTCTGGGGAGTGAGTTTTCAGTTGTATATAGTCCTGGGGACCATTCAGGCTTGTTTGCATTTGTGTTCCTCACGTGTGCCCCAAAGAATGAGGTGATTTGATAAAATGCTATGCCCAAGATTACCATCCGAGTGCCGGCGGGGAAGTGGTTCAAATAGCTTCGGCTATCACTTCCTTTTGTCCGATCGTGATGGACAAGCAGATTAAGGCGTCCCTGTACATACCAGTTGCGTTGCTCCTGGCAGTATGGGTTCGAGTCACTTCTGGGGTGTGAGTTTTCAGTTGTATATAGTCCTGGGGACCATTCAGGCTTGTTTGCATTTGTGTTCCTCACGTGTGCCCCAAAGATGAGGTGATTTGATAAAATGCTATGCCCAAGATTACCATCCGAGAGCCGGCGGGGAAGTGGTTCAAATAGCTTCGGCTATCACTTCCTTTTGTCCGGTCGTGAAGGTCAAGCGGATTAAGGCGTCCCTGTACATACCAGTTGCGTTGCTCCTGGCAGTATGGGTTCGAGTCACTTCTGGGGTGTGAGTTTTCAGTTGTATATAGTGCTGGGGACCATTCAGGCTTGTTTGCATTTGTGTTCCTCACGTGTGCCCGAAAGAATGAGGTGATTTGAAAAAATGCTATGCCCAAGATTACCATCCGAGTGCCGGCGGGGAAGTGGTTCAAATAGCTTCGGCTATCACTTCCTTTTGTCCTGTCGTGATTGTCAAGCGGATTAAGACGTCCCTGTACATACCAGTTGCGTTGCTCCTGGCAGTATGGGTTCGAGTCACTTCTGGGGTGTGAGTTTTCAGTTGTATATAGTCCTGGGGACCATTCAGGCTTGTTTGCATTTGTGTTCATCATGTGTGCCCCAAAGAATGAGGTGATTTGATAAAATGCTATGCCCAAGATTACCATCCGAGTGCCAGAGGGGAAGTGGTTCAAATAGCTTCGGCTATCACTTCCTTTTGTCCGGTCGTGATGGTCAAGCGGATTAAGGCGTCCCTGTACATACCAGTTGCGTTGCTCCTGGCAGTATGGGTTCGAGTCACTTCTGGGGTGTGAGTTTTCAGTTGTATATAGTCCTGGGGACCATTCAGGCTTGTTTGCATTTGTGTTCCTCACGTGTGCTCCAAAGAATGAGGTGATTTGATAAAATGCTATGCCCAAGATTACCATCCGAGTGCCGGCGGGGAAGTGGTTCAAATAGCTTCTGCTATCACTTCCTTTTGTCCGGTCGTGATGGTCAAGCGGATTAAGGCGTCCCTGTACATACCAGTTGCGTTGCTCCTGGCAGTGTGGGTTCGAGTCACTTCTGGGGTGTAAGTTTTCAGTTGTATATAGTCCTGGGGACCATTTAGGCTTGTTTGCATTTGTGTTCCTCACGTGTGCCCCAAAGAATGAGGTGATTTGATATAATGCTATGCCCAAGATTACCATCCGAGTGCCGGCGGGGAAGTGGTTCAAATAGCTTCGGCTATCACCTCCTTTTGTCCGGTCGTGATGGACAAGCGGATTAAGGCGTCGCTGTACATACCAGTTGCGTTGCTCCTTGCAGTATGGGTTCGAGTCACTTCTGGGGTGTGAGTTTTCAGTTGTATATAGTCCTGGGGACCATTCAGGCTCGTTTGCATTTGTGTTCCTCACGTGTGCCCCAAAGATGAGGTGATTTGATAAAATGCTATGCCCAAGATTACCATCCGAGAGCCGATGGGGAAGTGGTTAAAATAGGTTCGGCTATCACTTCCTTTTGTCCGGTCGTGAAGGTCAAGCGGATTAAGGCGTCCCTGTACATACCAGTTGCGTTGCTCCTGGCAGTATGGGTTCGAGTCACTTCTGGGGTGTGAGTTTTCAGTTGTATATAGTCCTGGGGATCATTCAGGCTTGTTTGCATTTGTGTTCCTCACGTGTGCCCCAAAGAATGAGGTGATTTGATGAAATGCTATGCCCAAGATTACCATCCGAGTGCCGGCGGGGAAGTGGTTCAAATAGCTTCGGCTATCACTTCCTTTTGTCCGGTCGTGATGGTCAAGCGGATTAAGGCGTCCCTGTACATACCAGTTGCGTTGCTCCTGGCAGTATGGGTTCGAGTCACTTCTAGGGTGTGAGTTTTCAGTTGTATATAGTCCTGGGGACCATTCAGGCTTGTTTGCATTTGTGTTCCTCACCTGTGCCCCAAAGAATGAGGTGATTTGAAAAAATGCTATGCCCAAGATTACCATCCGAGTGCCGGCGGGGAAGTGGTTCAAATAGCTTCGGCTATCACTTCCTTTTGTCCGGTCGTGATGGTCAAGCGGATTAAGGCGTCACTGTACATACCAGTTGCTTTGCTCCTGGCAGTATGGGTTCGAGTCACTTCTGGGGTGTGAGTTTTCAGTTGTATATAGTCTTGGGGACCATTCAGGCTTGTTTTCATTTGTGTTCCTCACGTGTGCCCCAAAGAATGAGGTGATTTGATAAAATGCTATGCCCATGATTACCATCCGAGTGCCGGCGGGGAAGTGGTTCAAATAGCTTCGGCTATCACTTCCTTTTGTCCGGTCGTGATGGTCAAGCGGATTAAGGCGTCCCTGTACATACCAGTTGCGTTGCTCCTGGCAGTATGGGTTCGAGTCGCTTCTGGGGTGTGAGTTTTCAGTTGTATATAGTCCTGGGGACCATTCAGGCTTGTTTGCATTTGTGTTCCTCATGTGTGCACCAAAGAATGAGGTGATTTGATAAAATGCTATGCCCAAGATTACCATCCGAGTGCCGGCGGGGAAGTGGTTCAAATAGCTTCGGCTATCACTTCCTTTTGTCCGGTCGTGATGGTCAAGCGGATTAAGGCGTCCCTGTACATACCAGTTGCGTTGCTCCTGGCAGTATGGGTTCGAGTCACTTCTGGGGTGTGAGTTTTCAGTTGTATATAGTCCTGGGGACCATTCAGGCTCGTTTGCATTTGTGTTCCTCACGTGTGCCCTAAAGAATGAGGTGATTTGATAAAATGCTACGCCCAAGATTACCATCCGAGTGCCGGCGGGGAAATGGTTCAAATAGCTTCGGCTATCACTTCCTTTTGTCCGGTCGTGATGGTCAAGCGGATTAAGGCGTCCCTGTACATACCAGTTGCGTTGCTCCTGGCAGTATGGGTTCGAGTCACTTCTGGGGTGTGAGTTTTCAGTTGTATATAGTCCTGGGGACCATTCAGGCTTGTTTGCATTTGTGTTCCTCACGTGTGCCCCAAAGAATGAGGTGATTTGATAAAATGCTATGCCCAAGATTACCATCCGAGTGCCGGCGGGGAAGTGGTTCAAATAGCTTCAGCTATCACTTCCTTTTGTCCGGTCGTGATGGTCAAGCGGATTAAGGCGTCCCTGTACATACCAGTTGCGTTGCTCCTGGCAGTATGGGTTCGAGTCACTTCTAGGGTGTGAGTTTTCAGTTGTATATAGCCCTGGGGACCATTCAGGCTTGTTTGCATTTGTGTTCCTCACGTGTTCCCTAAAGAATGAGGTGATTTGAAAAAATGATATGCCCAAGATTACCATACGAGTGCCGGCGGGGAAGTGGTTCAAATAGCTTCAGCTATGACTTCCTTTTGTCCGGTCGTGATGGTCAAGCGGATTAAGGCGTCCCTGTACATACCAGTTGCGTTGCTCCTGGCAGTATGGGTTCGAGTCGCTTCTGGGGTGTGAGTTTTCAGTTGTATATAGTCCTGGGGACCATTCAGGCTTGTTTGCATTTGTGTTCCTCACGTGTGCCCCAAAGAATGAGGTGATTTGATAAAATGCTATGCCCATGATTACCATCCGAGTGCCGGCGGGGAAGTGGTTCAAATAGCTTCGGCTATCACTTCCTTTTGTCCGGTCGTGATGGTCAAGCGGATTAAGGCGTCCCTGTACATACCAGTTGCGTTGCTCCTGGCAGTATGGGTTCGAGTCGCTTCTGGGGTGTGAGTTTTCAGTTGTATATAGTCCTGGGGACCATTCAGGCTTGTTTGCATTTGTGTTCCTCACGTGTGCCCCAAAGAATGAGGTGATTTGATAAAATGCTATGCCCAAGATTACCATCCGAGTGCCGGCGGGGAAGTGGTTCAAATAGCTTCGGCTATCACTTCCTTTTGTCCGGTCGTGATGGTCAAGCGGATTAAGGCGTCCCTGTACATACCAGTTGCGTTGCTCCTGGCAGTATGGGTTCGAGTCACTTCTGGGGTGTGAGTTTTCAGTTGTATATAGTCCTGGGGACCATTCAGGCTTGTTTGCATTTGTGTTCCTCACGTGTGCCCCAAAGAATGAGGTGATTTGATAAAATGCTATGCCCAAGATTACCATCCGAGTGCCGGCGGGGAAGTGGTTCAAATAGCTTCGGCTATCACTTCCTTTTGTCCGGTCTTGATGGTCAAGCGGATTTAGGCGTCCCTGTACATACCAGTTGCGTTGCTCCTGGCAGTATGGGTTCGAGTCACTTCTGGGGAGTGAGTTTTCAGTTGTATATAGTCCTGGGGACCATTCAGGCTTGTTTGCATTTGTGTTCCTCACGTGTGCCCCAAAGAATGAGGTGATTTGATAAAATGCTATGCCCAAGATTACCATCCGAGTGCCGGTGGGGAAGTGGTTCAAATAGCTTCGGCTATCACTTCCTTTTGTCCGATCGTGATGGACAAGCAGATTAAGGCGTCCCTGTACATACCAGTTGCGTTGCTCCTGGCAGTATGGGTTCGAGTCACTTCTGGGGTGTGAGTTTTCAGTTGTATATAGTCCTGGGGACCATTCAGGCTTGTTTGCATTTGTGTTCCTCACGTGTGCCCCAAAGATGAGGTGATTTGATAAAATGATATGCCCAAGATTACCATCCGAGAGCCGGCGGGGAAGTGGTTCAAATAGCTTCGGCTATCACTTCCTTTTGTCCGGTCGTGAAGGTCAAGCGGATTAAGGCGTCCCTGTACATACCAGTTGCGTTGCTCCTGGCAGTATGGGTTCGAGTCACTTCTGGGGTGTGAGTTTTCAGTTGTATATAGTGCTGGGGACCATTCAGGCTTGTTTGCATTTGTGTTCCTCACGTGTGCCCGAAAGAATGAGGTGATTTGAAAAAATGCTATGCCCAAGATTACCATCCGAGTGCCGGCGGGGAAGTGGTTCAAATAGCTTCGGCTATCACTTCCTTTTGTCCTGTCGTGATTGTCAAGCGGATTAAGACGTCCCTGTACATACCAGTTGCGTTGCTCCTGGCAGTATGGGTTCGAGTCACTTCTGGGGTGTGAGTTTTCAGTTGTATATAGTCCTGGGGACCATTCAGGCTTGTTTGCATTTGTGTTCATCATGTGTGCCCCAAAGAATGAGGTGATTTGATAAAATGCTATGCCCAAGATTACCATCCGAGTGCCAGAGGGGAAGTGGTTCAAATAGCTTCGGCTATCACTTCCTTTTGTCCGGTCGTGATGGTCAAGCGGATTAAGGCGTCCCTGTACATACCAGTTGCGTTGCTCCTGGCAGTATGGGTTCGAGTCACTTCTGGGGTGTGAGTTTTCAGTTGTATATAGTCCTGGGGACCATTCAGGCTTGTTTGCATTTGTGTTCCTCACGTGTGCTCCAAAGAATGAGGTGATTTGATAAAATGCTATGCCCAAGATTACCATCCGAGTGCCGGCGGGGAAGTGGTTCAAATAGCTTCTGCTATCACTTCCTTTTGTCCGGTCGTGATGGTCAAGCGGATTAAGGCGTCCCTGTACATACCAGTTGCGTTGCTCCTGGCAGTGTGGGTTCGAGTCACTTCTGGGGTGTAAGTTTTCAGTTGTATATAGTCCTGGGGACCATTTAGGCTTGTTTGCATTTGTGTTCCTCACGTGTGCCCCAAAGAATGAGGTGATTTGATATAATGCTATGCCCAAGATTACCATCCGAGTGCCGGCGGGGAAGTGGTTCAAATAGCTTCGGCTATCACCTCCTTTTGTCCGGTCGTGATGGACAAGCGGATTAAGGCGTCGCTGTACATACCAGTTGCGTTGCTCCTTGCAGTATGGGTTCGAGTCACTTCTGGGGTGTGAGTTTTCAGTTGTATATAGTCCTGGGGACCATTCAGGCTCGTTTGCATTTGTGTTCCTCACGTGTGCCCCAAAGATGAGGTGATTTGATAAAATGCTATGCCCAAGATTACCATCCGAGAGCCGATGGGGAAGTGGTTAAAATAGGTTCGGCTATCACTTCCTTTTGTCCGGTCGTGAAGGTCAAGCGGATTAAGGCGTCCCTGTACATACCAGTTGCGTTGCTCCTGGCAGTATGGGTTCGAGTCACTTCTGGGGTGTGAGTTTTCAGTTGTATATAGTCCTGGGGATCATTCAGGCTTGTTTGCATTTGTGTTCCTCACGTGTGCCCCAAAGAATGAGGTGATTTGATGAAATGCTATGCCCAAGATTACCATCCGAGTGCCGGCGGGGAAGTGGTTCAAATAGCTTCGGCTATCACTTCCTTTTGTCCGGTCGTGATGGTCAAGCGGATTAAGGCGTCCCTGTACATACCAGTTGCGTTGCTCCTGGCAGTATGGGTTCGAGTCACTTCTGGGGTGTGAGTTTTCAGTTGTATATAGTCCTGGGGACCATTCAGGCTCGTTTGCATTTGTGTTCCTCACGTGTGCCCTAAAGAATGAGGTGATTTGATAAAATGCTATGCCCAAGATTACCATCCGAGTGCCGGCGGGGAAATGGTTCAAATAGCTTCGGCTATCACTTCCTTTTGTCCGGTCGTGATGGTCAAGCGGATTAAGGCGTCCCTGTACATACCAGTTGCGTTGCTCCTGGCAGTATGGGTTCGAGTCACTTCTGGGGTGTGAGTTTTCAGTTGTATATAGTCCTGGGGACCATTCAGGCTTGTTTGCATTTGTGTTCCTCACGTGTGCCCCAAAGAATGAGGTGATTTGATAAAATGCTATGCCCAAGATTACCATCCGAGTGCCGGCGGGGAAGTGGTTCAAATAGCTTCGGCTATCACTTCCTTTTGTCCGGTCGTGATGGTCAAGCGGATTAAGGCGTCCCTGTACATACCAGTTGCGTTGCTCCTGGCAGTATGGGTTCGAGTCACTTCTAGGGGTGTGAGTTTTCAGTTGTATATAGTCCTGGGGACCATTCAGGCTTGTTTGCATTTGTGTTCCTCACGTGTGCACCTAAAGAATGAGGTGATTTGATAAAATGCTATGCCCAAGATTACCATCCGAGTGCCGGCGGGGAAGTGGTTCAAATAGCTTCGGCTATCACTTCCTTTTGTCCGGTCGTGATGGTCAAGCGGATTAAGGCGTCCCTGTACATACCAGTTGCGTTGCTCCTGGCAGTATGGGTTCGAGTCACTTCTGGGGTGTGAGTTTTCAGTTGTATATAGTCCTGGGGACCATTCAGGCTTGTTTGCATTTGTGTTCCTCACGTGTGCCCCAAAGAATGAGGTGATTTGATAAAATGCTATGCCCAAGATTACCATCCGAGTGCCGGCGGGGAAGTGGTTCAAATAGCTTCGGCTATCACTTCCTTTTGTCCGGTCGTGATGGTCAAGCGGATTAAGGCGTCCCTGTACATACCAGTTGCGTTGCTCCTGGCAGTATGGGTTCGAGTCACTTCTGGGGTGTGAGTTTTCAGTTGTATATAGTCCTGGGGACCATTCAGGCTTGTTTGCATTTGTGTTCCTCACGTGTGCCCCAAAGAATGAGGTGATTTGATAAAATGCTATGCCCAAGATTACCATCCGAGTGCCGGCGGGGAAGTGGTTCAAATAGCTTCGGCTATCACTTCCTTTTGTCCGGTCGTGATGGTCAAGCGGATTAAGGCGTCCCTGTACATACCAGTTGCGTTGCTCCTGGCAGTATGGGTTCGAGTCACTTCTGGGGTGTGAGTTTTCAGTTGTATATAGTCCTGGGGACCATTCAGGCTCGTTTGCATTTGTGTTCCTCACGTGTGCCCTAAAGAATGAGGTGATTTGATAAAATGCTATGCCCAAGATTACCATCCGAGTGCCGGCGGGGAAGTGGTTCAAATAGCTTCGGCTATCACTTCCTTTTGTCCGGTCGTGATGGTCAAGCGGATTAAGGCGTCCCTGTACATACCAGTTGCGTTGCTCCTGGCAGTATGGGTTCGAGTCACTTCTGGGGTGTGAGTTTTCAGTTGTATATAGTCCTGGGGACCATTCAGGCTTGTTTGCATTTGTGTTCCTCACGTGTGCCCCAAAGAATGAGGTGATTTGATAAAATGCTATGCCCAAGATTACCATCCGAGTGCCGGCGGGGAAGTGGTTCAAATAGCTTCGGCTATCACTTCCTTTTGTCCGGTCGTGATGGTCAAGCGGATTAAGGCGTCCCTGTACATACCAGTTGCGTTGCTCCTGGCAGTATGGGTTCGAGTCACTTCTAGGGTGTGAGTTTTCAGTTGTATATAGTCCCTGGGGACCATTCAGGCTTGTTTGCATTTGTGTTCCTCACGTGTGCCCCAAAGAATGAGGTGATTTGATAAAATGCTATGCCCAAGATTACCATCCGAGTGCCGGCGGGGAAGTGGTTCAAATAGCTTCGGCTATCACTTCCTTTTGTCCGGTCGTGATGGTCAAGCGGATTAAGGCGTCCCTGTACATACCAGTTGCGTTGCTCCTGGCAGTATGGGTTCGAGTCACTTCTGGGGTGTGAGTTTTCAGTTGTATATAGTCCTGGGGACCATTCAGGCTTGTTTGCATTTGTGTTCCTCACGTGTGCCCAAAGAATGAGGTGATTTGATAAAATGCTATGCCCAAGATTACCATCCGAGTGCCGGCGGGGAAGTGGTTCAAATAGCTTCGGCTATCACTTCCTTTTGTCCGGTCGTGATGGTCAAGCGGATTAAGGCGTCCCTGTACATACCAGTTGCGTTGCTCCTGGCAGTATGGGTTCGAGTCACTTCTGGGGTGTGAGTTTTCAGTTGTATATAGTCCTGGGGACCATTCAGGCTTGTTTGCATTTGTGTTCCTCACGTGTGCACCAAAGAATGAGGTGATTTGATAAAATGCTATGCCCAAGATTACCATCCGAGTGCCGGCGGGGAAGTGGTTCAAATAGCTTCGGCTATCACTTCCTTTTGTCCGGTCGTGATGGTACAAGCGGATTAAGGCGTCCCTGTACATACCAGTTGCGTTGCTCCTGGCAGTATGGGTTCGAGTCACTTCTGGGGTGTGAGTTTTCAGTTGTATATAGTCCTGGGGACCATTCAGGCTCGTTTGCATTTGTGTTCCTCACGTGTGCCCTAAAGAATGAGGTGATTTGATAAAATGCTATGCCCAAGATTACCATCCGAGTGCCGGCGGGGAAATGGTTCAAATAGCTTCGGCTATCACTTCCTTTTGTCCGGTCGTGATGGTCAAGCGGATTAAGGCGTCCCTGTACATACCAGTTGCGTTGCTCCTGGCAGTATGGGTTCGAGTCACTTCTGGGGTGTGAGTTTTCAGTTGTATATAGTCCTGGGGACCATTCAGGCTTGTTTGCATTTGTGTTCCTCACGTGTGCCCCAAAGAATGAGGTGATTTGATAAAATGCTATGCCCAAGATTACCATCCGAGTGCCGGCGGGGAAGTGGTTCAAATAGCTTCGGCTATCACTTCCTTTTGTCCGGTCGTGATGGTCAAGCGGATTAAGGCGTCCCTGTACATACCAGTTGCGTTGCTCCTGGCAGTATGGGTTCGAGTCACTTCTGGGGTGTGAGTTTTCAGTTGTATATAGTCCTGGGGACCATTCAGGCTTGTTTGCATTTGTGTTCCTCACGTGTGCCCCAAAGAATGAGGTGATTTGATAAAATGCTATGCCCAAGATTACCATCCGAGTGCCGGCGGGGAAGTGGTTCAAATAGCTTCAGGCTATCACTTCCTTTTGTCCGGTCGTGATGGTCAAGCGGATTAAGGCGTCCCTGTACATACCAGTTGCGTTGCTCCTGGCAGTATGGGTTCGAGTCACTTCTGGGGTGTGAGTTTTCAGTTGTATATAGTCCTGGGGACCATTCAGGCTTGTTTGCATTTGTGTTCCTCACGTGTGCCCCAAAGAATGAGGTGATTTGATAAAATGCTATGCCCAAGATTACCATCCGAGTGCCGGCGGGGAAGTGGTTCAAATAGCTTCGGCTATCACTTCCTTTTGTCCGGTCGTGATGGTCAAGCGGATTAAGGCGTCCCTGTACATACCAGTTGCGTTGCTCCTGGCAGTATGGGTTCGAGTCACTTCTGGGGTGTGAGTTTTCAGTTGTATATAGTCCTGGGGACCATTCAGGCTTGTTTGCATTTGTGTTCCTCACGTGTGCCCAAAGAATGAGGTGATTTGATAAAATGCTATGCCCAAGATTACCATCCGAGTGCCGGCGGGGAAGTGGTTCAAATAGCTTCGGCTATCACTTCCTTTTGTCCGGTCGTGATGGTCAAGCGGATTAAGGCGTCCCTGTACATACCAGTTGCGTTGCTCCTGGCAGTATGGGTTCGAGTCACTTCTGGGGTGTGAGTTTTCAGTTGTATATAGTCCTGGGGACCATTCAGGCTTGTTTGCATTTGTGTTCCTCACGTGTGCCCCAAAGAATGAGGTGATTTGATAAAATGCTATGCCCAAGATTACCATCCGAGTGCCGGCGGGGAAGTGGTTCAAATAGCTTCGGCTATCACTTCCTTTTGTCCGGTCGTGATGGTCAAGCGGATTAAGGCGTCCCTGTACATACCAGTTGCGTTGCTCCTGGCAGTATGGGTTCGAGTCACTTCTGGGGTGTGAGTTTTCAGTTGTATATAGTCCTGGGGACCATTCAGGCTTGTTTGCATTTGTGTTCCTCACGTGTGCCCCAAAGAATGAGGTGATTTGATAAAATGCTATGCCCAAGATTACCATCCGAGTGCCGGCGGGGAAGTGGTTCAAATAGCTTCGGCTATCACTTCCTTTTGTCCGGTCGTGATGGTCAAGCGGATTAAGGCGTCCCTGTACATACCAGTTGCGTTGCTCCTGGCAGTATGGGTTCGAGTCACTTCTGGGGTGTGAGTTTTCAGTTGTATATAGTCCTGGGGACCATTCAGGCTTGTTTGCATTTGTGTTCCTCACGTGTGCCCCAAAGAATGAGGTGATTTGATAAAATGCTATGCCCAAGATTACCATCCGAGTGCCGGCGGGGAAGTGGTTCAAATAGCTTCGGCTATCACTTCCTTTTGTCCGGTCGTGATGGTCAAGCGGATTAAGGCGTCCCTGTACATACCAGTTGCGTTGCTCCTGGCAGTATGGGTTCGAGTCACTTCTGGGGTGTGAGTTTTCAGTTGTATATAGTCCTGGGGACCATTCAGGCTTGTTTGCATTTGTGTTCCTCACGTGTGCCCCAAAGAATGAGGTGATTTGATAAAATGCTATGCCCAAGATTACCATCCGAGTGCCGGCGGGGAAGTGGTTCAAATAGCTTCGGCTATCACTTCCTTTTGTCCGGTCGTGATGGTCAAGCGGATTAAGGCGTCCCTGTACATACCAGTTGCGTTGCTCCTGGCAGTATGGGTTCGAGTCACTTCTGGGGTGTGAGTTTTCAGTTGTATATAGTCCTGGGGACCATTCAGGCTTGTTTGCATTTGTGTTCCTCACGTGTGCCCCAAAGAATGAGGTGATTTGATAAAATGCTATGCCCAAGATTACCATCCGAGTGCCGGCGGGGAAGTGGTTCAAATAGCTTCGGCTATCACTTCCTTTTGTCCGGTCGTGATGGTCAAGCGGATTAAGGCGTCCCTGTACATACCAGTTGCGTTGCTCCTGGCAGTATGGGTTCGAGTCACTTCTGGGGTGTGAGTTTTCAGTTGTATATAGTCCTGGGGACCATTCAGGCTTGTTTGCATTTGTGTTCCTCACGTGTGCCCCAAAGAATGAGGTGATTTGATAAAATGCTATGCCCAAGATTACCATCCGAGTGCCGGCGGGGAAGTGGTTCAAATAGCTTCGGCTATCACTTCCTTTTGTCCGGTCGTGATGGTCAAGCGGATTAAGGCGTCCCTGTACATACCAGTTGCGTTGCTCCTGGCAGTATGGGTTCGAGTCACTTCTGGGGTGTGAGTTTTCAGTTGTATATAGTCCTGGGGACCATTCAGGCTTGTTTGCATTTGTGTTCCTCACGTGTGCCCCAAAGAATGAGGTGATTTGATAAAATGCTATGCCCAAGATTACCATCCGAGTGCCGGCGGGGAAGTGGTTCAAATAGCTTCGGCTATCACTTCCTTTTGTCCGGTCGTGATGGTCAAGCGGATTAAGGCGTCCCTGTACATACCAGTTGCGTTGCTCCTGGCAGTATGGGTTCGAGTCACTTCTGGGGTGTGAGTTTTCAGTTGTATATAGTCCTGGGGACCATTCAGGCTTGTTTGCATTTGTGTTCCTCACGTGTGCCCCAAAGAATGAGGTGATTTGATAAAATGCTATGCCCAAGATTACCATCCGAGTGCCGGCGGGGAAGTGGTTCAAATAGCTTCGGCTATCACTTCCTTTTGTCCGGTCGTGATGGTCAAGCGGATTAAGGCGTCCCTGTACATACCAGTTGCGTTGCTCCTGGCAGTATGGGTTCGAGTCACTTCTGGGGTGTGAGTTTTCAGTTGTATATAGTCCTGGGGACCATTCAGGCTTGTTTGCATTTGTGTTCCTCACGTGTGCCCTAAAGAATGAGGTGATTTGATAAAATGCTATGCCCAAGATTACCATCCGAGTGCCGGCGGGGAAGTGGTTCAAATAGCTTCGGCTATCACTTCCTTTTGTCCGGTCGTGATGGTCAAGCGGATTAAGGCGTCCCTGTACATACCAGTTGCGTTGCTCCTGGCAGTATGGGTTCGAGTCACTTCTGGGGTGTGAGTTTTCAGTTGTATATAGTCCTGGGGACCATTCAGGCTTGTTTGCATTTGTGTTCCTCACGTGTGCCCCAAAGAATGAGGTGATTTGATAAAATGCTATGCCCAAGATTACCATCCGAGTGCCGGCGGGGAAGTGGTTCAAATAGCTTCGGCTATCACTTCCTTTTGTCCGGTCGTGATGGTCAAGCGGATTAAGGCGTCCCTGTACATACCAGTTGCGTTGCTCCTGGCAGTATGGGTTCGAGTCACTTCTGGGGTGTGAGTTTTCAGTTGTATATAGTCCTGGGGACCATTCAGGCTTGTTTGCATTTGTGTTCCTCACGTGTGCCCCAAAGAATGAGGTGATTTGATAAAATGCTATGCCCAAGATTACCATCCGAGTGCCGGCGGGGAAGTGGTTCAAATAGCTTCGGCTATCACTTCCTTTTGTCCGGTCGTGATGGTCAAGCGGATTAAGGCGTCCCTGTACATACCAGTTGCGTTGCTCCTGGCAGTATGGGTTCGAGTCACTTCTGGGGTGTGAGTTTTCAGTTGTATATAGTCCTGGGGACCATTCAGGCTTGTTTGCATTTGTGTTCCTCACGTGTGCCCCAAAGAATGAGGTGATTTGATAAAATGCTATGCCCAAGATTACCATCCGAGTGCCGGCGGGGAAGTGGTTCAAATAGCTTCGGCTATCACTTCCTTTTGTCCGGTCGTGATGGTCAAGCGGATTAAGGCGTCCCTGTACATACCAGTTGCGTTGCTCCTGGCAGTATGGGTTCGAGTCACTTCTGGGGTGTGAGTTTTCAGTTGTATATAGTCCTGGGGACCATTCAGGCTTGTTTGCATTTGTGTTCCTCACGTGTGCCCCAAAGAATGAGGTGATTTGATAAAATGCTATGCCCAAGATTACCATCCGAGTGCCGGCGGGGAAGTGGTTCAAATAGCTTCGGCTATCACTTCCTTTTGTCCGGTCGTGATGGTCAAGCGGATTAAGGCGTCCCTGTACATACCAGTTGCGTTGCTCCTGGCAGTATGGGTTCGAGTCACTTCTGGGGTGTGAGTTTTCAGTTGTATATAGTCCTGGGGACCATTCAGGCTTGTTTGCATTTGTGTTCCTCACGTGTGCCCCAAAGAATGAGGTGATTTGATAAAATGCTATGCCCAAGATTACCATCCGAGTGCCGGCGGGGAAGTGGTTCAAATAGCTTCGGCTATCACTTCCTTTTGTCCGGTCGTGATGGTCAAGCGGATTAAGGCGTCCCTGTACATACCAGTTGCGTTGCTCCTGGCAGTATGGGTTCGAGTCACTTCTGGGGTGTGAGTTTTCAGTTGTATATAGTCCTGGGGACCATTCAGGCTTGTTTGCATTTGTGTTCCTCACGTGTGCCCCAAAGAATGAGGTGATTTGATAAAATGCTATGCCCAAGATTACCATCCGAGTGCCGGCGGGGAAGTGGTTCAAATAGCTTCGGCTATCACTTCCTTTTGTCCGGTCGTGATGGACAAGCGGATTAAGGCGTCCCTGTACATACCAGTTGCGTTGCTCCTGGCAGTATGGGTTCGAGTCACTTCTGGGGTGTGAGTTTTCAGTTGTATATAGTCCTGGGGACCATTCAGGCTTGTTTGCATTTGTGTTCCTCACGTGTGCCCTAAAGAATGAGGTGATTTGATAAAATGCTATGCCCAAGATTACCATCCGAGTGCCGGCGGGGAAGTGGTTCAAATAGCTTCGGCTATCACTTCCTTTTGTCCGGTCGTGATGGTCAAGCGGATTAAGGCGTCCCTGTACATACCAGTTGCGTTGCTCCTGGCAGTATGGGTTCGAGTCACTTCTGGGGTGTGAGTTTTCAGTTGTATATAGTCCTGGGGACCATTCAGGCTTGTTTGCATTTGTGTTCCTCACGTGTGCCCCAAAGAATGAGGTGATTTGATAAAATGCTATGCCCAAGATTACCATCCGAGTGCCGGCGGGGAAGTGGTTCAAATAGCTTCGGCTATCACTTCCTTTTGTCCGGTCGTGATGGTCAAGCGGATTAAGGCGTCCCTGTACATACCAGTTGCGTTGCTCCTGGCAGTATGGGTTCGAGTCACTTCTGGGGTGTGAGTTTTCAGTTGTATATAGTCCTGGGGACCATTCAGGCTTGTTTGCATTTGTGTTCCTCACGTGTGCCCCAAAGAATGAGGTGATTTGATAAAATGCTATGCCCAAGATTACCATCCGAGTGCCGGCGGGGAAGTGGTTCAAATAGCTTCGGCTATCACTTCCTTTTGTCCGGTCGTGATGGTCAAGCGGATTAAGGCGTCCCTGTACATACCAGTTGCGTTGCTCCTGGCAGTATGGGTTCGAGTCACTTCTAGGGTGTGAGTTTTCAGTTGTATATAGTCCTGGGGACCATTCAGGCTTGTTTGCATTTGTGTTCCTCACGTGTGCCCCAAAGAATGAGGTGATTTGATAAAATGCTATGCCCAAGATTACCATCCGAGTGCCGGCGGGGAAGTGGTTCAAATAGCTTCGGCTATCACTTCCTTTTGTCCGGTCGTGATGGTCAAGCGGATTAAGGCGTCCCTGTACATACCAGTTGCGTTGCTCCTGGCAGTATGGGTTCGAGTCACTTCTGGGGTGTGAGTTTTCAGTTGTATATAGTCCTGGGGACCATTCAGGCTTGTTTGCATTTGTGTTCCTCACGTGTGCCCCAAAGAATGAGGTGATTTGATAAAATGCTATGCCCAAGATTACCATCCGAGTGCCGGCGGGGAAGTGGTTCAAATAGCTTCGGCTATCACTTCCTTTTGTCCGGTCGTGATGGTCAAGCGGATTAAGGCGTCCCTGTACATACCAGTTGCGTTGCTCCTGGCAGTATGGGTTCGAGTCACTTCTGGGGTGTGAGTTTTCAGTTGTATATAGTCCTGGGGACCATTCAGGCTTGTTTGCATTTGTGTTCCTCACGTGTGCCCCAAAGAATGAGGTGATTTGATAAAATGCTATGCCCAAGATTACCATCCGAGTGCCGGCGGGGAAGTGGTTCAAATAGCTTCGGCTATCACTTCCTTTTGTCCGGTCGTGATGGTCAAGCGGATTAAGGCGTCCCTGTACATACCAGTTGCGTTGCTCCTGGCAGTATGGGTTCGAGTCACTTCTGGGGTGTGAGTTTTCAGTTGTATATAGTCCTGGGGACCATTCAGGCTTGTTTGCATTTGTGTTCCTCACGTGTGCCCCAAAGAATGAGGTGATTTGATAAAATGCTATGCCCAAGATTACCATCCGAGTGCCGGCGGGGAAGTGGTTCAAATAGCTTCGGCTATCACTTCCTTTTGTCCGGTCGTGATGGTCAAGCGGATTAAGGCGTCCCTGTACATACCAGTTGCGTTGCTCCTGGCAGTATGGGTTCGAGTCACTTCTGGGGTGTGAAGTTTTCAGTTGTATATAGTCCTGGGGACCATTCAGGCTTGTTTGCATTTGTGTTCCTCACGTGTGCCCCAAAGAATGAGGTGATTTGATAAAATGCTATGCCCAAGATTACCATCCGAGTGCCGGCGGGGAAGTGGTTCAAATAGCTTCGGCTATCACTTCCTTTTGTCCGGTCGTGATGGTCAAGCGGATTAAGGCGTCCTGTACATACCAGTTGCGTTGCTCCTGGCAGTATGGGTTCGAGTCACTTCTGGGGTGTGAGTTTTCAGTTGTATATAGTCCTGGGGACCATTCAGGCTTGTTTGCATTTGTGTTCCTCACGTGTGCCCCAAAGAATGAGGTGATTTGATAAAATGCTATGCCCAAGATTACCATCCGAGTGCCGGCGGGGAAGTGGTTCAAATAGCTTCGGCTATCACTTCCTTTTGTCCGGTCGTGATGGTCAAGCGGATTAAGGCGTCCCTGTACATACCAGTTGCGTTGCTCCTGGCAGTATGGGTTCGAGTCACTTCTAGGGTGTGAGTTTTCAGTTGTATATAGTCCCTGGGGACCATTCAGGCTTGTTTGCATTTGTGTTCCTCACGTGTGCCCCAAAGAATGAGGTGATTTGATAAAATGCTATGCCCAAGATTACCATCCGAGTGCCGGCGGGGAAGTGGTTCAAATAGCTTCGGCTATCACTTCCTTTTGTCCGGTCGTGATGGTCAAGCGGATTAAGGCGTCCCTGTACATACCAGTTGCGTTGCTCCTGGCAGTATGGGTTCGAGTCACTTCTGGGGTGTGAGTTTTCAGTTGTATATAGTCCTGGGGACCATTCAGGCTTGTTTGCATTTGTGTTCCTCACGTGTGCCCCAAAGAATGAGGTGATTTGATAAAATGCTATGCCCAAGATTACCATCCGAGTGCCGGCGGGGAAGTGGTTCAAATAGCTTCGGCTATCACTTCCTTTTGTCCGGTCGTGATGGTCAAGCGGATTAAGGCGTCCCTGTACATACCAGTTGCGTTGCTCCTGGCAGTATGGGTTCGAGTCACTTCTGGGGTGTGAGTTTTCAGTTGTATATAGTCCTGGGGACCATTCAGGCTTGTTTGCATTTGTGTTCCTCACGTGTGCCCCAAAGAATGAGGTGATTTGATAAAATGCTATGCCCAAGATTACCATCCGAGTGCCGGCGGGGAAGTGGTTCAAATAGCTTCGGCTATCACTTCCTTTTGTCCGGTCGCGATGGTCAAGCGGATTAAGGCGTCCCTGTACATACCAGTTGCGTTGCTCCTGGCAGTATGGGTTCGAGTCACTTCTAGGGTGTGAGTTTTCAGTTGTATATAGCCCTGGGGACCATTCAGGCTTGTTTGCATTTGTGTTCCTCACGTGTGCCCCAAAGAATGAGGTGATTTGATAAAATGCTATGCCCAAGATTACTATCCGAGTGCCGGCGGGGAAGTGGTTCAAATAGCTTCGGCTATCACTTCCTTTTGTCCGGTCGTGATGGTCAAGCGGATTAAGGCGTCCCTGTACATACCAGTTGCGTTGCTCCTGGCAGTATGGGTTCGAGTCACTTCTGGGGTGTGAGTTTTCAGTTGTATATAGTCCTGGGGACCATTCAGGCTTGTTTGCATTTGTGTTCCTCACGTGTGCCCCAAAGAATGAGGTGATTTGATAAAATGCTATGCCCAAGATTACCATCCGAGTGCCGGCGGGGAAGTGGTTCAAATAGCTTCGGCTATCACTTCCTTTTGTCCGGTCGTGATGGTCAAGCGGATTAAGGCGTCCCTGTACATACCAGTTGCGTTGCTCCTGGCAGTATGGGTTCGAGTCACTTCTGGGGTGTGAGTTTTCAGTTGTATATAGTCCTGGGGACCATTCAGGCTTGTTTGCATTTGTGTTCCTCACGTGTGCCCCAAAGAATGAGGTGATTTGATAAAATGCTATGCCCAAGATTACCATCCGAGTGCCGGCGGGGAAGTGGTTCAAATAGCTTCGGCTATCACTTCCTTTTGTCCGGTCGTGATGGTCAAGCGGATTAAGGCGTCCCTGTACATACCAGTTGCGTTGCTCCTGGCAGTATGGGTTCGAGTCACTTCTGGGGTGTAAGTTTTCAGTTGTATATAGTCCTGGGGACCATTCAGGCTTGTTTGCATTTGTGTTCCTCACGTGTGCCCCAAAGAATGAGGTGATTTGATAAAATGCTATGCCCAAGATTACCATCCGAGTGCCGGCGGGGAAGTGGTTCAAATAGCTTCGGCTATCACTTCCTTTTGTCCGGTCGTGATGGTCAAGCGGATTAAGGCGTCCCTGTACATACCAGTTGCGTTGCTCCTGGCAGTATGGGTTCGAGTCACTTCTGGGGTGTGAGTTTTCAGTTGTATATAGTCCTGGGGACCATTCAGGCTCGTTTGCATTTGTGTTCCTCACGTGTGCCCTAAAGAATGAGGTGATTTGATAAAATGCTATGCCCAAGATTACCATCCGAGTGCCGGCGGGGAAGTGGTTCAAATAGCTTCGGCTATCACTTCCTTTTGTCCGGTCGTGATGGTCAAGCGGATTAAGGCGTCCCTGTACATACCAGTTGCGTTGCTCCTGGCAGTATGGGTTCGAGTCACTTCTGGGGTGTGAGTTTTCAGTTGTATATAGTCCTGGGGACCATTCAGGCTTGTTTGCATTTGTGTTCCTCACGTGTGCCCCAAAGAATGAGGTGATTTGATAAAATGCTATGCCCAAGATTACCATCCGAGTGCCGGCGGGGAAGTGGTTCAAATAGCTTCGGCTATCACTTCCTTTTGTCCGGTCGTGATGGTCAAGCGGATTAAGGCGTCCCTGTACATACCAGTTGCGTTGCTCCTGGCAGTATGGGTTCGAGTCACTTCTGGGGTGTGAGTTTTCAGTTGTATATAGTCCTGGGGACCATTCAGGCTTGTTTGCATTTGTGTTCCTCACGTGTGCCCTAAAGAATGAGGTGATTTGATAAAATGCTATGCCCAAGATTACCATCCGAGTGCCGGCGGGGAAATGGTTCAAATAGCTTCGGCTATCACTTCCTTTTGTCCGGTCGTGATGGTCAAGCGGATTAAGGCGTCCCTGTACATACCAGTTGCGTTGCTCCTGGCAGTATGGGTTCGAGTCACTTCTGGGGTGTGAGTTTTCAGTTGTATATAGTCCTGGGGACCATTCAGGCTTGTTTGCATTTGTGTTCCTCACGTGTGCCCCAAAGAATGAGGTGATTTGATAAAATGCTATGCCCAAGATTACCATCCGAGTGCCGGCGGGGAAGTGGTTCAAATAGCTTCGGCTATCACTTCCTTTTGTCCGGTCGTGATGGTCAAGCGGATTAAGGCGTCCCTGTACATACCAGTTGCGTTGCTCCTGGCAGTATGGGTTCGAGTCACTTCTGGGGTGTGAGTTTTCAGTTGTATATAGTCCTGGGGACCATTCAGGCTTGTTTGCATTTGTGTTCCTCACGTGTGCCCCAAAGAATGAGGTGATTTGATAAAATGCTATGCCCAAGATTACCATCCGAGTGCCGGCGGGGAAGTGGTTCAAATAGCTTCGGCTATCACTTCCTTTTGTCCGGTCGTGATGGTCAAGCGGATTAAGGCGTCCCTGTACATACCAGTTGCGTTGCTCCTGGCAGTATGGGTTCGAGTCACTTCTGGGGTGTGAGTTTTCAGTTGTATATAGTCCTGGGGACCATTCAGGCTTGTTTGCATTTGTGTTCCTCACGTGTGCCCCAAAGAATGAGGTGATTTGATAAAATGCTATGCCCAAGATTACCATCCGAGTGCCGGCGGGGAAGTGGTTCAAATAGCTTCGGCTATCACTTCCTTTTGTCCGGTCGTGATGGTCAAGCGGATTAAGGCGTCCCTGTACATACCAGTTGCGTTGCTCCTGGCAGTATGGGTTCGAGTCACTTCTAGGGTGTGAGTTTTCAGTTGTATATAGCCCTGGGGACCATTCAGGCTTGTTTGCATTTGTGTTCCTCACGTGTGCCCCAAAGAATGAGGTGATTTGATAAAATGCTATTCCCAAGATTACCATCCGAGTGCCGGCGGGGAAGTGGTTCAAATAGCTTCGGCTATCACTTCCTTTTGTCCGGTCGTGATGGTCAAGCGGGTTAAGGCGTCCCTGTACATACCAGTTGCGTTGCTCCTGGCAGTATGGGTTCGAGTCACTTCTGGGGTGTAAGTTTTCAGTTGTATATAGTCCTGGGGACCATTCAGGCTAGTTTGCATTTGTGTTCCTCACGTGTGCCCCAAAGAATGAGGTGATTTGATAAAATGCTATGCCCAATATTACCATCCGAGTGCCGGCGGGGAAGTGGTTCAAATAGCTTCGGCTATCACTTCCTTTTGTCCGGTCGTGATGGTCAAGCGGATTAAGCTGTCTTTGTACATTCCAGTTGCGTTGCTCCTGGCAGTATGGGTTCGAGTCACTTCTGGGGTGTGAGTTTTCAGTTGTATATAGTCCTGGGGACCATTCAGGCTTGTTTGCATTTGTGTTCCTCATGTGTGCCCCAAAGAATGAGGTGATTTGATAAAATGCTATGCCCAAGATTACCATCCGAGTGCCGGCGGGGAAGTGGTTCAAATAGCTTCGGCTATCACTTCCTTTTGTCCGGTCGCGATGGTCAAGCGGATTAAGGCGTCCCTGTACATACCAGTTGCGTTGCTCCTGGCAGTATGGGTTCGAGTCACTTCTAGGGTGTGAGTTTTCAGTTGTATATAGCCCTGGGGACCATTCAGGCTTGTTTGCATTTGTGTTCCTCACGTGTGCCCCAAAGAATGAGGTGATTTGAAAAAATGCTATGCCCAAGATTACTATCCGAGTGCCGGCGGGGAAGTGGTTCAAATAGCTTCGGCTATCACTTCCTTTTGTCCGGTCGTGATGGTCAAGCGGATTAAGGAGTCCCTGTTCATACCAGTTGCGTTGCTCCTGGCAGTATGGGTTCGAGTCGCTTCTGAGGTGTGAGTTTTCAGTTGTAAAGAGTCCTGGGGACCATTCAGGCTTGTTTGCATTTGTGTTCCTCATGTGTGCTTCAAAGAATGAGGTGATTTGATAAAATGCTATGCCCAAGATTACCATCCGAGTGCCGGCGGGGAAGTGGTTCAAATAGCTTCGGCTATCACTTCCTTTTGTCCGGTCGTGATGGTCAAGCGGATTAAGGCGTCCCTGTACATACCAGTTGCGTTGCTCCTGGCAGTATGGGTTCGAGTCACTTCTGGGGTGTGAGTTTTCAGTTGTATATAGTCCTGGGGACCATTCAGGCTTGTTTGCATTTGTGTTCCTCACGTGTGCCCCAAAGAATGAGGTGATTTGATAAAATGCTATGCCCAAGATTACCATCCGAGTGCCGGCGGGGAAGTGGTTCAAATAGCTTCGGCTATCACTTCCTTTTGTCCGGTCGCGATGGTCAAGCGGATTAAGGCGTCCCTGTACATACCAGTTGCGTTGCTCCTGGCAGTATGGGTTCGAGTCACTTCTAGGGTGTGAGTTTTCAGTTGTATATAGCCCTGGGGACCATTCAGGCTTGTTTGCATTTGTGTTCCTCACGTGTGCCCCAAAGAATGAGGTGATTTGAAAAAATGCTATGCCCAAGATTACTATCCGAGTGCCGGCGGGGAAGTGGTTCAAATAGCTTTGGCTATCACTTCCTTTTGTCCGGTCGTGATGGTCAAGCGGATTAAGGCGTCCCTGTACATACCAGTTGCGTTGCTCCTGGCAGTATGGGTTCGAGTCACTTCTGGGGTGTGAGTTTTCAGTTGTATATAGTCTTGGGGACCATTCAGGCTTGTTTGCATTTGTGTTCCTCACGTGTGCCCCAAAGAATGAGGTGATTTGATAAAATGCTATGCCCAAGATTACCATCCGAGTGCCGGCGGGGAAGTGGTTCAAATAGCTTCGGCTATCACTTCATTTTGTCCGGTCGTGATGGTCAAGCGGATTAAGGCGTCCCTGTACATACCAGTTGCGTTGCTCCTGGCAGTATGGGTTTGAGTCGCTTCTGGGGTGTGAGTTTTCAGTTGTATATAGTCCTGGGGACCATTAAGGCTTGTTTGCATTTGTGTTCCTCATGTGTGCCCCAAAGAATGAGGTGATTTGATAAAATGCTATGCCCAAGATTACCATCCGAGTGCCAGCGGGGAAGTGGTTCAAATAGCTTCGGCTATCATTTCCTTTTGTCCGGTCGTGATGGTCAAGCGGATTAAGGCGTCCCTGTACATACCAGTTGCGTTGCTCATGGCAGTATGGGTTCGAGTCACTTCTGGGGTGTAAGTTTTCAGTTGTATATAGTCCTGGGGACCATTCAGGCTTGTTTGCATTTGTGTTCCTCACGTGTGCCCCAAAGAATGAGGTGATTTGATAAAATGCTATGCCCAAGATTACCATCCGAGTGCCGGCGGGGAAGTGGTTCAAATAGCTTCGGCTATCACTTCCTTTTGTCCGGTCGTGATGGTCAAGCGGATTAAGGCGTCCCTGTACATACCAGTTGCGTTGCTCCTGGCAGTATGGGTTCGAGTCACTTCTGGGGTGTGAGTTTTCAGTTGTATATAGTCCTGGGGACCATTCAGGCTTGTTTGCATTTGTGTTCCTCACGTGTGCCCCAAAGAATGAGGTGATTTGATAAAATGCTATGCCCAAGATTACCATCCGAGTGCCGGCGGGGAAGTGGTTCAAATAGCTTCGGCTATCACTTCCTTTTGTCCGGTCGTGATGGTCAAGCGGATTAAGGCGTCCCTGTACATACCAGTTGCGTTGCTCCTGGCAGTATGGGTTCGAGTCACTTCTGGGGTGTGAGTTTTCAGTTGTATATAGTCCTGGGGACCATTCAGGCTTGTTTGCATTTGTGTTCCTCACGTGTGCCCTAAAGAATGAGGTGATTTGATAAAATGCTATGCCCAAGATTACCATCCGAGTGCCGGCGGGGAAATGGTTCAAATAGCTTCGGCTCTCACTTCCTTTTGTCCGGTCGTGATGGTCAAGCAGATTAAGGCGTACCTGTACATACCAGTTGCGTTGCTCCTGGCAGTATGGGTTCGAGTCACTTCTGGGGAGTGAGTTTTCAGTTGTATATAGTCCTGGGGACCATTCAGGCTTGTTTGCATTTGTGTTCCTCACGTGTGCCCCAAAGAATGAGGTGATTTGATAAAATGCTATGCCCAAGATTACCATCCGAGTGCCGGCGGGGAAGTGGTTCAAATAGCTTCGGCTATCACTTCCTTTTGTCTGGTCGTGATGGTCAAGCGGATTAAGGCGTCCCTGTACATACCAGTTGCGTTGCTCCTGGCAGTATGGGTTCGAGTCACTTCTGGGGTGTGAGTTTTCAGTTGTATATAGTCCTGGGGACCATTCAGGCTTGTTTCCATTTGTATTCCTCACATGTGCCCCAAAGAATGAGGTGATTTGATAAAATGCTATGCCCAAGATTACCATCCGAGTGCCGGCGGGGAAGAGGTTCAAATAGCTTCGGCTATCACTTCCTTTTGTCCGGTCGTGATGGTCAAGCGGATTAAGGCGTCTCTGTACATACCAGTTGCATTGCTCCTGGCAGTATGGGTTCGAGTCACTTCTGGGGTGTGAGTTTTCAGTTGTATATAGTCCTGGGGACCATTCAGGCTTGTTTGCATTTGTGTTCCTCACGTGTGCCCCAAAGATGAGGTGATTTGATAAAATGCTATGCCCACGATTACCATCCGAGAGCCGGCGGGGAAGTGGTTCAAATAGCTTCGGCTATCACTTCCTTTTGTCCGGTCTTGAAGGTCAAGCGGATTAAGGCGTCCCTGTACATACCAGTTGCGTTGCTCCTGGCAGTATGGGTTCGAGTCACTTCTGGGGTGTGAGTTTTCAGTTGTATATAGTCCTGGGGACCATTCAGGCTTGTTTGCATTTGTGTTCCTCACGTGTGCCCCAAAGAATGAGGTGATTTGATAAAATGCTATGCCCAAGATTACCATCCGAGTGCCAGCGAAGAAGTGGTTCAAATAGCTTCGGCTATCACTTCCTTTTATCCGGTCGTGATGGTCAAGCGGATTAAGGCGTCCCTGTACATACCAGTTGCATTGCTCCTGGCAGTATGGGATCGAGTCACTTCTGGGGTGTGAGTTTTCAGTTGTATATAGTCCTGGAGACCATTCAGGCTTGTTTGCATTTGTGTTCCTCACGTGTGCCCCAAAGAATGAGGTGATTTGATAAAATGCTATGCCCAAGATTACCATCCGAGTGCCGGCGGGGAAGAGGTTCAAATAGCTTTGGCTATCACTTCCTTTTGTCCGGTCGTGATGGTCAAGCGGATTAAGGCGTCCCTGTACATACCAGTTGCGTTGCTCCTGGCAGTATGGGTTCGAGTCGCTTCTGGGGTGTAAGTTTTCAGTTGTATATAGTCCTGGGGACCATTCAGGCTTGTTTGCATTTGTGTTCCTCACGTGTGCCCCAAAGAATGAGGTGATTTGATAAAATGCTATGCCCAAGATTACCATCCGAGTGCCGGCGGGGAAGTGGTTCAAATAGCTTCGGCTATCACTTCCTTTTGTCCGGTCGTGATGGTCAAGCGGATTAAGGCGTCCCTGTACATACCAGTTGCGTTGCTCCTGGCAGTATGGGTTCGAGTCACTTCTGGGGTGTGAGTTTTCAGTTGTATATAGTCCTGGGGACCATTCAGGCTTGTTTGCATTTGTGTTCCTCACGTGTGCCCCAAAGAATGAGGTGATTTGATAAAATGCTATGCCCAAGATTACCATCCGAGTGCCGGCGGGGAAGATGGTTCAAATAGCTTCGGCTATCACTTCCTTTTGTCCGGTCGTGATGGTCAAGCGGATTAAGGCGTCCCTGTACATACCAGTTGCGTTGCTCCTGGCAGTATGGGTTCGAGTCACTTCTGGGGTGTGAGTTTTCAGTTGTATATAGTCCTGGGGACCATTCAGGCTTGTTTGCATTTGTGTTCCTCACGTGTGCCCCAAAGAATGAGGTGATTTGATAAAATGCTATGCCCAAGATTACCATCCGAGTGCCGGCGGGGAAGTGGTTCAAATAGCTTCGGCTATCACTTCCTTTTGTCCGGTCGTGATGGTCAAGCGGATTAAGGCGTCCCTGTACATACCAGTTGCGTTGCTCCTGGCAGTATGGGTTCGAGTCACTTCTGGGGTGTGAGTTTTCAGTTGTATATAGTCCTGGGGACCATTCAGGCTTGTTTGCATTTGTGTTCCTCACGTGTGCCCCAAAGAATGAGGTGATTTGATAAAATGCTATGCCCAAGATTACCATCCGAGTGCCGGCGGGGAAGTGGTTCAAATAGCTTCGGCTATCACTTCCTTTTGTCCGGTCGTGATGGTACAAGCGGATTAAGGCGTCCCTGTACATACCAGTTGCGTTGCTCCTGGCAGTATGGGTTCGAGTCACTTCTGGGGTGTGAGTTTTCAGTTGTATATAGTCCTGGGGACCATTCAGGCTCGTTTGCATTTGTGTTCCTCACGTGTGCCCTAAAGAATGAGGTGATTTGATAAAATGCTATGCCCAAGATTACCATCCGAGTGCCGGCGGGGAAATGGTTCAAATAGCTTCGGCTATCACTTCCTTTTGTCCGGTCGTGATGGTCAAGCGGATTAAGGCGTCCCTGTACATACCAGTTGCGTTGCTCCTGGCAGTATGGGTTCGAGTCACTTCTGGGGTGTGAGTTTTCAGTTGTATATAGTCCTGGGGACCATTCAGGCTTGTTTGCATTTGTGTTCCTCACGTGTGCCCCAAAGAATGAGGTGATTTGATAAAATGCTATGCCCAAGATTACCATCCGAGTGCCGGCGGGGAAGTGGTTCAAATAGCTTCGGCTATCACTTCCTTTTGTCCGGTCGTGATGGTCAAGCGGATTAAGGCGTCCCTGTACATACCAGTTGCGTTGCTCCTGGCAGTATGGGTTCGAGTCACTTCTGGGGTGTGAGTTTTCAGTTGTATATAGTCCTGGGGACCATTCAGGCTTGTTTGCATTTGTGTTCCTCACAGTGTGCCCCAAAGAATGAGGTGATTTGATAAAATGCTATGCCCAAGATTACCATCCGAGTGCCGGCGGGGAAGTGGTTCAAATAGCTTCGGCTATCACTTCCTTTTGTCCGGTCGTGATGGTCAAGCGGATTAAGGCGTCCCTGTACATACCAGTTGCGTTGCTCCTGGCAGTATGGGTTCGAGTCACTTCTGGGGTGTGAGTTTTCAGTTGTATATAGTCCTGGGGACCATTCAGGCTTGTTTGCATTTGTGTTCCTCACGTGTGCCCCAAAGAATGAGGTGATTTGATAAAATGCTATGCCCAAGATTACCATCCGAGTGCCGGCGGGGAAGTGGTTCAAATAGCTTCGGCTATCACTTCCTTTTGTCCGGTCGTGATGGTCAAGCGGATTAAGGCGTCCCTGTACATACCAGTTGCGTTGCTCCTGGCAGTATGGGTTCGAGTCACTTCTGGGGTGTGAGTTTTCAGTTGTATATAGTCCTGGGGACCATTCAGGCTTGTTTGCATTTGTGTTCCTCACGTGTGCCCCAAAGAATGAGGTGATTTGATAAAATGCTATGCCCAAGATTACCATCCGAGTGCCGGCGGAGAAGTGGTTCAAATAGCTTCGGCTATCACTTCCTTTTATCCGGTCGTGATGGTCAAGCGGATTAAGGCGTCCCTGTACATACCAGTTGCATTGCTCCTGGCAGTATGGGATTCGAGTCACTTCTGGGGTGTGAGTTTTCAGTTGTATATAGTCCTGGGGACCATTCAGGCTTGTTTGCATTTGTGTTCCTCACGTGTGCCCCAAAGAATGAGGTGATTTGATAAAATGCTATGCCCAAGATTACCATCCGAGTGCCGGCGGGGAAGAGGTTCAAATAGCTTCGGCTATCACTTCCTTTTGTCCGGTCGTGATGGTCAAGCGGATTAAGGCGTCCCTGTACATACCAGTTGCGTTGCTCCTGGCAGTATGGGTTCGAGTCGCTTCTGGGGTGTAAGTTTTCAGTTGTATATAGTCCTGGGGACCATTCAGGCTTGTTTGCATTTGTGTTCCTCACGTGTGCCCCAAAGAATGAGGTGATTTGATAAAATGCTATGCCCAAGATTACCATCCGAGTGCCGGCGGGGAAGTGGTTCAAATAGCTTCGGCTATCACTTCCTTTTGTCCGGTCGTGATGGTCAAGCGGATTAAGGCGTCCCTGTACATACCAGTTGCGTTGCTCCTGGCAGTATGGGTTCGAGTCACTTCTGGGGTGTGAGTTTTCAGTTGTATATAGTCCTGGGGACCATTCAGGCTTGTTTGCATTTGTGTTCCTCACGTGTGCCCCAAAGAATGAGGTGATTTGATAAAATGCTATGCCCAAGATTACCATCCGAGTGCCGGCGGGGAAGTGGTTCAAATAGCTTCGGCTATCACTTCCTTTTGTCCGGTCGTGATGGTCAAGCGGATTAAGGCGTCCCTGTACATACCAGTTGCATTGCTCCTGGCAGTATGGGTTCGAGTCACTTCTCGGGTGTGAGTTTTCAGTTGTATATAGTCCTGGGGACCATTCAGGCTTGTTTGCATTTGTGTTCCTCACGTGTGCCCCAAAGAATGAGGTGATTTGATAAAATGCTATGCCCAAGATTACCATCCGAGTGCCGGCGGGGAAGTGGTTCAAATAGCTTCGGCTATCACTTCCTTTTGTCCGGTCGTGATGGTCAAGCGGATTAAGGCGTCCCTGTACATACCAGTTGCGTTGCTCCTGGCAGTATGGGTTCGAGTCACTTCTGGGGTGTGAGTTTTCAGTTGTATATAGTCCTGGGGACCATTCAGGCTTGTTTGCATTTGTGTTCCTCACGTGTGCCCCAAAGAATGAGGTGATTTGATAAAATGCTATGCCCAAGATTACCATCCGAGTGCCAGCGAGGAAGTGGTTCAAATAGCTTCGGCTATCACTTCCTTTTAGTCCGGTCGTGATGGTCAAGCGGATTAAGGCGTCCCTGTACATACCAGTTGCATTGCTCCTGGCAGTATGGGATCGAGTCACTTCTGGGGTGTGAGTTTTCAGTTGTATATAGTCCTGGAGACCATTCAGGCTTGTTTGCATTTGTGTTCCTCACGTGTGCCCCAAAGAATGAAGTGATTTGATAAAATGCTATGCCCAAGATTACCATCCGAGTGCCGGCGGGGAAGAGGTTCAAATAGCTTCGGCTATCACTTCCTTTTGTCCGGTCGTGATGGTCAAGCGGATTAAGGCGTCCCTGTACATACCAGTTGCGTTGCTCCTGGCAGTATGGGTTCGAGTCGCTTCTGGGGTGTAAGTTTTCAGTTGTATATAGTCCTGGGGACCATTCAGGCTTGTTTGCATTTGTGTTCCTCACGTGTGCCCCAAAGAATGAGGTGATTTGATAAAATGCTATGCCCAAGATTACCATCCGAGTGCCGGCGGGGAAGTGGTTCAAATAGCTTCGGCTATCACTTCCTTTTGTCCGGTCGTGATGGACAAGCGGATTAAGGCGTCCCTGTACATACCAGTTGCGTTGCTCCTGGCAGTATGGGTTCGAGTCACTTCTGGGGTGTGAGTTTTCAGTTGTATATAGTCCTGGGGACCATTCAGGCTCGTTTGCATTTGTGTTCCTCACGTGTGCCCTAAAGAATGAGGTGATTTGATAAAATGCTATGCCCAAGATTACCATCCGAGTGCCGGCGGGGAAATGGTTCAAATAGCTTCGGCTCTCACTTCCTTTTGTCCGGTCGTGATGGTCAAGCGGATTAAGGCGTCCCTGTACATACCAGTTGCGTTGCTCCTGGCAGTATGGGTTCGAGTCACTTCTGGGGTGTGAGTTTTCAGTTGTATATAGTCCTGGGGACCATTCAGGCTTGTTTGCATTTGTGTTCCTCACGTGTGCCCCAAAGAATGAGGTGATTTGATAAAATGCTATGCCCAAGATTACCATCCGAGTGCCGGCGGGGAAGTGGTTCAAATAGCTTCGGCTATCACTTCCTTTTGTCCGGTCGTGATGGTCAAGCGGATTAAGGCGTCCCTGTACATACCAGTTGCGTTGCTCCTGGCAGTATGGGTTCGAGTCACTTCTGGGGTGTGAGTTTTCAGTTGTATATAGTCCTGGGGACCATTCAGGCTTGTTTCCATTTGTATTCCTCACATGTGCCCCAAAGAATGAGGTGATTTGATAAAATGCTATGCCCAAGATTACCATCCGAGTGCCGGCGGGGAAGAGGTTCAAATAGCTTCGGCTATCACTTCCTTTTGTCCGGTCGTGATGGTCAAGCGGATTAAGGCGTCCCTGTACATACCAGTTGCATTGCTCCTGGCAGTATGGGTTCGAGTCACTTCTGGGGTGTGAGTTTTCAGTTGTATATAGTCCTGGGGACCATTCAGGCTTGTTTGCATTTGTGTTCCTCACGTGTGCCCCAAAGATGAGGTGATTTGATAAAATGCTATGCCCACGATTACCATCCGAGAGCCGGCGGGGAAGTGGTTCAAATAGCTTCGGCTATCACTTCCTTTTGTCCGGTCTTGAATGGTCAAGCGGATTAAGGCGTCCCTGTACATACCAGTTGCGTTGCTCCTGGCAGTATGGGTTCGAGTCACTTCTGGGGTGTGAGTTTTCAGTTGTATATAGTCCTGGGGACCATTCAGGCTTGTTTGCATTTGTGTTCCTCACGTGTGCCCCAAAGAATGAGGTGATTTGATAAAATGCTATGCCCAAGATTACCATCCGAGTGCCAGCGAAGAAGTGGTTCAAATAGCTTCGGCTATCACTTCCTTTTATCCGGTCGTGATGGTCAAGCGGATTAAGGCGTCCCTGTACATACCAGTTGCATTGCTCCTGGCAGTATGGGATTCGAGTCACTTCTGGGGTGTGAGTTTTCAGTTGTATATAGTCCTGGAGACCATTCAGGCTTGTTTGCATTTGTGTTCCTCACGTGTGCCCCAAAGAATGAAGGTGATTTGATAAAATGCTATGCCCAAGATTACCATCCGAGTGCCGGCGGGGAAGAGGTTCAAATAGCTTTGGCTATCACTTCCTTTTGTCCGGTCGTGATGGTCAAGCGGATTAAGGCGTCCCTGTACATACCAGTTGCGTTGCTCCTGGCAGTATGGGTTCGAGTCGCTTCTGGGGTGTAAGTTTTCAGTTGTATATAGTCCTGGGGACCATTCAGGCTTGTTTGCATTTGTGTTCCTCACGTGTGCCCCAAAGAATGAAGGTGATTTGATAAAATGCTATGCCCAAGATTACCATCCGAGTGCCGGCGGGGAAGTGGTTCAAATAGCTTCGGCTATCACTTCCTTTTGTCCGGTCGTGATGGACAAGCGGATTAAGGCGTCCCTGTACATACCAGTTGCGTTGCTCCTGGCAGTATGGGTTCGAGTCACTTCTGGGGTGTGAGTTTTCAGTTGTATATAGTCCTGGGGACCATTCAGGCTCGTTTGCATTTGTGTTCCTCACGTGTGCCCTAAAGAATGAGGTGATTTGATAAAATGCTATGCCCAAGATTACCATGTGAGTGCCGGCGGGGAAATGGTTCAAATAGCTTCGGCTCTCACTTCCTTTTGTCCGGTCGTGATGGTCAAGCGGATTAAGGCGTCCCTGTACATACCAGTTGCGTTGCTCCTGGCAGTATGGGTTCGAGTCACTTCTGGGGTGTGAGTTTTCAGTTGTATATAGTCCTGGGGACCATTCAGGCTTGTTTGCATTTGTGTTCCTCACGTGTGCCCCAAAGAATGAGGTGATTTGATAAAATGCTATGCCCAAGATTACCATCCGAGTGCCGGCGGGGAAGTGGTTCAAATAGCTTCGGCTATCACTTCCTTTTGTCCGGTCGTGATGGTCAAGCGGATTAAGGCGTCCCTGTACATACCAGTTGCGTTGCTCCTGGCAGTATGGGTTCGAGTCACTTCTGGGGTGTGAGTTTTCAGTTGTATATAGTCCTGGGGACCATTCAGGCTTGTTTCCATTTGTATTCCTCACATGTGCCCCAAAGAATGAGGTGATTTGATAAAATGCTATGCCCAAGATTACCATCCGAGTGCCGGCGGGGAAGAGGTTCAAATAGCTTCGGCTATCACTTCCTTTTGTCCGGTCGTGATGGTCAAGCGGATTAAGGCGTCCCTGTACATACCAGTTGCATTGCTCCTGGCAGTATGGGTTCGAGTCACTTCTGGGGTGTGAGTTTTCAGTTGTATATAGTCCTGGGGACCATTCAGGCTTGTTTGCATTTGTGTTCCTCACGTGTGCCCCAAAGAATGAGGTGATTTGATAAAATGCTATGCCCAAGATTACCATCCGAGTGCCGGCGGGGAAGTGGTTCAAATAGCTTCGGCTATCACTTCCTTTTGTCCGGTCGTGATGGTCAAGCGGATTAAGGCGTCCCTGTACATACCAGTTGCGTTGCTCCTGGCAGTATGGGTTCGAGTCACTTCTGGGGTGTGAGTTTTCAGTTGTATATAGTCCTGGGGACCATTCAGGCTTGTTTGCATTTGTGTTCCTCACATGTGCCCCAAAGAATGAGGTGATTTGATAAAATGCTATGCCCAAGATTACCATCCGAGTGCCGGCGGGGAAGATGGTTCAAATAGCTTCGGCTATCACTTCCTTTTGTCCGGTCGTGATGGTCAAGCGGATTAAGGCGTCCCTGTACATACCAGTTGCGTTGCTCCTGGCAGTATGGGTTCGAGTCACTTCTGGGGTGTGAGTTTTCAGTTGTATATAGTCCTGGGGACCATTCAGGCTCGTTTGCATTTGTGTTCCTCACGTGTGCCCTAAAGAATGAGGTGATTTGATAAAATGCTATGCCCAAGATTACCATCCGAGTGCCAGCGGGGAAATGGTTCAAATAGCTTCGGCTCTCACTTCCTTTTGTCCGGTCGTGATGGTCAAGCGGATTAAGGCGTCCCTGTACATACCAGTTGCGTTGCTCCTGGCAGTATGGGTTCGAGTCACTTCTGGGGTGTGAGTTTTCAGTTGTATATAGTCCTGGGGACCATTCAGGCTTGTTTGCATTTGTGTTCCTCACGTGTGCCCCAAAGAATGAGGTGATTTGATAAAATGCTATGCCCAAGATTACCATCCGAGTGCCGGCGGGGAAGTGGTTCAAATAGCTTCGGCTATCACTTCCTTTTGTCCGGTCGTGATGGTCAAGCGGATTAAGGCGTCCCTGTACATACCAGTTGCGTTGCTCCTGGCAGTATGGGTTCGAGTCACTTCTGGGGTGTGAGTTTTCAGTTGTATATAGTCCTGGGGACCATTCAGGCTTGTTTCCATTTGTATTCCTCACATGTGCCCCAAAGAATGAGGTGATTTGATAAAATGCTATGCCCAAGATTACCATCCGAGTGCCGGCGGGGAAGAGGTTCAAATAGCTTCGGCTATCACTTCCTTTTGTCCGGTCGTGATGGTCAAGCGGATTAAGGCGTCCCTGTACATACCAGTTGCATTGCTCCTGGCAGTATGGGTTCGAGTCACTTCTGGGGTGTGAGTTTTCAGTTGTATATAGTCCTGGGGACCATTCAGGCTTGTTTGCATTTGTGTTCCTCACGTGTGCCCCAAAGATGAGGTGATTTGATAAAATGCTATGCCCACGATTACCATCCGAGAGCCGGCGGGGAAGTGGTTCAAATAGCTTCGGCTATCACTTCCTTTTGTCCGGTCTTGAAGGTCAAGCGGATTAAGGCGTCCCTGTACATACCAGTTGCGTTGCTCCTGGCAGTATGGGTTCGAGTCACTTCTGGGGTGTGAGTTTTCAGTTGTATATAGTCCTGGGGACCATTCAGGCTTGTTTGCATTTGTGTTCCTCACGTGTGCCCCAAAGAATGAGGTGATTTGATAAAATGCTATGCCCAAGATTACCATCCGAGTGCCAGCGAAGAAGTGGTTCAAATAGCTTCGGCTATCACTTCCTTTTATCCGGTCGTGATGGTCAAGCGGATTAAGGCGTCCCTGTACATACCAGTTGCATTGCTCCTGGCAGTATGGGATCGAGTCACTTCTGAGGTGTGAGTTTTCAGTTGTATATAGTCCTGGAGACCATTCAGGCTTGTTTGCATTTGTGTTCCTCACGTGTGCCCCAAAGAATGAAGTGATTTGATAAAATGCTATGCCCAAGATTACCATCCGAGTGCCGGCGGGGAAGAGGTTCAAATAGCTTTGGCTATCACTTCCTTTTGTCCGGTCGTGATGGTCAAGCGGATTAAGGCGTCCCTGTACATACCAGTTGCGTTGCTCCTGGCAGTATGGGTTCGAGTCGCTTCTGGGGTGTATGTTTTCAGTTGTATATAGTCCTGGGGACCATTCAGGCTTGTTTGCATTTGTGTTCCTCACGTGTGCCCCAAAGAATGAGGTGATTTGATAAAATGCTATGCCCAAGATTACCATCCGAGTGCCGGCGGGGAAGTGGTTCAAATAGCTTCGGCTATCACTTCCTTTTGTCCGGTCGTGATGGACAAGCGGATTAAGGCGTCCCTGTACATACCAGTTGCGTTGCTCCTGGCAGTATGGGTTCGAGTCACTTCTGGGGTGTGAGTTTTCAGTTGTATATAGTCCTGGGGACCATTCAGGCTCGTTTGCATTTGTGTTCCTCACGTGTGCCCTAAAGAATGAGGTGATTTGATAAAATGCTATGCCCAAGATTACCATGTGAGTGCCGGCGGGGAAATGGTTCAAATAGCTTCGGCTCTCACTTCCTTTTGTCCGGTCGTGATGGTCAAGCGGATTAAGGCGTCCCTGTACATACCAGTTGCGTTGCTCCTGGCAGTATGGGTTCGAGTCACTTCTGGGGTGTGAGTTTTCAGTTGTATATAGTCCTGGGGACCATTCAGGCTTGTTTGCATTTGTGTTCCTCACGTGTGCCCCAAAGAATGAGGTGATTTGATAAAATGCTATGCCCAAGATTACCATCTGAGTGCCGGCGGGGAAGTGGTTCAAATAGCTTCGGCTATCACTTCCTTTTGTCCGGTCGTGATGGTCAAGCGGATTAAGGCGTCCCTGTACATACCAGTTGCGTTGCTCCTAGCAGTATGGGTTCGAGTCACTTCTGGGGTGTGAGTTTTCAGTTGTATATAGTCCTGGGGACCATTCAGGCTTGTTTCCATTTGTATTCCTCACATGTGCCCCAAAGAATGAGGTGATTTGATAAAATGCTATGCCCAAGATTACCATCCGAGTGCCGGCGGGGAAGAGGTTCAAATAGCTTCGGCTATCACTTCCTTTTGTCCGGTCGTGATGGTCAAGCGGATTAAGGCGTCCCTGTACATACCAGTTGCATTGCTCCTGGCAGTATGGGTTCGAGTCACTTCTGGGGTGTGAGTTTTCAGTTGTATATAGTCCTGGGGACCATTCAGGCTTGTTTCCATTTGTATTCCTCACATGTGCCCCAAAGAATGAGGTGATTTGATAAAATGCTATGCCCAAGATTACCATCCGAGTGCCGGCGGGGAAGAGGTTCAAATAGCTTCGGCTATCACTTCCTTTTGTCCGGTCGTGATGGTCAAGCGGATTAAGGCGTCCCTGTACATACCAGTTGCATTGCTCCTGGCAGTATGGGTTCGAGTCACTTCTGGGGTGTGAGTTTTCAGTTGTATATAGTCCTGGGGACCATTCAGGCTTGTTTGCATTTGTGTTCCTCACGTGTGCCCCAAAGATGAGGTGATTTGATAAAATGCTATGCCCACGATTACCATCCGAGAGCCGGCGGGGAAGTGGTTCAAATAGCTTCGGCTATCACTTCCTTTTGTCCGGTCTTGAAGGTCAAGCGGATTAAGGCGTCCCTGTACATACCAGTTGCGTTGCTCCTGGCAGTATGGGTTCGAGTCACTTCTGGGGTGTGAGTTTTCAGTTGTATATAGTCCTGGGGACCATTCAGGCTTGTTTGCATTTGTGTTCCTCACGTGTGCCCCAAAGAATGAGGTGATTTGATAAAATGCTATGCCCAAGATTACCATCCGAGTGCCAGCGAAGAAGTGGTTCAAATAGCTTCGGCTATCACTTCCTTTTATCCGGTCGTGATGGTCAAGCGGATTAAGGCGTCCCTGTACATACCAGTTGCATTGCTCCTGGCAGTATGGGATCGAGTCACTTCTGGGGTGTGAGTTTTCAGTTGTATATAGTCCTGGAGACCATTCAGGCTTGTTTGCATTTGTGTTCCTCACGTGTGCCCCAAAGAATGAAGTGATTTGATAAAATGCTATGCCCAAGATTACCATCCGAGTGCCGGCGGGGAAGAGGTTCAAATAGCTTTGGCTATCACTTCCTTTTGTCCGGTCGTGATGGTCAAGCGGATTAAGGCGTCCCTGTACATACCAGTTGCGTTGCTCCTGGCAGTATGGGTTCGAGTCGCTTCTAGGGGTGTAAGTTTTCAGTTGTATATAGTCCTGGGGACCATTCAGGCTTGTTTGCATTTGTGTTCCTCACGTGTGCCCCAAAGAATGAGGTGATTTGATAAAATGCTATGCCCAAGATTACCATCCGAGTGCCGGCGGGGAAGAGGTTCAAATAGCTTCGGCTATCACTTCCTTTTGTCCGGTCGTGATGGTCAAGCGGATTAAGGCGTCCCTGTACATACCAGTTGCAGTTGCTCCTGGCAGTATGGGTTCGAGTCACTTCTGGGGTGTGAGTTTTCAGTTGTATATAGTCCTGGGGACCATTCAGGCTTGTTTGCATTTGTGTTCCTCACGTGTGCCCCAAAGAATGAGGTGATTTGATAAAATGCTATGCCCACGATTACCATCCGAGTAGCCGGCGGGGAAGTGGTTCAAATAGCTTCGGCTATCACTTCCTTTTGTCCGGTCGTGATGGTCAAGCGGATTAAGGCGTCCCTGTACATACCAGTTGCGTTGCTCCTGGCAGTATGGGTTCGAGTCACTTCTGGGGTGTGAGTTTTCAGTTGTATATAGTCCTGGGGACCATTCAGGCTTGTTTGCATTTGTGTTCCTCACGTGTGCCCCAAAGAATGAGGTGATTTGATAAAATGCTATGCCCAAGATTACCATCCGAGTGCCGGCGAGGAAGTGGTTCAAATAGCTTCGGCTATCACTTCCTTTTGTCCGGTCGTGATGGTCAAGCGGATTAAGGCGTCCCTGTACATACCAGTTGCATTGCTCCTGGCAGTATGGGTTCGAGTCACTTCTGGGGTGTGAGTTTTCAGTTGTATATAGTCCTGGGGACCATTCAGGCTTGTTTGCATTTGTGTTCCTCACGTGTGCCCCAAAGAATGAGGTGATTTGATAAAATGCTATGCCCAAGATTACCATCCGAGTGCCGGCGGGGAAGAGGTTCAAATAGCTTCGGCTATCACTTCCTTTTGTCCGGTCGTGATGGTCAAGCGGATTAAGGCGTCCCTGTACATACCAGTTGCGTTGCTCCTGGCAGTATGGGTTCGAGTCGCTTCTGGGGTGTGAGTTTTCAGTTGTATATAGTCCTGGGGACCATTCAGGCTTGTTTGCATTTGTGTTCCTCACGTGTGCCCCAAAGAATGAGGTGATTTGATAAAATGCTATGCCCAAGATTACCATCCGAGTGCCGGCGGGGAAGTGGTTCAAATAGCTTCGGCTATCACTTCCTTTTGTCCGGTCGTGATGGTCAAGCGGATTAAGGCGTCCCTGTACATACCAGTTGCGTTGCTCCTGGCAGTATGGGTTCGAGTCACTTCTGGGGTGTGAGTTTTCAGTTGTATATAGTCCTGGGGACCATTCAGGCTTGTTTGCATTTGTGTTCCTCACGTGTGCCCCAAAGAATGAGGTGATTTGATAAAATGCTATGCCCAAGATTACCATCCGAGTGCCGGCGGGGAAGTGGTTCAAATAGCTTCGGCTATCACTTCCTTTTGTCCGGTCGTGATGGTCAAGCGGATTAAGGCGTCCCTGTACATACCAGTTGCGTTGCTCCTGGCAGTATGGGTTCGAGTCACTTCTGGGGTGTGAGTTTTCAGTTGTATATAGTCCTGGGGACCATTCAGGCTTGTTTCATTTGTGTTCCTCACAGTGTGCCCCAAAGAATGAGGTGATTTGATAAAATGCTATGCCCAAGATTACCATCCGAGTGCCGGCGGGGAAGTGGTTCAAATAGCTTCGGCTATCACTTCCTTTTGTCCGGTCGTGATGGTCAAGCGGATTAAGGCGTCCCTGTACATACCAGTTGCGTTGCTCCTGGCAGTATGGGTTCGAGTCACTTCTGGGGTGTGAGTTTTCAGTTGTATATAGTCCTGGGGACCATTCAGGCTTGTTTGCATTTGTGTTCCTCATCGTGTGCCCCAAAGAATGAGGTGATTTGATAAAATGCTATGCCCAAGATTACCATCCGAGTGCCGGCGGGGAAGTGGTTCAAATAGCTTCGGCTATCACTTCCTTTTGTCCGGTCGTGATGGTCAAGCGGATTAAGGCGTCCCTGTACATACCAGTTGCGTTGCTCCTGGCAGTATGGGTTCGAGTCACTTCTGGGGTGTGAGTTTTCAGTTGTATATAGTCCTGGGGACCATTCAGGCTTGTTTGCATTTGTGTTCCTCACGTGTGCCCCAAAGAATGAGGTGATTTGATAAAATGCTATGCCCAAGATTACCATCCGAGTGCCGGCGGGGAAGTGGTTCAAATAGCTTCGGCTATCACTTCCTTTTGTCCGGTCGTGATGGTCAAGCGGATTAAGGCGTCCCTGTACATACCAGTTGCGTTGCTCCTGGCAGTATGGGTTCGAGTCACTTCTGGGGTGTGAGTTTTCAGTTGTATATAGTCCTGGGGACCATTCAGGCTTGTTTGCATTTGTGTTCCTCACGTGTGCCCCAAAGAATGAGGTGATTTGATAAAATGCTATGCCCAAGATTACCATCCGAGTGCCGGCGGGGAAGTGGTTCAAATAGCTTCGGCTATCACTTCCTTTTGTCCGGTCGTGATGGTCAAGCGGATTAAGGCGTCCCTGTACATACCAGTTGCGTTGCTCCTGGCAGTATGGGTTCGAGTCGCTTCTGGGGTGTAAGTTTTCAGTTGTATATAGTCCTGGGGACCATTCAGGCTTGTTTGCATTTGTGTTCCTCACGTGTGCCCCAAAGAATGAGGTGATTTGATAAAATGCTATGCCCAAGATTACCATCCGAGTGCCGGCGGGGAAGTGGTTCAAATAGCTTCGGCTATCACTTCCTTTTGTCCGGTCGTGATGGTCAAGCGGATTAAGGCGTCCCTGTACATACCAGTTGCGTTGCTCCTGGCAGTATGGGTTCGAGTCACTTCTGGGGTGTGAGTTTTCAGTTGTATATAGTCCTGGGGACCATTCAGGCTTGTTTGCATTTGTGTTCCTCACGTGTGCCCCAAAGAATGAGGTGATTTGATAAAATGCTATGCCCAAGATTACCATCCGAGTGCCGGCGGGGAAGTGGTTCAAATAGCTTCGGCTATCACTTCCTTTTGTCCGGTCGTGATGGTCAAGCGGATTAAGGCGTCCCTGTACATACCAGTTGCGTTGCTCCTGGCAGTATGGGTTCGAGTCACTTCTGGGGTGTGAGTTTTCAGTTGTATATAGTCCTGGGGACCATTCAGGCTTGTTTGCATTTGTGTTCCTCACGTGTGCCCCAAAGAATGAGGTGATTTGATAAAATGCTATGCCCAAGATTACCATCCGAGTGCCGGCGGGGAAGTGGTTCAAATAGCTTCGGCTATCACTTCCTTTTGTCCGGTCGTGATGGTCAAGCGGATTAAGGCGTCCCTGTACATACCAGTTGCGTTGCTCCTGGCAGTATGGGTTCGAGTCACTTCTGGGGTGTGAGTTTTCAGTTGTATATAGTCCTGGGGACCATTCAGGCTTGTTTGCATTTGTGTTCCTCACGTGTGCCCCAAAGAATGAGGTGATTTGATAAAATGCTATGCCCAAGATTACCATCCGAGTGCCAGCGGGGAAGTGGTTCAAATAGCTTCGGCTATCACTTCCTTTTGTCCGGTCGTGATGGTCAAGCGGATTAAGGCGTCCCTGTACATACCAGTTGCGTTGCTCCTGGCAGTATGGGTTCGAGTCACTTCTGGGGTGTGAGTTTTCAGTTGTATATAGTCCTGGGGACCATTCAGGCTTGTTTGCATTTGTGTTCCTCACGTGTGCCCCAAAGAATGAGGTGATTTGATAAAATGCTATGCCCAAGATTACCATCCGAGTGCCGGCGGGGAAGTGGTTCAAATAGCTTCGGCTATCACTTCCTTTTGTCCGGTCGTGATGGTCAAGCGGATTAAGGCGTCCCTGTACATACCAGTTGCGTTGCTCCTGGCAGTATGGGTTCGAGTCACTTCTGGGGTGTGAGTTTTCAGTTGTATATAGTCCTGGGGACCATTCAGGCTTGTTTGCATTTGTGTTCCTCACGTGTGCCCCAAAGAATGAGGTGATTTGATAAAATGCTATGCCCAAGATTACCATCCGAGTGCCGGCGGGGAAGTGGTTCAAATAGCTTCGGCTATCACTTCCTTTTGTCCGGTCGTGATGGTCAAGCGGATTAAGGCATCCCTGTACATAACAGTTGCCTTGCTCCTGGCAGTATGGGTTCGAGTCACTTCTGGGGTGTGAGTTTTCAGTTGTATATAGTCTTGGGGACCATTCAGGCTTGTTTTCATTTGTGTTCCTCACGTGTGCCCCAAAGAACGAGGTGATTTGATAAAATGCTATGCCCATGATTACCATCCGAGTGCCGGCGGGGAAGGGGTTCAAATAGCTTCGGCTATCACTTCCTTTTGTCCGCTCATGATGGTCAAGCGGATTAAGGCGTCCCTGTACATACCAGTTGCGTTGCTCCTGGCAGTATGGGTTCGAGTCGCTTCTGGGGTGTGAGTTTTCAGTTGTATATAGTCCTGGGGACCATTCAGGCTTGTTTGCATTTGTGTTCCTCATGTGTGCACCAAAGAATGAGGTGATTTGATAAAATGCTATGCCCAAGATTACCATCCGAGTGCCAGGGGAAGTGGTTCAAATAGCTTCGGCTATCACTTCCTTTTGTCCGGTCGTGATGGTCAAGCGGATTAAGGCGTCCCAGTACATACCAGTTGCGTTGCTCCTGGCAGTATGGGTTCGAGTCACTTCTGGGGTGTAAGTTTTCAGTTGTATATAGTCCTGGGGACCATTCAGGCTTGTTTGCATTTGTGTTCCTCACCTGTGCCCCAAAGAATGAGGTGATTTGAAAAAATGCTATGCCCAAGATTACCATCCGAGTGCCGGCGGGGAAGTGGTTCAAATAGCTTCGGCTATCACTTCCTTTTGTCCGGTCGTGATGGTCAAGCGGATTAAGGCGTCCCTGTACATACCAGTTGCCTTGCTCCTGGCAGTATGGGTTCGAGTCACTTCTGGGGTGTGAGTTTTCAGTTGTATATAGTCTTGGGGACCATTCAGGCTTGTTTTCATTTGTGTTCCTCACGTGTGCCCCAAAGAATGAGGTGATTTGATAAAATGCTATGCCCATGATTACCATCCGAGTGCCGGCGGGGAAGTGGTTCAAATAGCTTCGGCTATCACTTCCTTTTGTCCGGTCGTGATGGTCAAGCGGATTAAGGCGTCCCTGTACATACCAGTTGCGTTGCTCCTGGCAGTATGGGTTCGAGTCGCTTCTGGGGTGTGAGTTTTCAGTTGTATATAGTCCTGGGGACCATTCAGGCTTGTTTGCATTTGTGTTCCTCACGTGTGCCCCAAAGAATGAGGTGATTTGATAAAATGCTATGCCCAAGATTACCATCCGAGTGCCGGCGGGGAAGTGGTTCAAATAGCTTCGGCTATCACTTCCTTTTGTCCGGTCGTGATGGTCAAGCGGATTAAGGCGTCCCTGTACATACCAGTTGCGTTGCTCCTGGCAGTATGGGTTCGAGTCACTTCTGGGGTGTGAGTTTTCAGTTGTATATAGTCCTGGGGACCATTCAGGCTTGTTTGCATTTGTGTTCCTCACGTGTGCCCCAAAGAATGAGGTGATTTGATAAAATGCTATGCCCAAGATTACCATCCGAGTGCCGGCGGGGAAGTGGTTCAAATAGCTTCGGCTATCACTTCCTTTTGTCCGGTCGTGATGGTCAAGCGGATTAAGGCGTCCCTGTACATACCAGTTGCGTTGCTCCTGGCAGTATGGGTTCGAGTCACTTCTGGGGTGTGAGTTTTCAGTTGTATATAGTCCTGGGGACCATTCAGGCTTGTTTGCATTTGTGTTCCTCACGTGTGCCCCAAAGAATGAGGTGATTTGATAAAATGCTATGCCCAAGATTACCATCCGAGTGCCGGCGGGGAAGTGGTTCAAATAGCTTCGGCTATCACTTCCTTTTGTCCGGTCGTGATGGTCAAGCGGATTAAGGCGTCCCTGTACATACCAGTTGCGTTGCTCCTGGCAGTATGGGTTCGAGTCACTTCTGGGGTGTGAGTTTTCAGTTGTATATAGTCCTGGGGACCATTCAGGCTTGTTTGCATTTGTGTTCCTCACGTGTGCCCCAAAGAATGAGGTGATTTGATAAAATGCTATGCCCAAGATTACCATCCGAGTGCCGGCGGGGAAGTGGTTCAAATAGCTTCGGCTATCACTTCCTTTTGTCCGGTCGTGATGGTCAAGCGGATTAAGGCGTCCCTGTACATACCAGTTGCGTTGCTCCTGGCAGTATGGGTTCGAGTCACTTCTGGGGTGTGAGTTTTCAGTTGTATATAGTCCTGGGGACCATTCAGGCTTGTTTGCATTTGTGTTCCTCACGTGTGCCCCAAAGAATGAGGTGATTTGATAAAATGCTATGCCCAAGATTACCATCCGAGTGCCGGCGGGGAAGTGGTTCAAATAGCTTCGGCTATCACTTCCTTTTGTCCGGTCGTGATGGTCAAGCGGATTAAGGCGTCCCTGTACATACCAGTTGCGTTGCTCCTGGCAGTATGGGTTCGAGTCACTTCTGGGGTGTGAGTTTTCAGTTGTATATAGTCCTGGGGACCATTCAGGCTTGTTTGCATTTGTGTTCCTCACGTGTGCCCCAAAGAATGAGGTGATTTGATAAAATGCTATGCCCAAGATTACCATCCGAGTGCCGGCGGGGAAGTGGTTCAAATAGCTTCGGCTATCACTTCCTTTTGTCCGGTCGTGATGGTCAAGCGGATTAAGGCGTCCCTGTACATACCAGTTGCGTTGCTCCTGGCAGTATGGGTTCGAGTCACTTCTGGGGTGTGAGTTTTCAGTTGTATATAGTCCTGGGGACCATTCAGGCTTGTTTGCATTTGTGTTCCTCACGTGTGCCCCAAAGAATGAGGTGATTTGATAAAATGCTATGCCCAAGATTACCATCCGAGTGCCGGCGGGGAAGTGGTTCAAATAGCTTCGGCTATCACTTCCTTTTGTCCGGTCGTGATGGTCAAGCGGATTAAGGCGTCCCTGTACATACCAGTTGCGTTGCTCCTGGCAGTATGGGTTCGAGTCACTTCTGGGGTGTGAGTTTTCAGTTGTATATAGTCCTGGGGACCATTCAGGCTTGTTTGCATTTGTGTTCCTCACGTGTGCCCCAAAGAATGAGGTGATTTGATAAAATGCTATGCCCAAGATTACCATCCGAGTGCCGGCGGGGAAGTGGTTCAAATAGCTTCGGCTATCACTTCCTTTTGTCCGGTCGTGATGGTCAAGCGGATTAAGGCGTCCCTGTACATACCAGTTGCGTTGCTCCTGGCAGTATGGGTTCGAGTCACTTCTGGGGTGTGAGTTTTCAGTTGTATATAGTCCTGGGGACCATTCAGGCTTGTTTGCATTTGTGTTCCTCACGTGTGCCCCAAAGAATGAGGTGATTTGATAAAATGCTATGCCCAAGATTACCATCCGAGTGCCGGCGGGGAAGTGGTTCAAATAGCTTCGGCTATCACTTCCTTTTGTCCGGTCGTGATGGTCAAGCGGATTAAGGCGTCCCTGTACATACCAGTTGCGTTGCTCCTGGCAGTATGGGTTCGAGTCACTTCTGGGGTGTGAGTTTTCAGTTGTATATAGTCCTGGGGACCATTCAGGCTTGTTTGCATTTGTGTTCCTCACGTGTGCCCCAAAGAATGAGGTGATTTGATAAAATGCTATGCCCAAGATTACCATCCGAGTGCCGGCGGGGAAGTGGTTCAAATAGCTTCGGCTATCACTTCCTTTTGTCCGGTCGTGATGGTCAAGCGGATTAAGGCGTCCCTGTACATACCAGTTGCGTTGCTCCTGGCAGTATGGGTTCGAGTCACTTCTGGGGTGTGAGTTTTCAGTTGTATATAGTCCTGGGGACCATTCAGGCTTGTTTGCATTTGTGTTCCTCACGTGTGCCCCAAAGAATGAGGTGATTTGATAAAATGCTATGCCCAAGATTACCATCCGAGTGCCGGCGGGGAAGTGGTTCAAATAGCTTCGGCTATCACTTCCTTTTGTCCGGTCGTGATGGTCAAGCGGATTAAGGCGTCCCTGTACATACCAGTTGCGTTGCTCCTGGCAGTATGGGTTCGAGTCACTTCTGGGGTGTGAGTTTTCAGTTGTATATAGTCCTGGGGACCATTCAGGCTTGTTTGCATTTGTGTTCCTCACGTGTGCCCCAAAGAATGAGGTGATTTGATAAAATGCTATGCCCAAGATTACCATCCGAGTGCCGGCGGGGAAGTGGTTCAAATAGCTTCGGCTATCACTTCCTTTTGTCCGGTCGTGATGGTCAAGCGGATTAAGGCGTCCCTGTACATACCAGTTGCGTTGCTCCTGGCAGTATGGGTTCGAGTCACTTCTGGGGTGTGAGTTTTCAGTTGTATATAGTCCTGGGGACCATTCAGGCTTGTTTGCATTTGTGTTCCTCACGTGTGCCCCAAAGAATGAGGTGATTTGATAAAATGCTATGCCCAAGATTACCATCCGAGTGCCGGCGGGGAAGTGGTTCAAATAGCTTCGGCTATCACTTCCTTTTGTCCGGTCGTGATGGTCAAGCGGATTAAGGCGTCCCTGTACATACCAGTTGCGTTGCTCCTGGCAGTATGGGTTCGAGTCACTTCTGGGGTGTGAGTTTTCAGTTGTATATAGTCCTGGGGACCATTCAGGCTTGTTTGCATTTGTGTTCCTCACGTGTGCCCCAAAGAATGAGGTGATTTGATAAAATGCTATGCCCAAGATTACCATCCGAGTGCCGGCGGGGAAGTGGTTCAAATAGCTTCGGCTATCACTTCCTTTTGTCCGGTCGTGATGGTCAAGCGGATTAAGGCGTCCCTGTACATACCAGTTGCGTTGCTCCTGGCAGTATGGGTTCGAGTCACTTCTGGGGTGTGAGTTTTCAGTTGTATATAGTCCTGGGGACCATTCAGGCTTGTTTGCATTTGTGTTCCTCACGTGTGCCCCAAAGAATGAGGTGATTTGATAAAATGCTATGCCCAAGATTACCATCCGAGTGCCGGCGGGGAAGTGGTTCAAATAGCTTCGGCTATCACTTCCTTTTGTCCGGTCGTGATGGTCAAGCGGATTAAGGCGTCCCTGTACATACCAGTTGCGTTGCTCCTGGCAGTATGGGTTCGAGTCACTTCTGGGGTGTAAGTTTTCAGTTGTATATAGTCCTGGGGACCATTCAGGCTTGTTTGCATTTGTGTTCCTCACGTGTGCCCCAAAGAATGAGGTGATTTGATAAAATGCTATGCCCAAGATTACCATCCGAGTGCCGGCGGGGAAGTGGTTCAAATAGCTTCGGCTATCACTTCCTTTTGTCCGGTCGTGATGGTCAAGCGGATTAAGGCGTCCCTGTACATACCAGTTGCGTTGCTCCTGGCAGTATGGGTTCGAGTCACTTCTGGGGTGTGAGTTTTCAGTTGTATATAGTCCTGGGGACCATTCAGGCTTGTTTGCATTTGTGTTCCTCACGTGTGCCCCAAAGAATGAGGTGATTTGATAAAATGCTATGCCCAAGATTACCATCCGAGTGCCGGCGGGGAAGTGGTTCAAATAGCTTCGGCTATCACTTCCTTTTGTCCGGTCGTGATGGTCAAGCGGATTAAGGCGTCCCTGTACATACCAGTTGCGTTGCTCCTGGCAGTATGGGTTCGAGTCACTTCTGGGGTGTGAGTTTTCAGTTGTATATAGTCCTGGGGACCATTCAGGCTTGTTCGCATTTATGTTCCTCACGTGTGCCCCAAAGAATGAGGTGATTTGGTAAAATGCTATGCCCAAGATTACTATCCGAGTGCCGACGGTGGGGGTGGTTCAAATAGCCTCGGCTATCACCTCATTATGTCCGGTCGTGATGGTCAAGTGGATTAAGGCGTCTTGTACATACCAGTTGCGTAGCTCCTGGGAGTATGGGTTCGAGTCACTTCTGGGGTGTGAGTTTGCAGTTGCATATTGTCCTGGGGACCATTCAGGCTTGTTCGCATTTGTGTTAATCACGTGTGCCCCAAAGAATGAGGTGATTTGGTAAAATGCTATGCCCAAGATTACTATCCGAGTGCCGACGGTGGGGTGGTTCAAATAGCCTCGGCTATCACCTCATTATGTCCGGTCGTGATGGTCAAGTGGATTAAGGCGTCTTGTACATACCAGTTGCGTGGCTCCTGGGAGTATGGGTTCGAGTCACTTCTGGGGTGTGAGTTTTCAGTTGCATATTGTCCTAGGGACCATTCAGGCTTGTTCGCATTTGTGTTCCTCACGTGTGCCCCAAAGAATGAGGTGATTTGGTAAAATGCTATGCCCAAGATTACTATCCGAGTGCCGGCGGTGGGGTGGTTCAAATAGCCTCGGCTATCACCTCATTATGTCCGGTCGTGATGGTCAAGTGGATTAAGGCGTCTTGTACATACCAGTTGCGTAGCTCCTGGGAGTATGGGTTCGAGTCACTTCTGGGGTGTGAGTTTTCAGTTGCATATTGTCCTGGGGACCATTCAGGCTTGTTCGCATTTGTGTTCCTTACGTGTGCCCCAAAGAATGAGGTGATTTGGTAAAATGCTATGCCCAAGATTACTATCCAAGTGCCGGCGGTGGGGTGGTTCAAATAGCCTCGGCTATCACCTCATTATGTCCGGTCGTGATGGTCAAGTGGATTAAGGCGTCTTGTACATACCAGTTGCGTAGCTCCTGGGAGTATGGGTTCGAGTCACTTCTGGGGTGTGAGTTTGCAGTTGCATATTGTCCTGGGGACCATTCAGGCTTGTTCGCATTTGTGTTAATCACGTGTGCCCCAAAGAATGAGGTGATTTGGTAAAATGCTATGCCCAAGATTACTATCCGAGTGCCGACGGTGGGGTGGTTCAAATAGCCTCGGCTATCACCTCATTATGTCCGGTCGTGATGGTCAAGTGGATTAAGGCGTCTTGTACATACCAGTTGCGTGGCTCCTGGGAGTATGGGTTCGAGTCACTTCTGGGGTGTGAGTTTTCAGTTGCATATTGTCCTGGGGACCATTCAGGCTTGTTCGCATTTGTGTTCCTCACGTGTGCCCCAAAGAATGAGGTGATTTGGTAAAATGCTATGCCCAAGATTACTATCCGAGTGCCGGCGGTGGGGTGGTTCAAATAGCCTCGGCTATCACCTCATTATGTCCGGTCGTGATGGTCAAGTGGATTAAGGCGTCTTGTACATACCAGTTGCGTGGCTCCTGGGAGTATGGGTTCGAGTCACTTCTGGGGTGTGAGTTTTCAGTTGCATATTGTCCTGGGGACCATTCAGGCTTGTTCGCATTTGTGTTCCTCACGTGTGCCCCAAAGAATGAGGTGATTTGGTAAAATGCTATGCCCAAGATTACTATCCGAGTGCCGGCGGTGGGGTGGTTCAAATAGCCTCGGCTATCACCTCATTATGTCCGGTCGTGATGGTCAAGTGGATTAAGGCGTCTTGTACATACCAGTTGCGTGGCTCCTGGGAGTATGGGTTCGAGTCACTTCTGGGGTGTGAGTTTTCAGTTGCATATTGTCCTGGGGACCATTCAGGCTTGTTCGCATTTGTGTTCCTCACATGTGCCCCAAAGAATGAGGTGATTTGGTAAAATGCTATGCCCAAGATTACTATCCGAGTGCCGGCGGTGGGGTGGTTCAAATAGCCTCGGCTATCACCTCATTATGTCCGGTCGTGATGGTCAAGTGGATTAAGGCGTCTTGTACATACCAGTTGCGTGGCTCCTGGGAGTATGGGTTCGAGTCACTTCTGGGGTGTGAGTTTTCAGTTGCATATTGTCCTGGGGACCATTCAGGCTTGTTCGCATTTGTGTTCCTCACGTGTGCCCCAAAGAATGAGGTGATTTGGTAAAATGCTATGCCCAAGATTACTATCCGAGTGCCGGCGGTGGGGTGGTTCAAATAGCCTCAGCTATCACCTCATTATGTCCGGTCGTGATGGTCAAGTGGATTAAGGCGTCTTGTACATACCAGTTGCGTGGCTCCTGGGAGTATGGGTTCGAGTCACTTCTGGGGTGTGAGTTTTCAGTTGCATATTGTCCTGTGGACCATTCAGGCTTGTTCGCATTTGTGTTCCTCACGTGTGCCCCAAAGAATGAGGTGATTTGGTAAAATGCTATGCCCAAGATTACTATCCGAGTGCCGGCGGTGGGGTGGTTCAAATAGCCTCGGCTATCACCTCATTATGTCCGGTCGTGATGGTCAAGTGGATTAAGGCGTCTTGTACATACCAGTTGCGTGGCTCCTGGGAGTATGGGTTCGAGTCACTTCTGGGGTGTGAGTTTTCAGTTGCATATTGTCCTGGGGACCATTCAGGCTTGTTCGCATTTGTGTTCCTCACGTGTGCTCCAAAGAATGAGGTGATTTGGTAAAATGCTATGCCCAAGATTACTATCCGAGTGCCGGCGGTGGGGTGGTTCAAATAGCCTCGGCTATCACCTCATTATGTCCGGTCGTGATGGTCAAGTGGATTAAGGCGTCTTGTACATACCAGTTGCGTAGCTCCTGGGAGTATGGGTTCGAGTCACTTCTGGGGTGTGAGTTTTCAGTTGCATATTGTCCTGGGGACCATTCAGGCTTGTTCGCATTTGTGTTCCTCACGTGTGCCCCAAAAAATGAGGTGATTTGGTAAAATGCTATGCCCAAGATTACTATCCGAGTGCCGGCGGTGGGGTGGTTCAAATAGCCTTGGCTATCACCTCATTATGTCCGGTCGTGATGGTCAAGTGGATTAAGGCGTCTTGTACATACCAGTTGCGTAGCTCCTGGGAGTATGGGTTCGAGTCACTTCTGGGGTGTGAGTTTTCAGTTGCATATTGTCCTGGGGACCATTCAGGCTTGTTCGCATTTGTGTTCCTTACGTGTGCCCCAAAGAATGAGGTGATTTGGTAAAATGCTATGCCCAAGATTACTATCCGAGTGCCGGCGGTGGGGTGGTTCAAATAGCCTCGGCTATCACCTCATTATGTCCGGTCGTGATGGTCAAGTGGATTAAGGCGTCTTGTACATACCAGTTGCGTGGCTCCTGGGAGTATGGGTTCGAGTCACTTCTGGGGTGTGAGTTTTCAGTTGCATATTGTCCTGGGGACCATTCAGGCTTGTTCGCATTTGTGTTCCTCACGTGTGCCCCAAAGAATGAGGTGATTTGGTAAAATGCTATGCCCAAGATTACTATCCGAGTGCCGGCGGTGGGGTGGTTCAAATAGCCTCGGCTATCACCTCATTATGTCCGGTCGTGATGGTCAAGTGGATTAAGGCATCTTGTACATACCAGTTGCGTGGCTCCTGGGAGTATTGGTTCGAGTCACTTCTGGGGTGTGAGTTTTCAGTTGCATATTGTCCTGGGGACCATTCAGATTTGTTCGCATTTGTGTTCCTCACGTGTGCCCCAAAGAATGAGGTGATTTGGTAAAATGCTATGCCCAAGATTACTATCCGAGTGCCGGCGGTGGGGTGGTTCAAATAGCCTCGGCTATCACCTCATTATGTCCGGTCGTGATGGTCAAGTGGATTAAGGCGTCTTGTACATACCAGTTGCGTGGCTCCTGGGAGTATGGGTTCGAGTCACTTCTGGGGTGTGAGTTTTCAGTTGCATATTGTCCTGGGGACCATTCAGGCTTGTTCGCATTTGTGTTCCTCACGTGTGCCCCAAAGAATGAGGTGATTTGGTAAAATGCTATGCCCAAGATTACTATCCGAGTGCCGGCGGTGGGGTGGTTCAAATAGCCTCGGCTATCACCTCATTATGTCCGGTCGTGATGGTCAAGTGGATTAAGGCGTCTTGTACATACCAGTTGCGTGGCTCCTGGGAGTATGGGTTCGAGTCACTTCTGGGGTGTGAGTTTTCAGTTGCATATTGTCCTGGGGACCATTCAGGCTTGTTCGCATTTGTGTTCCTCACGTGTGCCCCAAAGAATGAGGTGATTTGGTAAAATGCTATGCCCAAGATTACTATCCGAGTGCCGGCGGTGGGGTGGTTCAAATAGCCTCAGCTATCACCTCATTATGTCCGGTCGTGATGGTCAAGTGGATTAAGGCGTCTTGTACATACCAGTTGCGTGGCTCCTGGGAGTATGGGTTCGAGTCACTTCTGGGGTGTGAGTTTTCAGTTGCATATTGTCCTGTGGACCATTCAGGCTTGTTCGCATTTGTGTTCCTCACGTGTGCCCCAAAGAATGAGGTGATTTGGTAAAATGCTTTGCCCAAGATTACTATCCGAGTGCCAGCGGTGGGGTGGTTCAAATAGCCTCGGCTATCACCTCATTATGTCCGGTCGTGATGGTCAAGTGGATTAAGGCGTCTTGTACATACCAGTTGCGTGGCTCCTGGGAGTATGGGTTCGAGTCACTTCTGGGGTGTGAGTTTTCAGTTGCATATTGTCCTGGGGACCATTCAGGCTTGTTCGCATTTGTGTTCCTCACGTGTGCTCCAAAGAATAAGGTGATTTGGTAAAATGCTATGCCCAAGATTACTATCCGAGTGCCGGCGGTGGGGTGGTTCAAATAGCCTCGGCTATCACCTCATTCTGTCCGGTCGTGATGGTCAAGTGGATTAAGGCATCTTGTACATACCAGTTGCGTGGCTCCTGGGAGTATGGGTTCGAGTCACTTCTGGGGTGTGAGTTTTCAGTTGCATATTGTCCTGGGGACCATTCAGGCTTGTTCGCATTTGTGTTCCTCACGTGTGCCCCAAAGAATGAGGTGATTTGGTAAAATGCTATGCCCAAGATTACTATCCGAGTGCCGGCGGTGGGGTGGTTCAAATAGCCTTGGCTATCACCTCATTATGTCCGGTCGTGATGGTCAAGTGGATTAAGGCGTCTTGTACATACCAGTTGCGTAGCTCCTGGGAGTATGGGTTCGAGTCACTTCTGGGGTGTGAGTTTTCAGTTGCATATTGTCCTGGGGACCATTCAGGCTTGTTCGCATTTGTGTTCCTTACGTGTGCCCCAAAGAATGAGGTGATTTGGTAAAATGCTATGCCCAAGATTACTATCCGAGTGCCGGCGTTGGGGTGGTTCAAATAGCCTCGGCTATCACCTCATTATGTCCGGTCGTGATGGTCAAGTGGATTAAGGCGTCTTGTACATACCAGTTGCGTGGCTCCTGGGAGTATGGGTTCGAGTCACTTCTGGGGTGTGAGTTTTCAGTTGCATATTGTCCTGGGGACCATTCAGGCTTGTTCGCATTTGTGTTCCTCACGTGTGCCCCAAAGAATGAGGTGATTTGGTAAAATGCTATGCCCAAGATTACTATCCGAGTGCCGGCGGTGGGGTGGTTCAAATAGCCTCGGCTATCACCTCATTATGTCCGGTCGTGATGGTCAAGTGGATTAAGGCGTCTTGTATATACCAGTTGCGTGGCTCCTGGGAGTATGGGTTCGAGTCACTTCTGGGGTGTGAGTTTTCAGTTGCATATTGTCCTGGGGACCATTCAGATTTGTTCGCATTTGTGTTCCTCACGTGTGCCCCAAAGAATGAGGTGATTTGGTAAAATGCTATGCCCAAGATTACTATCCGAGTGCCGGCGGTGGGGTGGTTCAAATAGCCTCGGCTATCACCTCATTATGTCCGGTCGTGATGGTCAAGTGGATTAAGGCGTCTTGTACATACCAGTTGCGTGGCTCCTGAGAGTATGGGTTCGAGTCACTTCTGGGGTGTGAGTTTTCAGTTGCATATTGTCCTGGGGACCATTCAGGCTTGTTCGCATTTGTGTTCCTCACGTGTGCCCCAAAGAATGAGGTGATTTGGTAAAATGCTATGCCCAAGATTACTATCCGAGTGCCGGCGGTGGGGTGGTTCAAATAGCCTCGGCTATCACCTCATTATGTCCGGTCGTGATGGTCAAGTGGATTAAGGCGTCTTGTACATACCAGTTGCGTGGCTCCTGGGAGTATGGGTTCGAGTCACTTCTGGGGTGTGAGTTTTCAGTTGCATATTGTCCTGGGGACCATTCAGGCTTGTTCCCATTTGTGTTCCTCACGTGTGCCCCAAAGAATGAGGTGATTTGGTAAAATGCTATGCCCAAGATTACTATCCGAGTGCCGGCGGTGGGGTGGTTACAAATAGCCTCGGCTATCACCTCATTATGTCCGGTCGTGATGGTCAAGTGGATTAAGGCGTCTTGTACATACCAGTTGCGTGGCTCCTGGGAGTATGGGTTCGAGTCACTTCTGGGGTGTGAGTTTTCAGTTGCATATTGTCCTGGGGACCATTCAGGCTTGTTCGCATTTGTGTTCCTCACGTGTGCCCCAAAGAATGAGGTGATTTGATAAAATGCTTTGCCCAAGATTACTATCCGAGTGCCGGCGGTGGGGTGGTTCAAATAGCCTCGGCTATCACCTCATTATGTCCGGTCGTGATGGTCAAGTGGATTAAGGCGTCTTGTACATACCAGTTGCGTGGCTCCTGGGAGTATGGGTTCGAGTCACTTCTGGGGTGTGAGTTTTCAGTTGCATATTGTCCTGGGGACCATTCAGGCTTGTTCGCATTTGTGTTCCTCACGTGTGCTCCAAAGAATAAGGTGATTTGGTAAAATGCTATGCCCAAGATTACTATCCGAGTGCCGGCGGTGGGGTGGTTCAAATAGCCTCGGCTATCACCTCATTATGTCCGGTCGTGATGGTCAAGTGGATTAAGGCATCTTGTACATACCAGTTGCATGGCTCCTGGGAGTATGGGTTCGAGTCACTTCTGGGGTGTGAGTTTTCAGTTGCATATTGTCCTGGGGACCATTCAGGCTTGTTCGCATTTGTGTTCCTCACGTGTGCCCCAAAGAATGAGGTGATTTGGTAAAATGCTATGCCCAAGATTACTATCCGAGTGCCGGCGGTGGGGTGGTTCAAATAGCCTTGGCTATCACCTCATTATGTCCGGTCGTGATGGTCAAGTGGATTAAGGCATCTTGTACATACCAGTTGCGTGGCTCCTGGGAGTATGGGTTCGAGTCACTTCTGGGGTGTGAGTTTTCAGTTGCATATTGTCCTGGGGACCATTCAGGCTTGTTCGCATTTGTGTTCCTCACGTGTGCCCCAAAGAATGAGGTGATTTGGTAAAATGCTATGCCCAAGATTACTATCCGAGTGCCGGCGGTGGGGTGGTTCAAATAGCCTCGGCTATCACCTCATTATGTCCGGTCGTGATGGTCAAGTGGATTAAGGCGTCTTGTACATACCAGTTGCGTGGCTCCTGGGAGTATGGGTTCGAGTCACTTCTGGGGTGTGAGTTTTCAGTTGCATATTGTCCTGGGGACCATTCAGGCTTGTTCATATTTGTGTTCCTCACGTGTGCCCCAAAGAATGAGGTGATTTGGTAAAATGCTATGCCCAAGATTACTATCCGAGTGCCGGCGGTGGGGTGGTTCAAATAGCCTCGGCTATCACCTCATTATGTCCGGTCGTGATGGTCAAGTGGATTAAGGCGTCTTGTACATACCAGTTGCTTGGCTCCTGGGAGTATGGGTTCGAGTCACTTCTGGGGTGTGAGTTTTCATATTTATATATATATATATATATATATATATATATATATATATATATATATATATATATATATATATATATATATATTTATATATATATATATATATATATAATATATATATATATATATATATATATATATATATATATATATATATATATATATATATATATTTTTAAAGTTTGTGAGGGTACCTCCTCTGGTGCCATTGTGGGGACCCATAGCCTCGGAGAAGAAAATAAAAAGTATTCAGAGGAGACCTTGTGGTTTCTCACTGAACACTAATATTATCTTCTCCTACCACCCCCATTCTTTTATATGTACACATATATATTTACTTTATTTGAACTTTGTTACAAAAAAGGAGCTACATATGGGTTACAAAGATGGTTATCATTGGTTGTCGAGTTCCTCCAGCTCCTCAGATGGCGGGCAGGAACCCTGGATGCAGTGCGCATTTCCCCTCTGTATCGCCACACTGTGGCGCTGGAAAAGAAAGCTTGCAGCTCATGGGTCACTTGTTGTTTCAATGAGCCTAGAACCCAGTTCCTTCAAAAAACTGGTAGCACTTTTACCCCAGGCGCCGAGTGTCTCAGAAGCAATGGGGACAAAATTGTAGTGGTGATCCAGTTCTCTATACTTACGGGATTTGGCCGCTTCCCTGTGGGTGGCAGCGCCACCTGGTTGTGCAACACTGAGGTTAATGTAGGTGTTAGCCAGGGTTAATACGCACGTGTAGTCCCATACCAACTGCTTGCCATTCTTCCAGGGGTTCACTGTGATACCATCCGGGCGACCAATAAGAGCATCAGAGTTACTGGGCGTTAGGTAACGGGGCTCTCTTTCAGCTGGGCATCCAGCTGTGGTGAGGCTCCTCTTGATGATGTCGTTAACTTCACTGTGCCTCGAGTGCCATCCCCCTGTGCTTTGGCAGAGTAGGCTATGGTGGCCGTACCTGTCAGCCACCACCTCGCTGCAAATACACCTATATCTGGTGTGGATTGGGGCAGCAAGGCGGAGGGCCACAGCAATTCGGAGGGCGTGTGGTGTGAGATGCGTGCCAGTTGCCCACATTTGGGTTGCTAACAGGAAATCCCCTGCATGTGGTGCTGCTACTGCTGTGAGGCGAGCAATGTCGTGTTGTGTTGTTGCAGCACCCAGGCACTCTGCAGTAACTTGGTCTACAATGGGGCCATCCCAGCTGGATTGCTTGTGGGCTTTTGGGGATGGTGGTTGAGGTGATTGGCCTGCACGAGAGGCCCACTCTGTGGCACAGCGTGTAAAATTGGGATCATGTACACCTGCCAGCTGATGTAAGTGGGCAGGTAGAATTTCCTTCACAAGGTCGTCGGATGCTGATAAGGAGGACAGGAAGGCTGGAACAGCAATTTGCGTTGCTGTTCGAACTCCGAGGCCCCCAAGTCTTACGGGAAGAGAGGCTTGTTTCCACTGTAGGTCATCGAGAGAGAGGTTAAGGGATTTTTCTAGCATTGATTTCAGTAACCAGTCATACTCACTTAGTTTTTGGCTGCTGTAAGATGGTGAACACCTCAGAAAGTAGGTTAACCTGGGGAGGGACAGACATCTGGTGATGAGTTAGAGTGCATCATGAGCATCAATATCCTCAATCCTCCCATCCATCCTCATAAGGTCGGCGATTTTCTTATCAAGGACCTCATCGATGGCTTTCAACTCAAGGGGAGCTCCTAGGAGTGTGCTGTCTTCAGGTTAAGTTTTATGGATATTTGGCAGAAGACCCTCTATTCTCTCTACGATGCCCTGGTTGGAACATAATATTTCACATTTAGAAGGGTTCAGGGTGAGGCCTAAAACTGCACCTTGCTCCTGGATTTTTCTGATGTCCTCCAGGATTGAGTCTTGGGAACTAGCTAGGGTACCATCATCCAAGAACCAGATGTTAAGCTCGCCGGACAGGACCTCTGTGACTTGTTTGATGGCTAAGCAGAAAAGGAGAGGAGCAAGGGGGTCACCCTGTTGGACGCCTTCTCGCAAGTCAATTTCATGTTCGCCAAAAAGTAGCTTAAGATCCATACTGTAGCATGAATGTACAAAAGGGTAGAGGGAAGGGAAATGACTATGAACCGCACGGAGTACAGCATCCCTCCGCACCAAATTGAAGGCATTTTTGAAATCTAGCTTGATAAGGGCCTTTTCGTCTGTGATGTTGGCGATGAAGGCTCGAGCTGCATGGGCTGCCGCCTCACACCCTTGTGGAATGCCAAACCCGAGCTGTTTTAGCTTCAGCATGTTGGCCGCTGCATCACTAACTGTTCTTGTAGCTGCCTTTGCGACGAGACGCCGGAGAGAATTGCCCACAGCTATTGGCCTGATCCCTCCATCCTTTTTCTTTAGAGCACAGAGAGATGCCCCAAAAAAGATAGGTCTTATTGACGCTGGTATGTTGCCAGCTAGACATGTGTTGGTGAATCTGGGTAGTTCCACCAAGAGGTTCTTTGCAATGTTACCCAGTGCAGGGTTGAGCATTTGCTTGAGGTGGTTGGGTTTTAGTCCTGTGAACCCACCTGCTGATCCTGTAGGGAAGGACATGGCTGCTTTATGGACCACAGATTCAGCCACCCAGAGAGGTACTGCTCCGGTAGCCCCCACTTGTACAATGTCAAATATATATATATGTATATATATATATATATATATATATATATATATACATATATATATATATATATATATATATATATATATATATATATATATATATATGTATATATATATATATATATATATATATATATATGTCGTACCTAATAGCCAGAACGCACTTCTCAGCCTACTATGCAAGGCACGATTTGCCTAATAAGCCAAGTTTTCATGAATTAATTGTTTTTCGACTACCTAGCCTACCTAACCTAACCTAACCTAACTTTTTCGGCTACCTAACCTAACCTAACCTATAAAGATAGATTAGGTTAGGTTAGGTAGGGTTGGTTAGGTTCGGTCATATATCTCCGTTAATTTTAACTCCAATAAAAAAAAATTGACCTTATACATAATGAAATGAGTAGCTTTATCATTTCATATGAAAAAAATTAGAGAAAATATATTAATTCAGGAAAAAATGGCTTATTATTCAAATCGGGCCTTGCATAGCAGGCCGAGTACGACGTTCTGGCTACTAGGTACGACATATATATATATATATATATATATATATATATATATATATATATATATATATATATATGTCGTACCTAGTAGCCAGAACGCACTTCTCAGCCTACTATGCAAGGCCCGATTTGCCTAATAAGCCAAGTTTTCTTGAATTAATATATTTTCTCAAATTTTTTTCTTATGAAATGATAAAGCTACCCATTTCATTATGTATGAGGTCAATTTTTTTTTATTGCAGTTAAAATTAACGTAGATATATGACCGAACCTAACCAACCCTACCTAACCTAACCTAACCTATTTTTATAGGTTAGGTTTGGTTAGGTAGCCGAAAAAGTTAGGTTAGGTTAGGTTAGGTAGGTTAGGTATTCTAAAAACAATTAATTCATGAAAACTTGGCTTATTAGGCAAATCGGGCCTTGCATAGTAGGCTGAGAAGTGCGTTCTGGCTAGTAGGTACGACATATATATATATATATATATATATATATATATATATATATATATATATATATATATATATATATATATATATATATATATAATGTCGTACCTAGTAGCCAGAACGCACTTCTCAGCCTACTATGCAAGGCCCGATTTGCCTAATAAGCCAAGTTTTCCTGAATTAATATATTTTCTCTAATTTTTTTCTTATGAAATGATAAAGCTACCCATTTCATTATGTATTAGGTCAATTTTTTTTTATTGGAGTTAAAATTAACGTAGATATATGACCGAACCTAACCAACCCTACCTAACCTAACCTAACCTATCTTTATAGGTTAGGTTAGGTTAGGTAGCCGAAAAAGTTAGGTTAGGTTAGGTTAGGTAGGTTAGGTTGTCGAAAAAACATTAATTCATGAAAACTTGGCTTATTAGGCAAATCAGGCCCTGCATAGTAGGCTAAGAAGTGCGTTCTGGCTACTAGGTACGACATATATATATATATATATATATATATATATATATATATATATATATATATATATATATATATATATATATATATATATGTCGTACCTAATAGCCAGAACTCATTTCTCAGCCTACTATGCAAGGCCCGATTTGCCTAATAAGCAAAGTTTTCATGAATTAATATATTTTCTCTAATTTTTTCCTTATGAAATGATAAAGCTACACATTTCATTATGTATGAGGTAATTTTTTTTTTATTGGAGTTAAAATTAACGTAGATATATGACCGAACCTAACCAACCCTACCTAACCTAACCTAACCTATCTTTATAGGTTAGGTTAGGTTAGGTGGCCGAAAAAGTTAGGTTAGGTTAGGTTAGGTAGGTTAGGTAGTCGAAAAACCATTAATTCATGAAAACTTAGCTTATTAGGCAAATCGGGCCTTGCATAGTAGGCTGAGAAGTGAGTTCTGGCTACTAGGTACGACATATATATATATATATATATATATATATATATATATATATATATATATATATATATATATATATATATATATATATGTCGTACCTAGTAGCAAGAACGCACTTCTCAGCCTAGGTACGACATTATATATATATATATATATATATATATATATATATATATATATATATATATATATATATATATATATATATATATATATATATATATATATATATATATATATATATATGTCGTACCTAGTAGCCAGAACGCACTTCTCAGCCTACTATGCAAGGCCCGATTTGCCTAATAAGCCAAGTTTTCCTGAATTAATATATTTTCTCTAATTTTTTTCTTATGAAATGATAAAGCTACCCATTTCATTATGTATGAGGTGAATTTTTTTTTATTGGAGTTAAAATTAACGTAGATATATGACCGAACCTAACCAACCCTACCTAACCTAACCTAACCTATCTTTATAGGTTAGGTAGCCGAAAAAGTTAGGTTAGGTTAGGTTAGGTAGGTTAGGTAGTCGAAAAACAATTATTTCGTGAAAACTTGGCTTATTAGGCAAATCGGGCCTTGCATACTAGGCAGAGAAGTGCGTTCTGGCTACTAAGTACGACATATATATATATATATATATATATATATATATATATATATATATATATATATATTCAAGAAAACTTGGCTTATTAGGCAAATCGGGCCTTGCATAGTAGGCTGAGAAGTGCGTTCTGGCTACTAGGTACGACATATATATATATATATATATATATATATATATATATATATATATATATATATATATATATATATATATATATATATATATATATATATATATATATATATATATATATATTAGTATATTTTGGTAGCAGTCTTTCCTGTAGACATATATTATTAAATATGACCGAAAAAGTAAGATTAATAATTCTGACACGAATTTTCTCAATCTTTCGTACATTTCGCTTCACTGTTGGAGGTAAATCAAAACTCAATTGTCCAAAATTCATTTTTATTTCTAGTCTGACGCGACACGAGCGCGTTTCGTAAAACTTATTACATTTTCAAAGACTTTAGTTCACAAATACACAACTGAATAGAACTTACGCATCTCAGATTTTATATCTACATTTGAGTGAGGTGGAAGGGGTGATGTGGCATTAACACAAGACAGAACAAGATGTGGTATTAATAGGGTATTAATTTCATCAACACAAGACAGAACAAGAGTATTAATAGCGTATTAATTTCATCGACACAAGACAGAACACGAAGCAATGGATATTGAATAGAAGTGTTTGTAGAAAGCCTATTGGTCCATATTTCTTGATGCTTCTATATTGGAGCGGAGTCTTGAGGTGGGTAGAATATAGTTGTGCAATAATTGGCTGTTGATTGCTGGTGTTGACTTCTTGATGTGTAGTGCCTCGCAAACTGTAGCAGGCGGAATGACGTTTGCGAGGCACTACACATCAAGAAGTCAACACCAGCAATCAACAGCCAATTATTGCACAACTATATTCTACCCACCTCAAGACTCCGCTCCAATATAGAAGCATCAAGAAATATGGACCAATAGGCTTTCTACAAACACTTCTATTCAATATCCATTGCTTCGTGTTCTGTCTTGTGTCGATGAAATTAATACCCTATTAATACTCTTGTTCTGTCTTGTGTTGATGAAATTAATACCCTATTAATACCACATCTTGTTCTGTCTTGTGTTAATGCCACATCACCCCTTCCACCTCACTCAAATGTAGATATAAAATCGGAGATGCGTAAGTTCTATTCAGTTTTGTATTTGTGAACTAAAGTCTTTGAAAATGTAATAAGTTTTACGAAACGCGCTCGTGTCGCGTCAGACTAGAAATAAAAATGAATTTTGGAGAATTGATTTTTGATTTACCTCCAACAGTGAAGCGAAATGTACGAAAGATTGAGAAAATTCGTGTTAGAATTATTAATCTTACTTTTTCGGTCATATTTAATAATATATATATATATATATATATATATATATATATATATATATATATATATATATATATATATATATATATATATATATATATATATATATATATATATGTCGTACCTAATAGCCAGAACGCACTTCTCAGCCTACTATTCAAGGCCCGATTTGCCTAATAAGCTAAGTTTTCATGAATTAATGTTTTTTCGTCTACCTAACCTACCTAACCTAACCTAACCTAGCTTTTTTTGGCTACCTAACCTAACCTTACCTATAAATATAGGTTAGGTTAGGTTAGGTAGGGTTGGTTAGGTTCGGTCATATATCTACGTTAATTTTAACTCCAATAAAAAAAATTGACCTCATACATAGAGAAAAGGGTTGCTTTATCATTTCATAAGAAAAAAATTATAGTAAATATATTAATTCAGGAAAACTTGGCTTATTAGGCAAATCGGGCCTTGAATAGTAGGCTGAGAAGTGAGTTCTGGCTACTAGGTACGACATATATATGTATATATATATATATGTCGTACCTAGTAGCCAGAACGCACCTCTCAGCCTACTATGCAAGGCCCGATTTGCCTAATAAGCCAAGTTTTCATGAATTAATTGTTTTTCGACTACCTAACCTACCAAACCTAACCTAACCTAACTTTTTAGGCTACCTAACCTAACCTAACCTATAAAGATAGGTTAGGTTAGGTTAGGTAGGGTTGGTTAGGTTCGGTCATATATCTACGTTAATTTTAACTCGAATAAAAAAAAATGACCTCATACATAATGAAATGGGTAGCTTTATCATTTCATAAGAAAAAAATTAGAGAAAATATATTTTTTCAGGAAATCTTGGCTTATTAGGCAAATCGGGCCTTGCATAGTAGGCTGAGAAGTGCATTCTGGCTACTAGGTACGACATATATATATATATATATATATATATATATATATATATATATATATATATATATATATATATATATATATATATATATATTTATATATATTTATATATATATATATATATATATATATATATATATATATATATATATATATATATATATATATATATATATATATATATATATATATATATATATATATACTGGCCTATCTAGCCTAATCAGCAAAGGGTAATGGAAGGGAAATATGATCTACCTTAATCATTCCTGTCCATGATGCCTGTTCTACGATGGTGTGAGGTTCCCACTGTTCCAGGTCGCTCCTCAGCAATCCAGAAGCTTGTTGTAAGGTCTCAGGTGTCGCGTAGAAATCGTATTGCCTCCGTGCCATTCCCTAGAGTCCAGATTTTCCTAAAACTGGTTCAACCAGTTGTCACTGAGCCTGTCACTGTATACACACGTTCCTTCAACGAGACGTTCTCTCCTGGTTCTGGAACCGGTGTCTTCCCACCTACGTCTCAGCAATATCATCCAATCACTGCAGCACGGCTCGTCGTACCAAGCCAGACTCGCGGGCGCCAGACTTGACCTCCCGATTCGTCGCCGACCCGACTTTTATCCTCCAGTTCTTGGCACTTCTTTGCCCACTAAACTTGGCTTCTTTCATGCTCCCCAGAAAAAGCATGAAGTGTCTTCAGCGTTAATGGTAGACTGCAATGGCTGAAAATCCACTGATTGAGGCTCCCTGAACCTCCAATCTCTGGGGCTCTCTGATACACTTCTGCTCCCGTCCAAATCCAGTTCAGCTCTACGGCGACGCTCCCCGCCAGCGCCGAGCCAGGTCTCTCGGTAATGTCATAGCAGGCCCTGATTGGTTAGCCACGTCACGTGACCTCTGCCAGCCAATCCCCATCCGGCTGGCGTCGCCCACAAAATGGCGGATTTGTAGGCATGGGTCGCCATTTTGTATGTACCAAGGGCGCGACCCCTCCACCCCTTTAACCAACAACCTTATAAACACAAATTTCTCCCTATATAGGTAACCAATGCAGTCGCCTCATATACCAAACGACTCCCTGCATCTCAGAGTACCTGCATGGTAAACGAATATGACTCTTAACACTGGCATTGGGGAGAAATAGGAGACGGCACCGTAACATACCCCTCCCCTCAAAATAAGAGTCATATTGCATGAATAGCACTGGAGAGGGCATCCTATGCTCTTGTTCCCTTCATCCCTGAGGTGTCACTCCTCCAGTTGGTGACGTGGCTCGTCACCAACTTGCCCTATTATATCTTGCCCTATTATATCTCCACCTTGCACAGGACCGAGTGGGGTGGGTGTTCCCAGAACACCTATAAGGGATCATTCTCCCGTGTCTACGAGTACTCTCCAAGACACGTTACCACTGCAAGGTTCAGTGCATGTAGGGTCTCCACTGCGTCGTGCACTCTGAGATACCCTTGCACTTTCACTGCATCCTACAAGTACTCCATGCTTCCTCTCACGAACTCCTCTTCGCTAATCTTCTCTCTTCTCCGTTCCTTTTCTCCTGTAAGTGCGGTGTCTCCTAACAGCGACACCTGTTACCTGTTCTCCATCCAGCCACTTCCTCTCTTCCACACCAGGCTTTTGCGATGGCCCAGTGTCCCTCTGGCTAGGCTGGCACCTACCCTGGGTATACCTGTTCCTTACTTTCTTCCTATTACCTTTCACATACATATGGTTCCACCGTTCTCGGTGAAGATCTTCATTCCTCCATGAGATTCCTTTCGCTGCAGACGACTTTCTCAGTTCGTGGTTGGGCTTATCTACCTCATTGTGGCTCACCTCGCCACGGTGGTTCTTCTTACCCCAACCCCTACCTATCCGGCCGGTGCACTGCGCCGTGGCTCTTCCACTCTTCCCCTCACCGCCGTTCGCTCATCCACTGAGTTCACTTTTCTCACACTTTTACGTGGATGGAGTGCGGTCTGCAGCACCTTCACTGCCCCAGGCGCTTGTACAGCTGCTCCTCGCCACTACTCCACACGCATCATTAGGCTTAGTCGCAGGTCCTCGTCGGGGTTCTCCACGACTTCCGACGACCTCTCTGCATTCTCGCCCTCATTGTCGTCGTCCCTTGCGACGTTACCATTGATGCGGTCAGCTTTCTCACCACTACCTGAGTGCACCGGTACCTCACTTGGCATGGTTGCACCACGGCCTGAAACATAGGCACTCCTGGCCCAATCGAGTTGCATCCTGCCTCCTTCGAGGTCATTACCCAGCACCATCTGTACATGCTCTAAGGGTAACTTATGGGCTACAGTTACGATAAACTGCTCAACTCCATAGTCGACAATCAGCTGTACCTCGTGAAGTGGTAAGCTGTACTCCTACCCCACACTCCGTATTCTCTTAAGCCAAACGGCATTACATTATATTGATAAACACCGCCCAGTGTTACAAATGCTGACACTTCACTTGCTCGGTCTGTCAATGGTACCTGGTGATAACCCTTTGACAGATCTAGCTTAGAAATAAACTGTCAATAGCTTAACTGATCGATACAATCCTCAAGAAGCGGTAAGGAGAAAGGGTCTACTTCAGTTACCTGGTTCAATTGGTTTGTAGTCAGTACACTGGCACCCCTTCCCATGCTGCTTAGAAACCAACAAACAGGGCAAGCACCAGGAACTTTGGCTAGGTTTAATGAGACCATGTTCTAGGAAGAACTCCACTTCCTCATAATAGCCCTCTTCTCTAGCGACACTCTGTAGGGGTGCATACAAATAGGTGTTTGGTCTGAGCTGAATATCATGGCTAAAGACATGGGTCTTGGTAGGCACTTATCCAAACCAAAAACCATACTCGTCTAGCAGAGTTTGCATCTATCTCTGTTTCTCTTCATCCAAGTGACCCAACCTCTCAACAAACTAGAATGACAAGAGGTAGGATTAGACACTTCATTATTTTCATGATTCAAAGGTGTGAGAACATCCTGTAGTAAACATGCCACCAGCCTGGAACCCTGAAAAACTTTTAATCGATTACTGTGCACATCGATTGTGCACAGCAAGATGTGCTAACCAAGTGAACACCACTCTCACCAAGATGTAAGAGTGGTCCTTCAAACTCCGGTCTTGATAGGTCAACTCCAAACGTTTTGATACTACTTCAAACGGACCTTCAAACTGATTCTCCACAGCAGCTTCCACTCGTGTTTTGAGAACTAGGACTAGGTCACCTGGCTTGAAAAATCTAGACTTCGCCCGGAACTTCTTGTCATAGTGCTGCTCCTTGAGCTGGGTTTTCTCCAGATGTGCTCTCGCTCCGTCCATTTGAGTTTGGAGTGGATCTCGCTCAGCATGCGTCGTCCTTCGGTGAGAGAAACGTTCCCCATGAGTCTCTCCTTCAGCAGCTAGAGAGGTCCTCTCACCTGATGACCAAAAATTTATTTAAATGAGGAACACCCCTGTAGTACACTACGAACTACAAAGACGACAACGGGTAAGTTTTCATCCCAGTTGCGTCCAGTCTTCGCCAACAGTCCGCAACATCTGCTTCAGGGTCTGGTGAAACTTTCCCAAGACACTTTGAATCTGGGGATGGTATATACTGTAAAATTGATGTTTGATATTGTATTGCAATCTGAATTGTTGGAATTCAGCTGAGCGGAAATTGCTTCCATTGTCTGACTGGATTACACAGGGCTGTCCAAACAAGGTACAAAACTTCACCAGATGATTGATGACCGTCTTCGCTCTAATATTGCGCACAAGATAGGCTGCAGGAAATCTGGTTGTGGCACACATAGGAGTAATTATATGCATATGTCCGGACAAGGTCCAGGAAAGTGGGGTATTACACAGTCCATGATAATGTGGGCAAATGGGTCACGTGGAACACCAATTGGATGAAGAGGAGCTCTGGGACAGTTTGGCTGGGTTTCCCCACCACTTGGCATGTTAAGCACTGACGACAATGTTTGGCAATATCTTTCTTTATTTTGGGCCAATCAAAATTTTTGGTTACCTGAAAAAACATGTGAAGTATCCAACATCACCTTCCGAAGCATCATTCTCTGGAACGGCCTCAGAAAAACATACATGCAAACTGGGGTCGGCCTTTTAAAGGTGGGACAAAGTGTGGGATTCATTAGACAAGAGGGGGAGAGGTAGTGACAAGGGGTCCAATTTCATCACAAGCCTGACGGTTGAGTGGACAGCGCTCGGGATTCGTAGTCCTAAGGTTCCGGGTTCGATCCCCGGTGGAGGAAGAAACAAGTTGGAAAAGTTTCTTTCACCCTGAAGGTCTGTTCACCTTGCAGTAAATAGGTACCTGGGAGTTAGACAGCTGCTATGGGCTGCTTCCTGGAGATGTGTAGCAAAAAGGAGGCCTGGTCGAGGACCGGGCTGCAGGGACACTAAGCCTCAAATTCATCTCAATATAACCTCAAGAAGATAACGGGGCATCACTTCCCCAACTGTACTAACCTCATCCAAATGTGCTAGTAAGGTGTTGGCCAATTCTATTTCCGAGTCTACCAGCAGAGGCTTTTCAGCCTTCCCTCTGTAGTGAGTAAGCTTATACTCGCTCCATTATCTCATTATCTTAATAGCATAACTAATTAGCACTAATTACAGAAGCTACAATCCTTTCCCCAATTACATTTAATACTCTTCTCAGCTTGTTGGAGGGAGCTGAGGTGTAATTACCATATAAGCAAGCGATATGAGCAATAGCAAACAGTACAATCTCCAGTCAAGAATGTAGTACTCGGCATAGGCAGTTCTAATCGACCCAAGACGCTACAGCTTCGACACAGAGCAGACAGCAGAACATGACTGCATCGAGCTACAACGCTCTCGTTCCCCGAATTCCTACACTCGCAATTCCCAATCGAGCCGCCACGCTCTCCCGCATACAGCTCCACGACTCCGGCCTCAGTCAGCTCTCTGCTCTGCTCCAAGCTCAGTCTGAACGTTTACGACAATGCTACCAACTGACTACTGTAATCAAGACTACTAAATAAATATGAAAACTCACTAAACAATGTGTATCTAATCTCCCCAACAACGTAACATAATCGTACGTTACACCTCCATATTCATAGAACTGGAAACATCACTCTTATGCTTAGCACTCTGGGATCTGGGGACTGCACAGACAGGATACACAACAAGAGTTACCTCACTCGCCTCTGAGAAAAGTCTACCTCATTCAGTGATCATTATAGGGAACTGATTATTTGTCAATTTCAATGCAAGATCATTCCCTAGTATTACATCAACTCCAGGAATAGGTAAGGTATTACAAACGCCAACAGTACATAATCCAGGAGGAAATGTGGTGATGACCCTTTGACAGATCTAGCTTAAAAATAAACTGGCAATAGCTTAACTGATCGATACAATCCTCAAGAAAGGATTCCTAACATACAATCCTCAAAAAAGGATTCCTCACATACAATACTCAAGAAAGAATTACAATCCTCAAGAAAGGATTTTAATATAAACCTAAACAATTGGAACATGTTGCACTACTTCATCAATACCCTGAATTAACATTATCTCTTCCAGATCAATCTTTTTTCCTTAGACAACATACTGAAAGCAATCATGGTTTGTGCAGCACCAGTATTCCTAAACATTACAACTGGTGCCCACTTTTCACCAACCTGAATTAAACATCCAACAAAAGTTGTTGGACTTACAATTCACAGATGGATCCACTGACTCACTCCAAACATTTTGGTTGGAGCTTGAGTCATTACTCAAAGCACTCAGCCTTAAGTTTCATCTAAATAGTGCGGATTGGTTAACTAAAGTTGTTGCAAGACGCAAATTACCCAGTGAAACACTGGATAAGTTTTATACCGTACATAACAAGTCTCCTCTTACAGTACAGATCACTCAAGGTTTACGCTCAGTTATAGATAGACAACAAGCAAACACAGATGGTAAATCAACAACTAAACCTTCGTTAACCACTTATAACAAATCACAGAGTACACATAATACTCCAAGCAAATCTAAAACATCTATCCCCATTCCAAGGTGGAAACAAGGCAGTGTGGGCACATATGCAGTGGGTCCCTCCAAACGTAGAGTTACTGTGTCACCCAAGGCGATGACTACAAAAGGTTCTGTAGGCTGCATGACGTGTTTGTTTTGTAATGGAGAACATTCCATATACAACTGCACTAATTACTCTGATCGTACTACACATGTAAAGCGACTCAAGAAGTTGCATAAATACAACAGGTGCCTCGGGTCACATGACCCCAATACTGCTGCAACCCAAATGCACACCTGCAACAGGTGCAATAAGGGGTCAACATCATAAAGCAATGTGCGGGGACATAAGACCAAGGTCTCCCAAACCCAAGTTGGAGGATGAAACTTCCATCACGTACAGTACTGCAAAGTACGTCAGGATATAGGTGTCATATCCACAAAGTCTGACAATAACGTGATTTTGCCCACTGCCCAACTACTTATCAAGAACAAAAGGACCAAAGTCACCACTCTTTTTACCTAAGCTCTCAAAAAAAAATTTGAGATTTTTTTTTACCTAACAGGTTTTTTACCTAAGGAAATCCCTCTCAAATCCCTTTGAGAGGGATTTTTTTACCTAAGCTCTCAAAAATCATTTGTCACACAGAAAGTGCCAAATAATCTAATGATGTTTAGTTTCTGTTCGACATACGAAACTAAACATATCAAGGTTCCTGGCCAACACAACCCCAAGACTACAAAGTAGCACAACTACTAGAATGCCATGGTGGTTATAGCGGTTATGTGGCGTTCTGCATGATGATCAGGTATGCCGATGAACATGTGATCCAGGATTATTGAAGCAAATATAGTTTTGTTCCATCCCCTATGCTCAACAGTTACATGTCACGTGATAGGTTCCTGCGGCTTCTGAGGTGCGGTTACCTGTACAGGCCATAGTAGTGGACAAAATCCCATTTCACCAATATGTTCATGGTCTCAGGAAATCAGGAAAATTCATACAAGAAAAGGGAATTCAGTTGGCTGACAACAAAATGACGTCTGACCACCTCTCCAACATGGGAATTCTTGTAAGTGCAAACTATTATCACAAATTCAACACTTGACAAACTTAAAAGCAGGGAATGATCATGTTATTGTCTGTGGGAGGCAATTTGCTCACTGGCCTAGTACTGAGTCGGAAGCAGCTCACATCTGTAGACATTGTGAGAAATTTGTCTCACAAATTCCAACATTTGATGATACTGATGTTGGTGTGACCCAGTTATTACCCTATATTGGTGATGATATGCCTGAAATTGATTATTTAATCGCATATTTCGATCAGTAATTCGAGGACCATCTCGTTGTAGAGACGAATTCATTGACACTGAAATCTTACCTGCATCTCGAATGACACATTGGAGAGACACGACTAGTGAAGAAATGTATGTGTTTTTTGCATTGTGCATGGTGATGAGGCATGCCGATAAACACGTGATCCAGGATTATTGAAGTAAAGACAGCCTTGAGTAGTGTAAAGTGCGACTAGAGCGACGCGTGCCACCTGCCCAGGTGGCACTCATGAGTGCCATCTGGGCAGGAGTGGCGCGTCGCTCTAGTCACAGGGGGTTTTTGGGGGGATTTTCCCGGAAGTTTGGCGCATTTCGGACGCGTAAAAGCGTCTGGTGTTATGGTATGTGGTCAGGAACGAGGGGGAGTCATGTTGTTGGATGCCAGGTGGTGCGCGTCGCTCTAGTCGCAGCGTGTCGCTCTATTCACAGGGGGTTTTTGGGGGGAATTTCCCGGAAGTTTGGCGCGTGTCGGACGCGGTCTTGAGTGGTGGGTGAGCAGGTGTATCGCGTCGCTCTAGTCACAAAGGGTTTGGGATGAATTTCCGGGTAAGAAAATACAAGGATAAGAGTGGAATATGAGGAAGGAGTAAATGAATATGTATGTGTGTGTTTGTCATAGACTTAATCCTGTGTGACGATAATAGTTTGATGATCGTGAGTAGAGGTTGAGGGGATCCAACATAGTGGATATGTTGTTTGGGGAGGGGGAGGGGGGAGGGAGAGGAGAACCCCCATACCTGAGAGGAACACCTGGACGTCCATTAGCTTCCCCCTACAGGAAGTCGTAAGTGTGAGAGGAGGGTAAGAGAGAGAGAGCAGCGGCCTCCTGCGGAAGTGACCCATTTACCTTAAAGGGTTTTCGTTGTCTTAAGACCAGACTTGGAGCTGTTCATCCCGCCACGGTTCCCCATACACTGTGATTCCGGTAAGGAGGAGAGCGAGGTACATACTCTCGTCGGCAGGGGGCCCTCACCGGCAGACCCTCACCTGCCAACCATCAATCACTCCCACCCCTCATCCCCCCGCTCCCCATACCATCAACCATTGTTCTGTGCAAACCCTTTTTAGTATTATTTCTGTTAATATGTGTAAGCTATATCATAACGTGATCAACATGGTGAGAGCAATAAACGAGGGAAAAGTAAACACATTATATATAAATTTATTTCTTTATTAAACACTTAAGCGATTTACAACGATAATAATAATAATAATAATAATAAGACTTCTTCTTGGTGGTTTAGCTAGCAGACAGATGGAGAAAGGCTTTTCATTCAGTCCATCGAACCTTCCCACCACGCTAGTCAACCAGCCAATCTGTAGAACGGGTTTAGCTAGTAGACAGACCGATGGGGAGTCATTCATCCACTCCAACGAACCTTCCCGACACGCTAGTCAATCAGTCAATCTGTAGAAAGGGGAAAAGGTTATAAGTTTTGTTGTTGTCAATGTTGTAAACATAAATACAGACATTATTATGTTCATCATTCAATCCTAACATAAAGTATTACTCACCGCACTATCATCCTAGCCAACTTCGTCACACAGCGTTTCACACTCAGCATCACTACCGTTTAAGCAGAATGTTTGCTTACACACAGGCATTTTCATCTGAGCGTAATTGAATTTCAGCACTTTTTCATCATTCTTGCGAAATTGACCATATTTAAATGCTTCATCAAAGTGAAGCAGGGCGGCCTCTAAGCCTAATCTGCAAAAATGATATGCAAAATAAACGCCATAATTCCCACAGAAGTAACTATTCAAGGATTGAATCCTTTTCTTCATAATATATAGGGTATAGTCTTGGAAGTAAGACATAAACTCTTCGAAATATCTTGAATAAGATCCTATTGCAGGATTGGCATAGCTGTCTAGTATAACTATCTCGCTTCTACCTTCATCCTTATTTACATAGAATGTTATCCAATGGCTCATTTTATTACGAGAACCAGACTCCAGAGTGTTGATTATGAACACCACGGGTCTTTTTTTATGTATTTTTGTCAGTATTTTCCTTACGTCATCAGCTAGGAAACATCCTAGATAGTCTACCTTATCACCTAAATTACTTCTGATAGCCTCATTTATTTCCAAACAATTCATATTAGTATTTTATCCTCGCGTATCGCAAATAACGCGACGATCCGCGTTAATGCTGATCACACCTGTTGTAGACCCATAAACTAGAATGACTTTATTTCTAGCCACACAGCGTTTAAATTCCAAAGCAATCCGCAGATTACCACTTTTTTTAATCGGGATGGTGTCATCTATATCCTCAGGTTGTAAATTAAAGGCCAGTATGGTTCCACCATTCACATATGTGTCATAAGATAATATATTGTCTTTATCGAAGCCTAAGGCTTGTAATGCGGTGTAATACAACTTGGCGCAGTTATGAGGGAAGTCGCACCCAATATTGACAATATTAGTGCTATTCTGCGATATTAATACTTTACTAAGCTCGCAGTTTTCCAAATAAAGCGGGTTGCGATTATATGCACCAGACACTGCCTCCATATCAAGGATGATCATATATAAATGTTCTGGTATAACAGTCCCCCACGGCTGGTCCATTGTTATAGAGCACTGACCTGTGCCCAATATATACGTTTTGTATAAAGTTTTATTAAAAGTATACGTAATAGGAGAGTTGTTCTGCACCATGGCCTTATTAACAGCTACTAATCCTTCAGGGTATGGCAATACCCGATCCACCCATAGACGTGTAGACTTGATATTATATTTAAAATTAGCGTGTTCATTATCGCTGAGTATAAGCCACTTATCAGGTTGAAGTTCGAGCCGCACCCTGATGTCCACATTATCCAAAACGTATTTACTAACGGATGTGACATCCAGCATTAGTTTAAAACAAGTATTCACGCCACTCGTTTTCATATCAGTCATCCGCTGCTTCTCACCAGCCAAAGCGTTAGTGAAATAACCAGCTTCAATTTTACCAGGATCGACTCGGTTAAAAAACTGTGACAGTTTATCATTGCGGTTAGCCTTACACCCAGAAATCGTAGATAATAACTTTACGTATGACCATAATGAGAATAATGAGCTGGTTTCAACTACTGTTTTGTTTAAATACACAATAGCGGATTTGAATAGAGTTTGCGATAATCCATTCACCAACGAAACGTTTTTAGCGTCTCCTAAAGGCGTTATTCCATCTTCTTCAGTTAGATCAATAGACAACTCCAAAGCTATAGATGATAAATCCACCAGTTGACCATTCACTCCCTTGATGATGAATTTCAGATAAGTGTCTGTAAACTTATTATTGACCCCAGAATTCACAGGTAATACATCCACCGTTTGTCTGCTGGCAATTGTTGATTCTACCAATCGAGGGGAAAATACTTTAGGAAAGGCTTCACTAACAGCAGCTGTATAGTGTTCTAATGGCACCTGGAGGCCCAGAGCGTTATATCCGGCCATGTTCGCGCTTTAGACAACACCAACCGAGTGAGAAGAAGTTATGACAACACATCATTATATTTCGCTTTAGTAAAACGTTTGATGTTTACTAATTTTTTTGTTTGTTTATTCTTTTTCTGCACAATTCCGCCTATCATTTGCTTCCCCACTCCTTTCAATGTTTCAATTCCGCGTTTCTTAAGAGATTGTTTGAAAGTTTGTTTGTCATTATTAATGTCGTCTAGTACGTTCTGCCCCAAGCTAAGCGCAGCCGGGGCCAGAGTCCTCATGATAAAGGGCGCTGCTCGACGCGCTATCCCGCTTAAAAAGGAAAATATTCCTCCTCCTCGCGTATAACGTCTACTGCTGTTGAAAATCCGTATATCATCAGTCCCACCACCTCTAGGAGGGGTTAACAGAATGTATAATTCCTCAACAGAGGGGGGAATAAAGTGGACACGCATTTCTCCGCTTGTTTCAGACGAATGAGGAGTGGCGGGAAAGCATTGGTGTTATATATCTCCTGCAACGGGGCGTACATGCAAGACTGCTATGGTGCACCCACGTTCATCAAAATGTATTGGGTTACCATCTTGATCCCTAATAGTGATGCTGACGCTGTCTATCATGTTAGTGTTAAGACGCACATATAGTTTTTTATTGTTGCTGTTATCACTTCCATTTAGGGAGATTACATCCAAAATATTTACAGACTGGTTTCCATATCTAGTAGAAGAGATTCTATCGCAATAAACACACAGAATATCAACTCCTCCTCTAGGCATTGGCGGGAATAGGCATGTGTTAACTACACTCGATGCATACTGACGTTTTGCGAATATGTCATATTCTATTTCTGGAACTATGCCCAACACTTTCCCAAAAGCGGTTCCAAATGATAATGTAACTCTACTGATGTTTTTATGTCCCGTTGCAGAGCTAATATTCTCATCACTAATCACAGTAGTGATCTTGTTTCGATTGGAGGAAGAATCATATTTAATAAAATGCGTTCCATATTTAGCTGAAAATTGTTTTAATGACTTTCCTAAAAAACTCAGTTTAGCATTACTTGAAAATATGGCCTCTATTTCCATATTAATCGTGGTATTAATTTCTTTTATAGTTCCGGCTAAAACATCAGATGATAATAAATGCTTTGAATGCATGTATTTCCCCTCGCTCACTTTCTCATACGTAACGCCTACACGTATATATGCCTCAGGATTATCACGCTTAATAACGTAATGGGAAGTGGGGAGAAGTAATTTTTGTAGACACATTTCATAACTCCTCCTGGGATCTAATTCAAGCTGGTTAAACAATCGATTTTGGAAAGATGCGGGGATGTTATTGGGGAATAAATGCGTATCTGATACGCTGGTGGCGTATATCACGTGAGTGTCCATCGCTCTATCTCCTTAGACTGCTTTTTGCCTAGTAAGGCCAGCTACACATTACACGCACATTTATATACACTCACCTGTTAATATACGATCCAGGAAGCATTCCTTTTACTGTGAGGATCAATCTTGACCGTTGCCTTTCTCTTAACAGATGGAGGCTCATACACTTGACTGCTTGCCGTAGTATTACGGAATAAATCTCGTGATGTAGATGTTAGTGTGAAAAACAGTTGAGCAATGGGGAGTTTATCCGGTAAAAAAACAGATTTAAGCACTGTCATTTTATGTATAATGTCATTAATTATATGTATGCCAGATACTGGAGCCAATACATTTCCATTCAGATCCCAACGAACGATACCAGTAGCATCATAATGGTTTAGCAAGGATCTTGCATATTCATGATCTCGCACTTTCAACTTCAAATCTATTAAATGTTTTATGGAAGGGTTGGTATGCAACTGAGGAGGAGGTGGTGGTTTGACAGTAAGATGTTGAGCAACAGCTTTCACAGTGGGGTAAGCAGGGCTGTGTGCAGCGTTCCGGTTGTCCACTATTTTACGCGGTACAAGATAAAAGTCTTTCATTTTACTTACTTACTGAACAACCGTGTAATTAAACTAGCTGCAATTGGTAAAGTAATGGATAAAATACTGCCTCCTCGTTTGCTGGTTAATATCCGTTTCTTAGTTGACACAGAAGGTTTCTTACAGGCTAGTGACCGAATAAGCAATTTATATTTTTTCAACTTTTTAACAACCTTGTCAGGCACGGGCAATTTTTTTTTTTAAAGTTATTAAAAATTTCTGATAAACAATTTATATGTGGTTTCTTCAATTTTTCAATCAACTGCTTTCTCGAGGAATACTGAAGTTTTGATAATAGCTGGATCAATTCCTTGTATTTATAAACTAAGGGCTTCTTCATTATAAATGTAATATCTCACCAGCATCAATCCATTGATCGAATGATCGATCACAACCTGCATACCGAACTTTATACTGGAGTTTGCCAAAGATTCTGCGTTGTCCCAATACCTTCTCAATATTAAAGGTTTCAGGCAAATGTGTTGGTGTTAATTCTTGTTTATAGAAGCCACCATCAATTTCTTCCCCATTCAGATCTTTTAGAAAGTATAAAGGGATGTGTTGTCTCCGATCAATACGTGTAATTGTAAAGATCTCTCGGGTATTCTGCTGCTTAAACCCTTTCTTAAACTTGGAAATGCGATCAGATAGAGTGATGCGTACTGTATCACCAACACTCAAACGAGGAATGACAGCTCTCTTTGATTTGCTCGGGCTTTTATACATTAAATCAAATTGTTTGGCGTGTTCGCTGGGCGAGGATAGAGCGTGCACCTCCGTAGGTGTCTTCCCCTTCAATCCTCTGTGTGGGGTTAAATTATATGATTTCACAATATCTGGTAGAGCCTGCATGTATTTTAAAGTGTTGTGCGCCGTCATAAACTTGTAAAGTTTACCTTTTAAAGTACGTATGAACCGCTCAGCGATTGAAGCTTTAGTCTCCTGAGAAAATACACTATATAACTGTACTTTCCTTGCTGCCAGCATCTATTTCATAGTGGCGTTATAAAATTCTCCACCTCGATCAGAATTAATTTTGCGCACTCCCTGAGAATGAGGTGAATCTAGAATTAAAGCTAGAGCATTACTAGTGCTTTTCCCATCCTTGGCGCGTAGGGGTACTACTTGGGCGTACCTGGAGAAAATATCTACACATACGAGTAAATATTTCACTCCATCATTATGTTTGTCCAATAAACTCATCTCGGCCAAGTCTATAGCTTGAAATAGTCGTGGTTTAGGGCTTAACACCCGACGCCGAGGGAATTTATGTGGTTGTAAATAATGCAACGTATAGGAGTCAGAGCTTTTCAGATAGTCCTTTACATCGGCTAGAGTTATACTAGAGTTAATTAATTTGGCGGCCTTATACAATCTCTGTACCCCTCCAAGCCCCCCCGCTAGATGAGGGGTCGTTATATACTCGTTCCAGTACATCTTTCTTGCTCACCATTGGTAAACTATCTCATAGGGCGGTTCGTGAACAATATTACCGCGTAATGTTATCGTAGATGGAGTGTTCGAGCCCAGATCTACTAGCAAATAGCCGTAGGGTTGGCTAATAACTTGCTTATATAACTCTACAAATTTCTTTGAATCCACTTTCCCAAATATTTGTCGTCCGAGTGTTTCAATTTGTGACAGGTCTCGTGATTTAACCAATATGAAATGAGAAGCATTTAAACTAATATTCCTCGAATATTTACCAGGAAAAAATATATTTTGAGTAATCAATATGACGGAAACCGTGAAATGTCTGCCCCTAGTAAACATGTCTGATACGATTTTTGAATTCGCAGACTCTGTAAAAAGGCCATCATAGATTACTAAGATATGCGAGTCATTATCTACTCGCTCTTCCACAGGATCAATAATGGTTGAATGCTCGATCAGCTTCCCTTTAATTTGTGGATCTGATCGTAATTCAGAGTAACCTCCTCCGCATATGATTATTGAGGAGAACTTGTGTTGATACTTCCTTACAAGTTTACTGCACAAGTAGGATTTTCCGCTGTTTGAATAACCAGCAATAATAACACGAGATGGTTCTCTGAAAATATCTAGATGTTCCGCATGGATTATATCATAGGAACTGTCCATGATTAATGCTTCGTTAAGACTGCTAAAAACTAAGGAACTGAGGTGGTATTTATACAAACATAGTCATTTACAGGTGTTTATTCACATATTTTATGTACAGCAACAACATTTTTTTTTAACTAAACATAGTTCTTTTAGTTCACAAACAATAATATTAAACATCCTATTTTAAAACTAATCATAGTTCTTACAGTTCACAAACAATAATATAAACATCCTATTCATTTAGTATAAAAGTTTCTAGTCATATGGGGCATCCATCTTAATACTACCTAACAATTGTACAACATAAAATCTAGCGAGGGTTGAATAGTTTCTGAGCTGTAGCATCGCGTTTGCTCCAGGGACGGAATATTGGGTAGAGTCTCTGTGCTTGCTCTACTTCCTCCTCCTCCATAAACACTTCTTCCAGCTCCTCCTCCTCCTTTCTCACTTCTACATCCATCTCATCATCATTGTTATTGGGAATATCAGGATGACCATTCGCTAGGGACTGTGTGGGGCTTAAAATGTAGCGTTTATCGTCAAATGCTGACAATCCTCTGCAGGTACTGCGACATGTACAAATCTTTCCTTGCACGTTGCGTATAGATCTCGACACATACCTGATTGAAGTGTTTGTTTGAAGAGTGTGTTGAAATGAGTCATGTGAGAGTTTCTCTTGTAGATGGTAAGGTACGCCCTTACACTTACAAGTGTGCTCCCCATCATGTGTGGTGAACGAATATGTTTTAGGTCTGAGAGCAATTAACTGGTTAATAATCTTAGAGCCTATTTCAGACTTGAGCAATCCTAGTTCACCTTCTCGCGCTTTAGAGTAGGATGGATGTGTGTCATTAAAATTACTAAAATCCATACAGTCGAAGAGAGGAGACTTATTCAACTCTTCAAACACATCCTGACAGTCCAGTTTAATGATGAAAGAGTCTGTGTCTGTATATAACAGACTCGCTTTATCCCCATACGCAGGTTTGACAACATCATACCAGAACTCATAGAGTCGCCTCTTAGCAATTTGAAGTATATGATAACCCAGATACGTAGGAGTGTTGACTAGGAGAGACTTCTGCTTGATAGTACATATCACACGATCCTTACTTAACAAAGACTCCGCTTGAAGAATGGGTTTCGAGCATGTTTCAGGAAATGACTACGATCTGTGACCAAATAGTGTTTGTTCCCATATTTAGATACATCTGTGAGACTCTTTCCATATATAGAGTTTGATACGAGTTTGAAAGCTTTTTTTTATCGCGCATTTGGTACTGGCTCGTTCACGAACATTGGTTTCAATGAAGTCTTTAAGGTAGCTCTCCTGCTCGAATTCGTAGATGTCATGAACTTTAGCTACTTCTAATCCAATGCGCATGAGCAACTGTAACAAGTCCAGACTAACGAGGTAGTCTTTCTGAGGAAGGTGAGAAGCGATTAATTTAGTGTTGTTTTTAGGCAGCCCGCGACTTTCTTCTGTAAGAATATTCTTACTGTAGGGTGAAATGTGTTCCTCAGTAATGCATGTATGTGAAAGAACGAGGGCAGTTCATCTGTATACCTAGCTACCTCCGGTGGACCTGCAGTGTATCACACAACACCCAATATCCCTTGGACCCGTCACATGGGATATTCTCCAAGCCTTGCTCCAGCAGCACGTCACGCTCATCGTGTCAGTTTCCGAATCCCACCATGAGGGAGCAGTTCAGTCATACACGCCCCGTAAAGACTATTAAAATCTAAGTAAATGATGTAGCTACTATCTTCCCCTAGATCTAAGCCTGTGTGCTGGTTCTCCACATTCGTGTACTGTCTCGTCACACTGGTGAACCCCTCGGAGATTCCGACGAAGTAAATATATAACAATGGGTCTGACACAACATCAAGTTCAACTTTCGATTTAAGCAAGAACGCATCCCAAGCAAATGAGGGTAAAGAAATGTAGTGTGAAATGTCTAATTTGTAGAGAGCAAGCATGGTGTCTCGCCAGACTGTGAACACATCAGCTAGCAATCCTGTGTCCACTTTGAGGTAAAGGAGCAGATACTCCCCTATGTTGCGACATTTAGCCAAATCAAAAATTTCTAAGGCTTGTTTATAATCTGTTTCTGACAACTCTTCGTCTTTTAGTGTATTGTAAAACTTATCACGAGGGAAGGTGTGGTTCATCTAACACACTCATAGAGGATAAATAATCATAGCAGAATGATTGTTTACCCTTCAACAGTTTTGGGATGGCCGCTTTATTTACACCTTTTAACATAGCCAAAGTGAATGTGGTAGGTTTCCCACTATCGATAGATCCTTGGCTATTCTTCCTAGCGAGCCGTTGAGAAGGGCTAAACTATCCAAAATCTTAAGTTGTTCACATCGACTTTCATAAATTTAAATCCATCCTTAGCTAATATATCTATTTCACTCCTGGTCTATCTCTCATCTCGTTTAGGATTACTCCTAAATCATAGGAAGCGTTGTGAGAAAAAGTGTATAGGAACTTGTATGAATTTACACACTGCAAATTACATCTATCACAGTAAGCTGCTTGATAATTGTGGAATCTTACTGTGTGGTCGTGATGACGGACTTTGATTACATCTTCTCCGTTAAAAGGTACATCACAGAGTTCACAGGCTGTTTTTGTCTCAAATAGTGTCTGTTGTTGCTGAGACATGTGAAGTTCATAGGATACTAACCCCTTCTTGATTCTAGCCCATGACGCTTCTAGCGTGGTTATAAAGTGATTGGCGCATCTTTACCCAATAAGTATCTTTCTCAACAATATTCAGCCGTCTGTCAATGATGATGTACGCATACGCCACTGCGTTGTGACGTGTTTCTATCATTCCCTTAGGGTTCGAGCGGTCTAACAGCACTCAAAGTCATAAAAGCACATGTGACTAGGACCATATCCCCGTCCATAGTTACGGAAAGTAATCTTCCTCTCTGGTGGGTAGAATTTGAGAGTCTGATGTACTTTGCATGTACTTTCATGCTCTGCATGCTATCTGCTGGGAGTGATATAAACAACAATGACAGAAGCTGTGATGACTCGGGATGCGATCACCATGATCTCGTATATTACGTACATATTGGTTAAAATCCTTAATTAATACTAAGTGTTGAGCTTCCAACATCAGCAATGGTATGACATCTGTATAGCCCCCTCTTCCCTTCCTAGCTAGTGTAATGTATGTCGCTGTCGTCGTCTGGCATTTTCATCTCTTTCTAGTGAATAGATGAATATACTGACTTTATTATTTTCTCTACCTTGTGAATATCCTCGAATGTTACTGCAGAATTGACATCTGCTGGCCATTTCATGTGTCTGAGACACCAACTAGCATTCACAGATCTAGCGCGGATATTACCTAGTCGCATCCCCTTAGCTAAACATTTATAAGCAGCAACACACTGCATAAGGCAAATATCAGCCTCTCCCTCTGGATTGAAAACCAATTTTTTCCCCGCAAGCCTTCGGATAGTCTACATGCGAGCCTAATCTTATCGGATGTTCAATCTGACCACAGTTAATGTAAAACCCGGTGAGCCGCTCAACCAAGACATTGGACCCTTCCCTCGCTTCCAGGTACTGATATTTTCCCGGTCAATTCGTCAGCCCAAAAATCAATAAGAGTTTCTACTTCCTCGAGAGTAATTCTTCGCCCCTCACCTCGTATGGGAAAGCCGTCGTTATTTATAGGATCCAATAGATTATCCTCCCCGTCTTGTTGTACATTTAAATTTCGCACAATTAGAGTGACGTCTGGGTAAATTAGGAGGAATGGGTGTTGTGGAGAGAAAAGGGCGCGTATCTCATTAATGAAAAAATCCCTGTATGTTCTCAGATAGAGTCCGGGGAGGTGTTAACATGTTCTGGTATGGAGAATGAAAGCCGGACATAACTGCCGTTATAGTTATCAATTCGATCCAGCAGCTGAGGTTGAATTTCTAGGGCGGTGGAGGAGAGGGAGAGCGAGGGGTGATGGGAGAGGGCTGGGAGGGGGGGGGGTGGCGATAATCCCCCTCCGAGATGAATGGGGAGAGTGCCTGGTCAGCTATTACGCCAGACGGTGCTAACAAGACAGAATTGACAGACGCTTGCGAGTCAAGGTCACGGTCTGCTGAGCTGTCGTCTGAGTCACTGTCTGTGATGAAATGGTACGGTTCTCACCACTGCTGCTGCTGCTGCTGCTGCTGCTGATGCTGTTGGCTGATGCTGTTGCTGCTGCTGCTGTCGCTGATTGATTGGGGTATGGGGCTGGGGGAGGAACGGGGGGTTGAGTGAGCGCATGAACGAGCCCTCCCCTCCCTGTGAGAGCCGGATGTGGGTAAAGTCAACTCTGCTGTGTCACTCTAACAGCCACTGCTCTCAGCGCTGCTGGATGCCAAATCTATGCACAGCGGTGTGTCGTCTGTAAAAAAAAGAAAAACATATTATCTCTAGAAAGCATATATATATATATTATGAGGTGAGGGAACAGACTAGTGGGAATTAATATGTTTAGGAAATAGACTGAAATAAGACAGTATTAACTTACTTATGTCCTGGTGAAGGGTTGAGCAGGTGAGTGGGTATGAATCCGTAACATTGTGTTAACAGGATGAGATATGGTCTCGTAGCCCCCATCTGGCAGCGTGGCTGACCTTGATGAAGGGGCTGTGACTGCCCGCGAGTGAGATCTGCTCTCCTTAGCTCAGTGTGTGAGGAATGGGGTATAGGCTCGATGACGTCGATCTGTTCCCTCCGTCGATTAAGGTATGGATTATAACCTGAAATGGAACAAATGATATTCCGCACGGGTGAATGGGGAAAAATATGTTTATTATGCATGTGTGTTAGCTTGCAAGTGGATGAAATACAGATACGAGAAGTATATTTTTATATGCTACCTACGTTTATGTGAAGTTTCATTCCGGCGATGACCTCCTCGCGGGGCAGGTGAGCAATAAGGACACTTCACGGTTTTGTAAACTGAAATTCGAAAGAACATATTTAACTGTGTGGAATGTAATAGCCCGAATGAGTAAATATTCTCACACTATAGTAGTTTACACACGCGATATTCCACCTGTGGATGCCATAAAATGAACTGTGGAATATTAAATAAGAATAACACTCACGGTTATCACAGAAAATCTGCTGACATCGCTTGCATTTGATGTCGTAATGTCCTAGGGGCGGTTTTTCACAGCTTGCGCATTGCAGCCGACACAGTTGATTTGCTGATGGAATATAAAACACTCCGCATTTCATGCAGGCTGTAGAGCTTCGCCTTTCCATGACATGGAGCTGTATGGTGAGTGTGTTTGTAGCGGATGAAGTCTCGCAGGGAACTAACGGGGCGTTTGTGTGTGAGGGGAGTGAAATGCCCCGGGTCAAATGAGAAGTGATTGATGGCTGACAGGTGCGGGTCTGTCGGCAGGAGTATGACCTCGCTCCCCTCCTTACTGGAATCGCAGTGTATGGGGAACCGTGGCGGGATGAACAGCTCCAAGTCTGGTCTTAAGACAACGAAAACCCTTTAAGGTAAATGGGTCACTTCCACAGGAGGCCGCTGCTCTCTCTCTCTTACCCTCCTCTCACACTTACGACTTCCTGTAGGGGGAAGCTAATGGACGTCCAGGCGTTCCTCTCAGGTATGGGGGTTCTCCTCTCCCTCCCCCCTCCCCCTCCCCAAACAACATATCCACTATTTTGGATCCCCTCAACCTCTACTCACGATCATCAAACTATTATCATCACACAGGTTTAAGTCTATGACAAACACACACATACATATTCATTTACTCCTTCCTCATATTCCACTCTTATCCTTGTATTTTCTTACCCGGAAATTCACCCCAAACCCTTTGTGACTAGAGCGACGCGCTGCGACTAGAGCGATGCGATACACCTGCTCACCCATCACTCAAGACCGCCAAACTTCCGGGAAATTCCCCCCAAAAACCCCCTGTGACTAGAGCGACGTGCTGCGACTAGAGCGACGCGCACCACCTGGCATCCAACAACATGACTCCCCCTCGTTCCTGACCACATACCATAACACCAGACGCTTATACGCGTCTGAAACGCGCCAAACTTCCGGGAAAATCCCCCCAAAAACCCCCTGTGACTAGAGCGACGTGCCACTCCTGCCCAGATGGCACTCATGAGTGCCACCTGGGCAGGTGGCGCGCGTCGCTCTAGTCGCACTTTACACTACTGCCTTGTTCCATCTCCCATGTTCAACAGGTACATGTCACGTCACGTGATAGGTTCCTGCGGCTTCTTAGGGGCCTGCACTTTGAGAACAATGTTAATGAAGACAGACACGACAGACTGTGGAAAGACGCGTCGGTATTTAGGTATTTAGTGATTTGAGAGGAAAATTCCGTGACTATTTTGTACCAGCACAGGATGTCGTGGTAGGTGAATTGCTAGTCCTCTTGGGACATGGGACGACTGGCGTTCAAGCAGTACATTCCATCAAAATAGCACACGTTTGGACTATAGTTCTTCGTGCCATGTGACTGCGAAACTGGTATTGTCATGGACATGATATTGCATTCAAGTACATACTTTGACATACCAAGTCAAGATCCACACGGGTTCTCAGACAATGTCGTGAAAACACTCATGGATCCAATGCTGAACAAAGGGCATATCCTGTACACTGACAACTACTATACCAGCCTCTTGCTGACCAGAATCCTCCTTGACCACACCACAGGCGTATGTGGCACTGTCAAGACCCACAGGAGGAAAATGCCAGTGTTTGGCATTGACATTGCAGTGGGTAAATGCCAGCTGCGAATGTGTGATCAAATGTTATCAGTGCGCTGGAGGGACAGACACGAGGTGAATATGTTGATAACTATTCACACTGGTGCCATGTTGGAGAGTGGCAAAGTTAACTTTGCAACAAAGTTGCCAATGAATAAACCTGATTGGGTCATTAACCACAATGTAAATATGTGCTTAGTATATAAATGTGCCATGATGGTTGGTGCAGTCAAGTGCGTGCAAAAATATGTGAAGTGAAAGAAACATTTTATTTCCACCTCATTGACGTTGCAGTGCTGAACTGTTTTAACATGTATCTTGTGAAATTAATATACGGATATACGGACTACGGATAGACCATTTATCCGTACATTCAGTGTTGCGCTAACGTCACAACTACTCGTGAAGTATGGTTGGAGGGAACTGTTGTGATGTGTGGGGGTGCCAGCAACAATGCCTCACACAGTTCCTGACAGACTAATGGGTAAGAAAATTCTGCCTGTACACAAGCTTGGTTATATGCCATGCACCGGCACACGGGAAAAAGGTAAATGTGTCTGCGTTGTTTGCAAGAACACGCAACGTAGGGAACAGAAGCGAAGATCCATCTGCACTTGGTGCGTTGAGTACAAAGTTACCCTTGTGCCCCATTGACTGCTTCACTGATTATCACAAACTTCTGCAGTTCTAAGTGTGTGTTGGTAGAGAATGTATATAGTCTGTGACAGTGTACAGTGTGTAAATAAGTTGAAAACGTATATAATTGAACATTAAATATAGAAAATATGAACAATGTTTGTGGCCACATTTGTGATATATGTAACACAGTTTCTTTGAACAGTACGGATGTTCTACTGTCTGAATATTGTAAACGTGTTCAATATACATAGGATTTGCCAGAAAAAACACAAAAGAAATGCATTTGTAATTGTGCAGTAATAGTGAAAAGAAAAATGGTGGTAACTTCCGCTTGTTGAATCTGGCGCTCGACTGCCTCCGGGAGTCTACGTCATGGGCAACTACAACCCGTCCTCGCAAATTTAATAAGTCAATATTGACTTATTAGTTGTGTGCATATGTAACAAACTAGGCTGTTGTAAGAATTATTCCAGAAGGTTCCAGAAGTTCGGGTAGGGACCTGACCTCTCAACGCACATTCCCCTGGGGATTAGCAGGTCTGAGTCACAAATGGCGGGCATCTTTGTTCATAGTTTTGTATAATGAACCATCCTATAGTATTCAGTAATTTAGAGAAATTAGCCTTTATTCATTTTGTATTAAAATTGTATTGTATAATAGTAATGGGTACAATATCAAGAGTATTCTAATTATTGAGTTTAAGTCACCATCAGTGACGTCACGAATCAGATCTAAGTTGTAAGGCGGAGTGACCGGCGGTCATAGGTCATCAGGGTTGACACGTCTACTATTTCTCAAAGTTCAATTAACCATTTTGGGGATCGGGAACAGCTCTGCCGTTAGATGCTTGTGTAATTTTATTTCAGTAAAATAATTCAACCAGTCTGGATCAATTAAGTACAACAGAGGTTAATTGTTATAACTTAAACCTGGCTAAGTAACTTGGTAAAATTTAGTCTATGCGGAACAATACAAGGCTCTAGTCTGGGCTAGACCAGACGAGGACAGATCAGTGTGGACTCCAGATCTACTGGGAGAGGTCACCCCATCTTACCTCTCCCAAGACCAGCCCAACATCTTCAGCTGGTAAAACGTAGAGGTATAGTTGCTATTGTTAATTATAGGGATAATCTTCTCATTTGCCATTCAGGTCAAGTAGGGAGTGTTAAAGTGACAGGGAGTGAACATATTTAGATTTTGTTTTAGTTTTTCTTTTAATAAATTAATTAGTTAATATTTTGCATTTTTATTGTTTCCATTTGGTTATGTTTACTTGTCCTGGTCACGTGGTCCACACGAGGCAGAGTTGAATTGGGCGCCGATTCTAACATCGAATCGGAATTCATCATTACCGTGTAATTTATTCCACACTCAAGGTCAACGGTTATAGTGGGGATCAAGCCCCAAGGTTGATTAATTCGCATGATCGATCCAGACCTCGATCATTGCTGTGTTACTGGTCTGGTGGTGGCGGCGGAGGCGACTCTAGGGTTTTGCTCATAGCCTAGGTCACGTCATACAGGTTGTAGAATCCTAAGTCGGTCAATCGTCTTAGGACCACGTGGCGTGGAGTTGGCTTCGGTAAAAGTTTTGGAGTCCCTGGTAGAGAATAAAAAGTAAGAATACGGGTAGAGGGGGAATAGAAGAAGGAAAGTTAAGAAGAGAACCCTAACCCGTGTTACAATGGTGCACAGCGGTGGTTTCAACAATTTTGTTGGAAATTGTTGAAAGGCTCACGCGTCTAGCCATTCGAACACGTGCGCGGATGCTAAGGAGACAGCCGCGGGCCAGGATTAGCAGTGCGCCTCACAACAGTGCGTTTGAGTGGGGATTGGCGAATCTTGGGTCATGCGGGCTGATATGATTAAGGTTTAGTTAGTAAGATTAGGCTGTTAAGATTTATTGAAAAGGAGACCGCTCCGAGTTGATTGGACTTGGTACCATACTCGACCCATTGCAATTAATTCAGAGGTGTTGGGAGCCGCCATACTCTCAACAGCAGTTCCTTGTGGGCTGTCTGGGCGGATATATCTGTGGGACACCAGTAGATAGTCCGAGGGCGTTGTTAGACGACCCAAAACGCTAGGAAAAACGTAATCCGTGAAGGGCGTTGCGGCCTCCGAGGGACGGACTAGTAACCTACCTAGCAGCGATTCAACAACTAAGTGATCGCACACTTAGTGGAGGTTGAGTCGTCCCTAGTCATAATTGTTGCTGAAAGCTGCGTGTCGCTCTGTTGGAACCTATATGGTCGAGACCCCTAGGCTAGGTGTGGTACGGCGAGCCGGTAGGAGTAATTATAAGATTAAGTCGAGTGCATTTTTGAATTAAGTATACTTAAATTTATAAAGTAATTCCTGTTATTTGCGTTGTTCTATAGATTATTTTTTTTTTCCTTACATTCAATCCCCGGTTAAATTTTTCTCCACGTGTTTAGCATTTTCTTGCATATTAGGCTAAGTGCGTACATTAAGTTTTGCTATTCCCTGTTGTATTAGTCTAAGTCAGAGGTGTTGGTTCTAGAGCGTAGTTAACCCTCTGGACTTAGGGCTATATGTTGGTCACGATAGATAAGTGAAGGAGTTTAAGGGATAGTAATTTTCGTGTAAATGTTTAATAGAGTCCGTGGAATATTTCTAAGTATTTTGGGATAAGTTTTTGGCTAAGTCAATGTCGGAAAGTCGTTAACTGTAATTAACTGTATTCGCGGGTCATGTATATGATCTGGGTATCATTAGGATTCCCCAGTCGATGCGGATGATATTATTCTAGTGTTACCAGTAAGACGGTAGAATTGCGTTTTTTTAGACTTAGAATTTTTTGGTAGAAACAGACACGTAGGTGGAAAATTTTCTAAGTCCAGCTTGGGCTAGAATCTGACTTTTTGGCGGAAATTCTAATTTTCATGTCTCGTGTATATTCTGGGTCAGTATTACTCTCTAGTGCGCGCAAGGGACGAAATTCTGTCCGTAAGCATTAAACAGTGATAATTACATTTTTGCCGAATTTAGTTATTTTTCGAGAAAATCGTGTCGTAATTTTGTCAGAGTCCATTTGAGGTGAAAATCTCGGATTTTGACGAAAATTCGAATTAGTGAGTGTTGAAACCGCCCGATGTGTCAGTATTGTTCTGTATACAACGTCAGTAGTAAATACTAACTTATTTATATCTGGGAACGAGAAACCCAAATTTTGGTGAATTAAAGGAGTTTTGTGATATTTGGGGTGATAGAATATTTTTCCCTCGGAGTCAGAAAAATTGGCAGAGTCCAGCAATTGAGTAAAAACGCAGTTTTTTTTTATAAAAATTCAATCTTTGGTAAGCAAATATATGTCCTGGGTGTCTATATCAATCGCTAGAGCGGTTTATTAACGTAAAACTAGTTATTTTCCTTCAGAACAAAAATTTGGATTTTTCAGCGTTTAAGCGAAAAAGCACGGGACTTAGTTTTTTTTCAGCGCAACTGGTCCCGCTCCAACAGTCATCAGTGGCCACGCTGCTCACTTCAAGCGCGCTTAGCATTCAAGTACGGTAAATATTCTTTATTAATCCATCACGAGTGCTGCGCGTTAGTTGCGTTATCATTTAAATTGTTTTATACAAATTAGATTCCTCAATTTTTTTAACGTAAAGGACTTAGGTGTCGGTAATAGAACTGCGGGATATTTCACGGTCAGACACCAGTGCGGGCAGACACTCATTCATTGGATTCACTTCAGCGATTCTCTCGATTAATTGTTGTTTCCTACTTTGGAATTTAGTAGTTGTTTCTTGGAAAGAGTTGTGATTTTGTTTTTATTATTTGTGTAAGATCACGGTTGTAGTGAGTCCGGGTCGAGGGTGTACTAAAGGGTAGTTTAGAAGAAACATGGCACACCAGGAATCACAGAAAATGTTTAAACCCAGACAGTGACCAGTCAGTAGGGACCAGTGGGAGTGGAAGTGTAGAGGACAGCACCTCTTCCGACACCACTGGGGACCGCTCAGGTACACCTCATCCACCACTACAACACCCCAACCCCATCCTCAATTCCCGTACCAACCCCATCCTCAATTCCCATACCAACCCATCCTCAGTTCCCATACCAACCCTTCCCCCAACCCCAGGCCACTACATACCCCATTCCAACCCCAGGCCACCCCATACCCATACCCATTCCAACCCCAGGCCACCCCATACCCATACCCATTCCAACCCCAGGGCCACCCCATACCCATTCCAACCCCAGGCCACCCCATACCCATTCCAACCCCAGGCCACCCCATACCCACCCCAACCTCAATCCACACCCCACCCCGAGGCCACCCACACCATACTCAACCCCATCCCCAGGCCGCCACAGCCTTAGACAGGCAGATGCGCACGGAGACACACCAGGCCCGGCACTCAATTGTCGCCATACGTAGAGGCGTTAAGTAAAGGCGAGGGAGCCAAGCCGAGAACTGTGCGCGGGTTCATCAGGCGGGAAGCAGCCCTCAGCTGCAAGTTCGAGCCACCCTGCGCGGGGTACAACAGAGATCCGCGGAGGTGTTACTCCTGCTGGAAGCGCGGCATATACAGAGGGATTGCGAAGTCACTCCTACGAAAGCATGAAAGCAGGCTCCTAGTGATGGTAGGCCTACTTTTGAGGTGAAAGTGGAAGGTGTGAGATTGACAGCTTTTGTTGATACAGGAAGCCAGGCAACGGTAATTAAAAAGTCAGCCTTCAGCAATTTTAAGTATGCACGTCTTCAACGTTGCGCAAAGACATTAACAGCAGTCAATGGGGAAAAGATTGAGATCGTAGGTCAAGGTACAGTTAATTTTGAGATTGATGGGGAATTGCAGCCTCACACATGTACGATCGTAGAGAACCTTGATTTTCCTGGTCACATCTTAATGGGAACTGATTTTCTGTCGCGATTTGATTATTCCTTGTCTGCTCAAAAAGGGGCTAGGAACTGCAGGTTGCAGTTGGGACAGACTTCCTACCCAGTGGAGATGATCGACCATCCCCAGTTGTAGCTTCAATTAAGAGGAAGCTGAAATATAATGCGCACTATCCAAAATTGATTTTTAAGTCTCTTCCAGACACAAGTTAAGAGGTCATGCGCATTGCATGCATTGACCAAACAGAGTTGCCCACCACATTCTGTTAAATTTATTAAAGTAGCCGTGGGACGTCATACAACCAGGTACCACCCTTCAGGTGGCTGGGAGATGTGATAGTTTATTAATTCCTCATCACTTAGTTGTAGTGCTCGATAAAGGTGCACTCATTCCAGTTGTCAATCTTTCACATAAGACTTTTCGCTTCAGGGCAGGTGATAGGGTATCTCAGGGAACCATGGTGGAGGACACAGAAATCTTTCACCATGAGTCAGCTGACGCAGCCGTCACTGCACAATGTAGTGCACTGAATATGTTGAACACTAAACACCATCCAAAGTACAATACGAGACGAGAAATGTTGCACAGAATGTAGAGGAAGTAGAAAAATTAATTTCAGCACTTGATTTGCAACATGTTGCACAGGCGGATAGGAAGGCACTGAGAGGAGTTTTACGAAAATTCCCGAAATTGTTTGCGACAGAGGATGACCAGATTGGTCTCCTTGATAAGATCGAGCACACCATTCCAACTGGTGACCATTTGCCTGTGTACACAAGACAGTGGAGGTTGCCGGAACAGGCAAAGAACATTATCAGGGAGGAGTGCCAGAAAATGTTGAGACAGGGCGTGATAGAGCCTAGTACGTCACCGTGGCTCTCTCCTGTTGTGCTAGTTCGGAAACCGGACGGTAGTTATCGTTTCTGTGTTGACTACCGGAAGGTGAACGAACTAACTAAGGGTGATGTGTATCCGTTGCCCCGAATACAGGAGATAATAGATCAATTTGGTGCTGCTAAGTATTTCTCAACTCTTGACGCAAAATCGGCGTATTGGGCGATTCCGGTGGCAGAACAGATAGGGAAAAAACAGCATTCTCGGATGGTAGGCACACACTTATCAATTCCGTAGGATGCCGTTTGGTTTGAAGACAGCGCCTTCGTCGTTTCAGAGGGCCATCAACTTTATCCTTAGTCCGGTACTGGTAGGCATTCTTTAGCGTACCTGGATGATGTTGTGATATTCCAGGACGTTTTGAGGAACACCTACAGGACTTGACTGAGACTTTGAAGTTGTTAGATCAGGCAGGTTTCAGGCTGAATGTTCAGAAGTGCACCTGGCGGCTCAGAAATTCAAATTTCTGGGGTTCCAGGTGTGCCCAGACGGTATCCGACCTGACCCAGATTCTTGCCGCGCCATTGCTGACATGCCTACTCCAAGGACAGCAAAGGACGTGCGTAGGTTTTTGGGGGCGGCCGGATATTTTCGTCGTCATATTGAAGGTTTCGCTGGCATTTCAGCACCCCTGACTGATCTGACAAAGAAAAATGCGAAGTTTGTGTGGAAATCTGAAACATGACGAGGCCTATCGCAAACTGAAAGACCAACTAATCACGACACCGGTATTGGCTATTCCTGATTTTGAGAAAGAGTGGGAAGTGCACACTGACGCCAGCGGTATTGCTATTGGCGGGTGCTTAATTCAGCGAGACGCAGATAATTTACCCCATCCAGTAGCCTATTTCAGTAGGAAGGTCAAAGGACCTGAAGTTCGTTATTCAGCTACGGATCGGGAGGCACTGGCAGTAGTAGAATCAGTTAGGTATTTCGAGCCTTACCTATTTCAGCGGCATTTTGTAATCTACACAGACCATCAGCTTAACACACATATTTAAAAAGCGAACGAAATGCCCACGAATGTCACGCTGGTCTCACGAACTTTCGGCCCACTCATTCCAGATCTTGTACAAGCCTGGTCCAGCCATGTTGTGCCAGATACGCTAAGTAGAAATATAGCGGCAGTCAGATTAATGAAAACATTGAAACCATTCCATCAGATAAAATGAGAGATACCAGATGGCGAGCCTAGATGGAAAGAGATTATTGAGTATTTAGAGGGAGGAAAATACCCGAAAAAGAAAAGAATTTACCTATTCATGATTTTGAGATGAAACAGGGCGTCCTGTATTATGTTAATAGCCAGAATGATAGGGCAGTATTTCAGCTAGTTATTCCGGACGCGTTGCGGTCATCAGCGTTAAGCTTGCGCATGCTTCAAAATTGCAGGGCATCCGGGGATCTTTAAAACGCACTTAAAAGCAAAGTCTCTATTTTATTTTCCAGGATTACTTTCTGAGGTAATCAATTTCGTGAAGTCGTGCCCCTGCCAGAGGAGGAAAGGCACCCTTAAGGTACAAGCCCCACTTCAGGAATTTCCTGAAATTCGTGAACCGTTAGATCGTGTGGGGGCCGATTCTGATTGATTTACACCACAGTCATTCAGGTAATAGATATGTGTTGGTACTAGTTGACCATCTGTCTAGATACACTACACTAGTTGCATTACCTCAGAAGGATTCTCGTACGGTTGCAGATGCGTTCTTGCGTAGGTTCGTTACTGTATTCGGACCTCCTAAAGTTTTAGTCTCTGACCGGGGTCAAGAATTCAATGGGAATATATTTAGAGAAGTTTGTAAGATTTAGAGACAACTTCGGCTTTTACAACGGCCTACCACCCACAAGCAAACGGAATGACGGAACGGACTAATCGTTCAGTCAAGGATATGCTTGCAATCCTTGCTGAACATGATGCAAACACCTGGATGAACACCTACCCTATGTTCAGTTCGCCTTGAATACTGCCATCCACCAATCAATTAACACCCAACCACTTCATTTGTTTACTGGTAATTCATGCAATTTCCCCTCAGGTCTGCTTAACAGACATAATGTTGCATACGGGGAGGACTATCCTTCAGAGGTCCTTGGAAAAATGAGAAATGCATGGAATATTGCAGCTGAAGCGTCCAAGAAGGCACGGACTCGGTATGCTCATTTTTATGACAAGAAAGTGCGCCTCTTGAGTTGAAGGAAGGAAGCCTCGTATTGAGAGTGAATGAGGCTGCGCCCGCCAATCAGAGCAGGAAACTAGCTCCGAGGTGGCGAGGACCATATAGAGTAATTAAAAGGGCGGGGCCGGTTAATCTTGTTATAAAAGGAGTGTTCGAGGACCAGGTGGAAAGGACAATTCATGTGAATAAATTGAAACATTATCATGCTAGAGAGGAATTAGAACTGCCTTCAGCGGGTCTAGTTCCTGACTCAGCAGTGCTGACTCATGGCTTCACCGACGAGTCAGAAGATGAGGATGACCCTCTGTCATCGCTCATCAGTAGTCAGGTGCAGTCTCGCCACCCTATGGTGACGAGATCTCGCGCGCTATACAGTAAAGTAACTTCCTAGTTAGTATAATTTAGTATTCATTAGATTTTCCTGTAAAGGCAATGAGATGTACTATGTCTATACTTGACTCAGGTAGCAACTTTTACCGTGCTCTGGGGTTCCACCTCCACCAAACCCAGAGTATATCTATGCTTCGCTGTGTTGTGTCTGTCTGTTCCCAGGTCTGATTGGTACACCGACCCAGTTGTTCCAGCCACACGTGAACCCTTGTCTGTAAAGACCGAGGGGGGAGGCACGTTACACAAAGCCCTCCCCCCACCAGACCCAGTAACCCATACATCAGTTACTTTGGGGATGAGTGACTGTCCAAGAGTCACCGGCCGACGCCTCACGTCACTAACGAGGTTGTCAGGGCCAGCGAGCTGTCCACATTATAGCAGTCACCGGAGGTGCCATACAACGCCGGGGTAGCTGTCTCGAGATCACCACTACCCACCTGCTGCGTCATCAGACTGCAGCCATTCCAGCAGTGTTGGAGGAGAGGTCAAGAAATGGAAAGCACGTAGCAGTACTCAAGAATTTCGCCGGAAGATTAATGATTACGTCATCTGAAGTAACAAGAAAGCAGAAGTAAGGCGGTCACAGGTGGAAGGCACGGTTTCCCTACAGAGTACCGGGACTCGCCAATAGAAGGTCGCAAATTGTCTCCTTTGGCCTAAAGTCGGCGGTACGAGGGTATACACAGTTGGTGTTTACGGCCTAGTAACCTGGTGACATCAAGAAACGCCTGAGATGACGTGAGCAATGGAAGACGAGATTCACCTGTTCTGCAAACAAGCAACCCGCCTCTACGACCTTCTGACACCACTCCTGCTAAGAGACACCGTTGGTACATCCAGTCCTGCTCTGCTGTGGTCATCTGCGACGCAAGTTTAACATCAAGACTGCCGTGTGAACTGTGATTGATATGAAGGCGTGTGGACTGTCGAGAGCAAGATTAATGGCCGAAGTAACAGTATTCTACAGCTGTCACTTGGCACTCCGCTCTACTACACTCTGTCGTCATTCAGGAGTACCGGATGGGAGTACAAGAGGACCAGGTATTGATGTCTACACATGGGAGAAGCAAGATCGACACCGTCATCGTCAGCGACTACATTCAGCATCCAGCAGCATCGATTTTTTTTTTCGATTACTCAATATGAACAATTGATACAAACAACAAAGTTGGCTCTGAACATCTGTGTAAAGAATATCTGGACACTTTTGTTTAAATGTTGAAAACAGATTTAGAATCAATACTTTTAAATGTTGAAAAACAGATTTAAAAAATTCTGGTATATATGAAATTTTACTCTATAAATTGGTCAGTAATCAAAATCGAAGCCCCTGTGTAATTGTCTCAGCCCAGAACAAACGGTTATGGAAAATTATGTTGTGCTATTTTTTGCAGAATGTTTGAACACAGGAGAGGCGGACCAATATAAACATTGACACTTCTAGTGAGTGAGAACACTTGGCTGTACAGTCAGCTGAAACCTGTGATATAGTATAGGAATTTTTTTTTATATTTTTAGATACATGTAATAAACGTTAGGTGTGTTCCTTAGCATGTCAAGGTTGACATTGATGGGGAGTGGGTAGTAACACGGATGTGAACTTGATAGTTCCGTAGTACGCTCCCGGATGACTGAAAGTTCAGTCTGATGATATAACTTTAATGTTTGTTTGAGCACGGTGTGGCCGGCTCTAGAGGACACATGGACTTGGCTAGTGAAGAGCCAAGAGAGTTTAATAGCTAGTTTTTGATGGTAGAGTAGGGACATGTTATTTAGCTATGTCAGTAAGGATAGGATGTATGTTTCCTGATATTGGAGGATTGCTGTCAGTTGACAGCTGAGAAATTTATGAAATGTGAACATTTATTATGATGTTGGACTATTATTGTCAAATTTTATTAGTTAGGTTAGCTTTTGTTTGTGGCATGAGTTGAATTTGGGTTTGGATACTAAACCTCGTGATTTTAACAAATTAACAAGGTTTACTAAGTGCTTGTGCGGGGGGGTTGTAACAAACTAGGCTGTTGTAAGAATTATTCCAGAAGGTTCCAGAAGTTCGGTAGGGACCTGACCTCTCAACGCCATTCCCTGGGGATTAGCAGGTCTGAGTCACAATGGCGGCATCTTTGTTCATAGTTTTGGTAATGAACCATCCTATAGTATTCAGTAATTTAGAGAAATTAGCCTTTATTCATTTTG